>NC_081818.1:25105625-25442500 GCF_030704535.1 Vitis vinifera | reverse complement strand
CAAAGCAACTGCAGCACAACATTCTGGGGAGGGGGCTTGCTGTTGTTACCGGCTTGTTCCATCACCAGGTCCTCATGCTGGAGGGCGTCTTTACTCTCTGCTGCTGCAATCTAAAGACGTAGATAATTAAAGCCCATAAAAATCACATATTTGATAGTAGAGTTTTCCTTTCATTTTGGTCTGTACATACCATCTTCTCCATTTGCTGTTTTTGTTCGTTCAGCTCCTTTACCTGCTCATAATTGATTGAAAATTTAATTAGAAAAAAAAAAAAAGAACATTTATCCATGGCATTGTGAAGTCAAGGTTGCAAACTAATATTCAAGGTGCAATTTCTCCTACTTTTGAGTTCATCATTTAATGCCACTAGGTTTAAAATGGAACAGAAGTCTCAGGCATTTGCATGCATTCCTTCCCCAAATACCCTTAATCCTATACTTCCCCAGCAAACCCATGTATCCTATTGGAAAAATTGGTCTTTGACCACACAGAAAAGGAGATTTCCATTCCTCTTGTGTCTAACCCAAATTTAATAAAACCTCTTAACATGAACTTATCGTCATGCCAAAATTGGTAGTTAACACAGAGATATCTGATTTGTTCTTTAAAAAGGAATCAAATTTGATGCATTAGAATGAAGGTATGCATACCTTTTCTTTGAGGCATGCTATGGCTTCCATCATCAGCTGTGTCTGCACATGAGTGAGCATTCCATCAATATATTGTAAACAACAAACTTTGGGTTTGCTGAGAAGATTAGAGGTCAGTTTCTTATGAAACAAATGGTTTGGTGAGTTTCAAACTTTCAATTAGAAAGCATGGGATAACAGACCTTCCGTCGCCTAGTTTGTCTCAGCATGCCATCCAGTTTTTGCTCTAGTTGGCTGAGCTCTGACAACCTTAGTTGCTCGATGCGTGGCCCTTCAACCTGACTACAAAAGCACAAAATCAATGCTTATCAGAAGGTATATGGCAGTAAAAGAGGAAGGGTCTCAAGCAAAAAATTATGAATACGATTAATTAAGAGTACCTTTCAACTATTTTAAGTAGGTCAGCACCTGCCCATCGAACTGGATAACGCTTCTGCTGGAAGGCCCAAAGTAGATATTTTACAAAATTATCTCACCCAACTAAAGCAAAAATATATTTTCTACTGTTCTGGTTAATTTTTATTTTGTTATTCAACCTTATCTCATGATATCGGAGGGCTGTTGTTCCCGTTTAAGAGTGCTAATTTCCCTTCCCTCTCCCCAACCAAAACCCACCCCCGACCCCTTCTCTCTCCTTTTTTCTTCCACTTTTCAAATCAAGGTCTAGTTTTCTATACTTATAGCTCTTTCTTCCTCTCTTTACCCTTTTGTCTTTTACTTCCAAAAAAGCTGTACTTTTTCTGAACTTCCAAAGTGCAATTGATACACTGATTGTCTACAGCTGAGAGTTTTGACCTACCTTGGCTTCATGAGAGCTGCTGCCAACATTTGCTTCTGCATCACGACTTATCTGTAGGTAAGACTCGATAATGTTTCTCAAGCTGTATCATAAAGAACATATACAAACAATAAATCTTTCTCAAGATGTATCATTAAGGAACATATGCAAATAATAAGAAAATCTAACTATTATCATATTAGTTAAGCTTATATATTGATTGTGGTGTTTGTGTACTGTCAATGTTTGCCATGTGAACAATTAGGATTCTACCACCTAATGTTTTGTTAGACTCTTCTAAGCATACTAATGGAATTAAAAAAGAAAAGAAACGAAAAGAAAATAAAAAAGACTCTTATTCTTATGTCAGGTCGAAGGCTCCACCTCGAACTCAAAATATCCTTGATCAAATTGAACATTGTACACCAATTTATTAAACTCATCTAGACAATCTTTAATGGACTTGTTCTCATCCATTTTAAAGCCAAATAATTTCTCTTTCAAGTATATCCACATTAGAAGAGCCTTCTCCACATACAACATACAACTTATCAATGTTTCTTCCATAATCCAACTAGTGCAAAAGTCTCCTCATAGTCCATACCATATTTCTAAGCGAAGCCCTTTGCAACTAACTTAGCTTTGTAGTGCTCAATTGAACCATCTAACTTTGTTTTGATTTTACAAACCCAAATGAGAACCAATAGAGCTCTTACCAAGCGGAAGTGGCACCAAATCACAAGTGTCTGTCCAATGTAAAGTAGAAAGTTCCTCAGCCATAACTTGCTGCCAATTGGGATCAAGAACAATCTTTGTATAGGAGGTAGGCTCACAAAAATTGTGAAGAGATGCTAAAAATAAAGTAAATGAAGGAGAATAATAAGAACAAGCAAAATTTGGTAACTAGGTGAACTTACGAATTTGCTTTGGATATCAAGATAGAGGAGGATCTGCAATCACAAGAAATGCTGAGAAAATCGAAGGAGGAGGGCATGAAAACATCATCTGTGGAGGGTGGAGCATAAAAAATACCACGAGTTGCATCATTCGTAATTGCTCGAGTCTTGCGAGAATAATGATAAGGAAAAAATTGTATAAGAAGGGGTAAGTGAGTGACAAAATGGGGGATATCATGTGATATGAGTGAGCTAGTAAGGGGTATAGGGTTAAGAGGATCATCAAGAAAGGGTCCATGTAGATAATATCAAACTTTGACAAGGTATGATACTTGGTAGGAATAGATTAGAAAAGAGTATGCTCAAGGAAAACGACATGACGAGAAATATATAACTTTTGAGTAATAGGATCATAACAACGACAATCCTTTCAACCCTCACCATAGCCAAGAAAGACACAAATGGTTAAGCGTGAAGATAGCTAGTTATGCTCTACATTAGGACGAAAAACGAAACAAGTGCAACCAAAAACTCGTAAAGATGAGTAGTCAGGAGGGTGACCATACATAGGGAGAGGGACCTGATGTATGAGAAAAGGGTATTTTATTTGATCAAATGCACAATAGTGAGAACAACTTTGCTCCAAAATGCACTTAGGACACTAGCAGACAAGAGAAGGGAGCGAGCAGTCTCAACAATATATGTTTGTTTTCGTTCAGTGACCCCATTTTGTTGAGGAGTGTCAGTACAAGAGGATTAGTGCACAGTACCATAAGAGATAAGTAATTTAGAAAAGACTATGGATGCATATTCTTCACCCAAATCACAACGAAAACACTTGATAACAACAAAGTGTTGAGTTTTAACAAATGAGTGAAAATTAGTATAAACATGTATAAAATCAAACCGACGCGTCATCAGATAAACCCAACAATATCGAGTGTGATCATCAATAAAAGAGACATAATATCTAGACCCCCATTTTGTGGCAACAGGGAAAGGTCCCCACACATTAGAATGAATCAAGTAAATGATGAGGAAACACATTGATTAAAGGGTAAAGCAAAAAACCTTGCCAGTTTACAACCACTATAATCATAAATATCATGAGTTTGCAAATTGCCCAAAGATCCTTTAGAAATTAAATATTCTAAATGAAGGGCTAAAACATGGCCAAGTCTAAAGTGCCACAAATAAAAACTAGAGAAAGATGAAGCTAAATGTAAAGACGACAAGTTAGCACCCAAAATAGCTACATCTGGAACTCATGGAAGTCATAACTCATCCATGACATATAAGCCCCCCTGCCTACAACCTGTCCTAATTAGCCTCTGGGATTGAGGATCTTGCACATGACAAGAAGTAGAAGAAAATTGAACAAAATAACCAAAACCACAAAGTTGACTCATAGATGTGAGATTCATAGTAAGTTTAAGAATGCAATAAACATATGAGAGAGACAAATGCGGTGTGCATATGAAACCAACACCTGCTAAAGGCATGGGAGTACCATCAACAGTCATGATTGACATATAGGAAGAAGAATGACACATATACAAAAGATGATGAAGAAGGTGACATATGATGTGAGGCACTAGAGTCTAAGACCAATAAAAAAGAGGATTTAGTTGAAGTGTTAGGGGAGGGCAGACCTAACAAAGATGGAGTAGACACGACATACGATTGTGGCAATGACTATGTGTTAAGGAACTTTTAAAACAACTCTAGAATGATCACCATGTTGGGATTTGAGGATGATGCAACTTTAGGTATAAGTGCTACAATATTAGGCTATGATGACCTATAAGCTTGTTGTTAAGGTTGTCCTCCAAGACACCATTGTTGTGAAGGTGGGGCTGGTTGCCACTACTGCTATGTAGGAGGAGGTGGTCTTCACTGCTGCTATGTAAGAGAAGGCTACTGAGATGTTTATGCTTTATGCAATAGTTTAGGACACTAAGCCTTTCAATGTCATTCCTACTTACAGAAGTTGTACTCATCAAAACTAACCTATGAAGGTAATTTAGTCTGGTTGCTTGAGAATGGTTTTCTAGGAACTAGAACTAATGAGCTAGATGTTGGGGAAAGGCCCTTTTCCTGCACGAGTCTTGAGACATGTCTCTTCAACTAGAAGCTCACTTACCACCATGTCAACAGAAGGATTAGGATGATGATGTAGAATACTTCCCCGAAGCCCCTCAAAATCATCACGAAAAGTCATGAAGAACTGAATAAGACACTGCCTCTCTTGATGAGCTAGATACTCAACATTGCTCTGAAGAGATGTGGGTTTCGTGAGTGCCATCTGATCTTAAAAATCACACATTGTAGAATAAAACTCTTGGATTCAAAGCTCGACCAATGGATAAATCAGAAAAAATTGTTGAAATATCTACGATATATCGATCAAACCGATAAATTTGGCGATGTTTTTGTTGGGTTCACTGTCGTCGTAGAAAATCGGTAAAAAAATCAGCGAAATTTCACTAACATATAAGTGATTTTTTTGAAAAAAAATCGAGGAAAAATCGTTGTTCCTTATCTCTTCTTCCAAATTTTTTATCCAACAACTAGATTCAAGGGCTGGTGATTCAATGGCTAAAATTCCACCTATGTTTTTGTAAAACTATCCAACGATCAAATTTGTGATCCAATGGTGGAAAATGAATTTTGACTTGATCTAACAGCTAGGAAATGTTCCCAATGGCTAGATCAAGATCTAATGACCAAATGTCAACCAAATTTTGATCTAACAGCTAAAATTAATTTATAACGGTTATTTGACCATCAATGACTAGTTTGACCAAAAAAAATTATTTAAATGCCCAAATTTCATTCCATTTACATACAAGTCAATTGAAAGTTTCTTGATCTTGTATTACTCCAAGTTTTTTTTCTCTATGATCTATTTCAAAACTTTTTAATTTTGGGAATTTGTTGTTGAAGTGTTGGATTAACTCTAAATCAAGGCTAATTAAGATATGTTTTCATAAAATTTATTTTTATATATGCATAGTTTAATTTTATTTTTTATTAGCAATGCTATATTATGAAGCATACATATGATATAATTTAATTGATATTACGTAATTAATATGTTTTTAATAATTTTAAAGAAATTAAATTTTATTAATTTGAATATTAATGTTATATTAAAAATTCTAAAATTTTTAACTATTTTACCTTTTGGGTTTGTAGATGAGGGTTCATTAGTTTTAAATAATTAGATGAACTAACATATAAATTATAATATAATATTTTATAATTTCTTTTTTAATTAAGGCTTTTGTAGCAAAAAGTTCGTCAAAGGCTTCTTGTATAGCTACTTCATATTCATTCAAATATTTAAGAGAGATTAGGTTTTTGATATTAGTGGTTAAATTTTTTATAGTCCTAACATAATATTGCTACTACCAATATTGTCGAGATGTCTTCTCTTAGTAGGGAACAAATAGAGCAACTTCTTCAACTGTTGAAGTCCAATCCACTGACTACTACTCCTATTAGTTCATTGGCACAAATAGGTAGTGTTTTGTCTGTTACATTTTGTTCATCTGTACCATGGATAATTGATTCAGGTGCATTTTATCATACTACCGGTATCTCTAATTGGTTTCAAACTTATGTCCCTCGTCTTGACAATAAAAAGGTCCAAATTGTAGATAGTAGTCTTTCATCCATTGCAAGTAAAAGCTCATTTTCTATTTAAAAAACATTGTATTTCAATGAGTTCTACATATTCCTAAACTTACTTGCAATTTGTTGTCTATGAGTAAATTGTCTAAAGATTTTAATTGTTGTCCCTTTTTTTTTAATTCTCATTGTGAATTTCAAGACCGAAACACGGGGAAGATGATTGGCAGTGCTAGGATGCAAGATGGTCTCTATTATTTTGATGAAAAGGTCTTCAAAAATAAATAAGTGCAGAGCTTTGGTGGTAGAGTTAGTTCTACTTTTGTTTATGATAGAATAATGTTTTGGCATCTTAGACTAGGACATTATAGTTTTTCTTATTTAAAACATTTATTTCTAAGATTATTTAGAGGAGTTGATTGTAATTTGCTACATTGTGAAGCTTGCGTTTTATCAAAAAATCATTAGACTTCTTGTAAAATAAAGGCATATTCTCTATCAAAACCTTTTCATTTAATCCGTAGTGATGTGTGGGGGCCTTCTAAAATTCATAATTTGAATGGAAAAAGATGGTTTGTGACATTCATAGATGATCACACTTGATTGTGTTGGGCTTACTTGATGAAAAATAAATCGGATGTTGAATAAATCTTCAAAGATTTCTATGCTTTTGTTGATACAATTCCAAATAAAAATCAATATTTTAAAAACTAATAATGGTATTAAATATTTCAATGATTATTTGGGAACTTTTATGAAGGAAAAGGGCATTCACCATCAATCCACTTGTAGGGACACACCCAAACAAAAAGGTATAGCTAAACATAAAAACTGTCACTTGTTAGAAGTGGCTAGGTCTCTCAAGTTTTTCATGCATATACCAAAATATTTGTGGGGTGAAGCAATTTTAACTTTTTGTTAACTGATCAATAGAATGCCCAGTCATATTTTGAAATCTAATACACCCTTGCAGTAATTGTGAAAATTATTCCCTATAAATCGATTGGCCATAGAATTATCCTTTAAAGTGTTTCGTTGTATTGCTTATGTTTACATACCTAGTCATCTAAGGAATAAGTTAGACCCTAGGGCTGAAAATGTGTTTTTGTTGGTTATGCCTCGAATAAAAAGGGTTACAAATGTTTCAATCCAATTACAAGGAAATTTCATAACACTATGGATGTTCATTTTGTTGAAAATACCCATTTTTTTAACAAAACTTTTCTTTAGGGAGAGATAGAAAATGAAGATCAGTTTTGGCATATTTATTCTCCAACGCCAAAGATTTCTCTTAATGATACTCTTTTTATTGTTGAGACTAAATTTTTTGATAAAGAAAAAATAGGAGAGCCTAGTCTAACTATGTCAAAGGATAGTGAGTTGCAAATAGGGGGAGAAACACTCAAAAATAATAATAATCCTACTGTAATACGTGCTTATATAATAAGAAAATTTCATCAAAATACTGGAGAGAATCCGGCTATCCTGGAAGGTCAATCATCAACCCCACAAATTCCTTAAGGTCCAAGCATATTAGATTCCTCTTATAATCCTATTCAATTCACCGATCTCAATGTTCCTATCACTCTTAGGAAAGGAATTAGAACTTGTACCAAACACACTATAGCTAATTTTTTATCTTACCATAAATTGTATGAAAACCATAGGGCCTTTACTTTTAAAATTATTAATTTGTTTATGTCAAGGAATGTTCAGGAAGCTCTTAAGTCATTCAGATTGGATGACAACATTTTTAGAAGAAATTAATGCCCTTAAAAGAAATGGAACATGGGAAATTGTAGAACTGCCAGAGGGAAAGAAGACTGTGGGCCATAAGTGGGTGTTTACAATCAAATGCAAAGCTGATGGTAGTGTGGAAAGATATAAGGCACGTTTAGCGGCAAAGGGCTTCACTCAGACATTTGGGATAGACTACTAAGAAACTTTCACACCAATGGCAAATATCAACTAAATTCCAATTCTATTTTCTCTTATAGTCAAGTCAAACTAGCCTTCGCATCAACTAAATGTGAAAAATGCTTTTTTGAACGAGAATCTAGAAGAAGAGGTTTTTATGGACCATCCGTTGGGGTTTGAAGAGAAAAAAGGTAGACAAAGTGTTTGTAAGTTGGAAAATCCTTCTATGGACTCAAGTAGTCACCCAAAGCTTGGTTCGAGTGCTTTAGGAAAGCATTGAAAAGTCACTGTTATACTCAGAGTCAAGTAGATCATACGGTGTTCTTTAAACATTCTTGTGAAGGTAAGATTACTATCTTAATCATTTATGTGGACGATACTATATTAACTAATGATGATAGCTTGGAGATTGAGAGATTGAAAGGGTTGCTTGCTCGGGATTTTGAGATCAAAGACTTAAGAACCTTAAAGTATTTTGTTGGTATGGAATTTGCAAATCAAAGAATGGAATTTTTGTTTCCCAGAGGAAGTACGTATTGGATTTACTTAAGACGACATGCTTATTGGGTTCTAAAGCTACCAAGATTCCTATTGACTTAACTTAAAATTGCAACCAGACAAGGTCAAGGATGTTGTTGATAGAGACTAATTTCAACATTTGGTAGACATTAATTTATTTCTCCCACACATGTCCAAATATAGCATTTGTAGTGAACATGGTTAGTCAGTCCAAGCACTCACTAGGATAGGAACACTTCGATGTTGTTTATAGGATCCTTAGATACCTAAAAGGAACTCCAACAAAGGGTCTTTTATTTAAAGACAAGGGTTATTTAAGAGTTGAAGTTTACATAGATGTTGATTGGGCCGAGAGTTTAACGGATAGGAGATCTACTTCTGGGTATTGCACTTTTGTGAGAGAAAACTTGGTTACATGAAAGAGTAAAAAGCATAATGTAGTTGCTAGGAGTAGTGCAGAAGCGGAATTCAGAGTAGTTTCTCATGGTGTATGTGAGATCCTTTGAATCAAAACACTACTTGAAGAACTTAAGGTAACTAGTAGTCTTCCTATGAAAGTGTTTTGCGATAATAAGGCAGTAATTGCAATTGCTTACAATCTTGTCCTACATGATAGGACAAAGCATGTTGAAGTTGAAAAGCATTTTATTAAGGAGAAATTGGAGGAATGGCTCATTTGCATGCCCTACATTCCTACTAATGAACAAGTAATTGATATACTCACTAAGGGACTATCAAAGAAGTAATTTGATAAGTTAGTGAGCAGACTGGCCATGGAAGACATTTTCAAGCCAACTTGAAGGGAAGTGTTGGAAATCTCGGGAGATCCTAGGTGCTAGTTATGAATATTTGTACAATTGTAAAGATATTTCCTAGTTGTAAATATATGTATAGCTGTAAAGATATTTTTCCTATCGATTATTTCCTTATCTATTCTGTTGTAATTTGCCTATATAATGTATTCTTGTGCACCTATTAGAAATATTTCATCAGAATATTTTCTTAATTAGCCCAAACGGGATTCTTTAACAACTCAGTCGTCAAAGAAGAAGAAGGAAAAAAATGCGGGAGAAGAAACACCTGTTTGGAAATTCGTGCCTAGCCGGACACAAGCACCTTGTGCACCTAATCACCACCTCCATGCAAAAGCAACACTTGGAGTCAAGCGAGGTGTTGGAGCATGGTGTCGTGCTGCCTGGAGCCTAGATGCAGGTTTTACAACTATGATTTTGTTCAAAATCATGTTTGGTAGAAGTGATGAAGCCTCATCCAAGTCAGACATTGAGCGACCACCACGTGCATTTTAAGTTGTTGCCTATGACAATCCTTTCCTTTGGGTTACGTCTCATAAACTAAACTAACAGAACTACTTACAATGGTCTCAATCCATAAAAATGTTTATCCGAGGCAAAAGAAAAATTGATTATCTCACTGGAGCTACACAACCACCAGAAAAGGAATATGAGGTTGCATTTCAAACATGGGATAAAACTCAATGGTGATAGTCTGACATGTTAACTTAATGGATCCAGAAATTGGACAAACATATCTGTTCTTATCAATAGCAAAAGCAATGCAGGATGCAATTAATGAGACATGCTCATATTTAGGCAATTCAACTCAAGTATTTGAGATTAAAACTTGAATTCATGAAACGAAGCAAAGAGCTTGAGGTATCACGAAATACTATAGTATTCTTAAGGGTCTCTAGCAAGAGTTAGATCAGTATTATGAGATGAATGGGAGAATGCAGGAGATGCTTCCTAGTTCAAGAGGTTGTTGGAAAAAGAATGCATTTTTGAATTTTTGGTAGGATTAAACTTGGAGCTTAATGAAGTAAGGAAGAGAATCCTTGAAAAAGAACCTTTCCCATGTGTGTACAATTGTGTGTGTATATATATATATATATATATAGTTGGGTATATATTTATGTATCTAATCCTTGATTTGTAGGAATTCTTTCTTATTATTTCTTTTTTTCTTTATTCTTTCTTTTCCATTATTGTATATATATTTCATTGGTTGTATACTTTCAAGATATGAATAAGAAATTCAATTTTTTTCTACACTGATAGATCCCTTGAACAAGATAAAGTAAGGTTGGTCGCAATGATGAATATAGTGAGGATTCCTTGATATGAAGTGGACTATCAAGGAACTTTTGCATTGGTAGCAATGATGAATATAGTGAGGATTTTATTGTCTTTGGCAACTCATTTTGATTGGGATTTACTACAAGTTGATGTAAAGAATGCCTTTCTCCATATTGAAATTGATGAAGAAATCTATATGGAAGTTTTTCCCAATTTTGGGGAAAGTTTAGATAAGAATAAAATGTGTAAATTGAAGACATTGTGTCAAATTATTAGGAGTTTGTTGTTATACTTTTTGTTATTTGTTTCCAATAAATCTGAACTAATTACTGTCCAATCTCAAATATCTAGGTATTTTGATAGTAAGGTCCTAAAGTTGTGCTTTTTAGTTCCTAGATTCTTGGTAGTTAGTTACATGGTTAAGCTCCATACTTAGCCTATTTATTTTTTTTCCTTATAATTTTTTCGAACTTAATTCTTTCACAAACTATTTTTCCCTTCTATTCTACGCGTATGGTATCAAAGCGTAGGTCACTATTTGGGAAATAGTGATAGTGAGAACAACCATGACTGGAGAAAGGACAACAACATCCTTAGGTGTTGTTAGTATAGGTGCACCTCTAGTTTCTACTGTAACCCTTAATGGAATTGAAAATCCATCTCTTAAATTAATCGTTCACAAGCTGAATAGTAAAAATTACCTAAAATGGGTGCAATCAAATGGGTGCAATCAATCAAGCTTATGATTGATGGCAAGGGAAAGTTAGGCCATCTGACTGGCAAGATAATAAAACCAATAGACGATGATCCAACACTGAAGACTTGGAGGTTTGAGAACTTGTTAATGATTGCATGGCTTGTCAATTCCATGGAGCCAACAATTAGAAAGGCCTATTACTACAAAAAGAAGTTTAGGAAGATGTTTTAAAGACATATTTAGAGCTAAAAAATAGATCCCAAATTTTTGAACTAAAAACAAAGTCGTGACATTCAAAACAATGAGATAACGAGATAACAAAGTATTATAATGTGATGAAAGCACTATGATAGGAACTAGCCTTGTGCTAGGATGAAAAATGGGACTGTGCAAAGACAACATAAGGTATACGAAAAGGATGGAGAATGACAGTGTGTGTTCTTTGTAGGACTAAAAAAAAATCTGAATGAGGTCAAAGGTAAAATTCTTGGCAAAAAACCACTATCATCTCTTCGTGAAATGTTTGCTAAAGTAAGGAGAGAAGAGGGTTGAGGAAAGGTGATGATGGGAGAAAATAATCAACCTACACTGAAGTTTCCGCCCTAGTGACAAGAAACAATCAATCTGCTCAACTTGGATAACCACGACAAAACTAAAAAAATGACAAGATTTGGTGTGATCACTGCCATAAGCCTTAACACACTAGAGAAATGTGTTAGGACTTACATGGAAAACCATAAAATTGGAAGTTGAAATTGTTCAGTCAAATAAATTGTGATCCAAAGGTGTTTCAAGTAGGAGCCAAAGAGCACAATAGCTTGGGAGGAGCTGTGGAGATGTTTTCTTTCAATAATAAACTTTTTCAATCCACACGATTCTCAAATAATGTGTCTTTCCCCCGTTCTTTAGTCCAAAAAGGTAACTATTGTTAAACTGCTAGATTTAATGTATTTGCTACTTCTAGTTGTCTATGGATCATAGATTTTGGTGCAACTGATCGCAAAATCTCTTATTCTTTATAATGTCCTTCATGTTCCAAATCTTTTTTGTAATATGTCATTTACTAGCAAGCTCACTCACGACTTAAAATGTTGTATTATTGGTAATGCTAAAGAAAGTGATGGACTCTACTACTTTGAAAATGGAAACAACTTGTGTGGACAAGTTGATAGAACTTGGATAACTAGCCTTGAATCATTTTCTGAATCTAGAAGAAATGAAATAATGTTGTGCCATTTTAGATTGGGTCATATTAACTTTCAGTATTTGAAGTATTTATTTCAAAATTTATTCAAAAATAAAAATCCATTTTGTTTTCAGTGTGATATCTATCAAATTACAAAACATCATCATGCATCATTCCCTATACAACCTTACAAGTCTTTTAAACCCTTCACTCTTGTTTTTGGTGATGTTTAGGGTCCATATAACAATTTCTAGAAAAAAAATGGTTCATAACACTAATTGACGATAATACACATGTTTATTTGGTTTATTTACTCAAAGAAAAATCCAATGGTGAAAAAATTTTAAAATTTTTTTACACTATGATAGAAACTCGGTTTCAAGAAAAAAAAAAAAAAACAAGTGTTTAGAAGTGATAATGGAAATGAGTATTTCAACAAAATTTTAGGCACATATTTCTTAGAAAAGAGGATTATACATCAAAGATCTTGTATTGACACTCCACAACAAAATGGAGCGGTAGAAAGGAAAAATAAACATCTCTTGGAAGTAGCTAGGTCTTTAATGTTTACAACTAAAACACATAAATACTTGTGGGGGAAAGTTATTCTTACTATCACTTCTTAGATCAAGAGAATGCCCTCAAGAACTTTGAATTTTAAGATACCAAATGTTTAAAGAGTGTTTTCCAATGTCATGTTTAATCTTTGATTTACCTCTTAAAATTTTCATTTGTGTTGCCTTTGAACATGTGCATAATCATCATCATAGTAAGTTGAACTCACGAGCTATGAAATGTGTTTTTCTTGGATATTTTCCAACACAATAAGGGTATCGCTGTTTTGATAAAATAAAATAAAAAAAATTGTTACCATGAATGTCACATTTTTTAAAGCTTAAGGTTTTTTAATGCTCTTCTTCATGGGGATAATGGTTATGAAGACTCGTTACTTGAATGAGAAAAGAATGACATGGTTTTTGGTAGAAAATCTTTCATAGTAATCTTTCATACATATAGATTCCAAATCCTATCAAAATAGGATTATAATTTTAATTTCTTGAAAGAAATCCCATTTAATTTTTCATCTAATAAATGATTTTTTTTAAATCACCAATCATAACACAGTCCAACTTTTAGAAGTGTTCAATAACAATTCCTCTATTTCTCTCTCTCTCTATATATAAAGACATTTTTTTTTTGTTTTGTTAAAAGCAAAGTTTTTTCAATTTTCTATTGTTTAGACTTTTATACCTTGCTTTCTTAGATGCAAACCTATATATATATATATATATATTAAATTTACAAACTTTAAAAAAAAAAAATTTGAAACACACACATATATAAGGTCTCATAAGACCAACTAAGGATTGTAAATTTTTTTATAAATTCAAGAGTTTGTCATCAATAATTTTTGTGAGCATTGGTTTCCAACTACCAACACCATAGGTGAGATTTTTATCCTTCTTTGGGACTTATACAAAATTATTACCCATTCATGAGATGTTTTATGATAAAGTGGTTCTTAGTGTTGAAGAGTTGTCTAACGATAGAAGAGAGTCTTCACTTCCATCAAGTTGTTGACATTTTTTTTTGGTTTATTATTAATTTTTTCACAAACAAAAGACAAGCTAGTGAAGATTACTTCATGGCTTGACTTTTGGTATAAAGACACAAAAATATATGAGAAACCATCAAAGAAAAGTACTAGAAACAAGGTACAATGACCAAAGGACACTTATAATCCTTCTAGAAATATTATTAAACCTACTCCACCATGTACTTGTACTTGGTGGGACTGGGAAGTAGTTGATAATATTGACATAGCTAAGAAAGACATGGATGAGAGATATTTAGTTGCTTTCCATGCATGTTAATTGCAAGTTTGTTCTTCTTATAAAGATTATTACTTCGATTCGTCCTAAGGTTTTCAAGGTGGCTAGTCAAATGGCTAAAGGGCATTCATTTTGCCTTGCAGTCCTTGTGTTCAACATTTATAAAAGGTTAGTTGAATTACCAATTTTTTTAAAAGCTTAAATTTATAGGATTTAAGCCCACAATGTATATCATGTTTTTCAATAACCTCTCACTTGTAGTCTTTATTTTAGGATTATGCATGGGCTTAATAAATTAGGTAGATAAACATATGGTGGTGAGGTTTGAACACTAGAACTCCCACCAAACAAGGTTCAAATACCATGTTGAACAACCAATTTTCCTAAAAGCTTAAACTTGTAGAATTTAGGCTTATAACGTATATCCTGCTCTTCAACAAGATTGAATGAGATTATGAACTCCTCACATCCTGAGTATAGTGCATGTATCTTCCCTATCCATTATTTGTACGGTTGATAGAGTCATTACTTCAATACCAACTTCCTTTCTCTGACATGGGACCATTTTCCATGAATGACTAGTTGTGTTGGGGCATTTGTTGCTAAATATTTTGATAATTCAAGCACAAGATTTGATAATATATTGCAAGGATATGATATTAAACCCTTTAGTACCATAAAATCAAGAATGAGTAGTCTTTCTTTGGTTGGTCAAATGTCTTCCTTTTTAATAAATATTCACTTGAGTTATTTAAACTTAAGACTAGGTTATTATCAAATGATCCAACTATATAGTTCTGATCACTTTGGTAAGCAGTTTGGCTTCCCTCATGATATACTTGGGATGTTCAAGAAAATCCCTAGTCACGGTACTTTGTTAAAAGTGTATAAATATTGGGGGTCATGCACTAGACTACAAACTAACTCTATATTCACTATACTTTACTATCATAGTCATGAGAAATTCTTGATTACAAAGCTTATGCTTATTAGTGGTTCAAATTGCATGATTTGAAAAAGTGCTTAAGAAATAGTCATAACGATTTATTTTTAAAAAAGTGCTCAAGAAATATCTATTCAACAACATCCTAACCTTGTTCAATAGCAATCCTTAAAGATTAGAAAGTATAGCACAAATTCCAAAGTTAGATATTCCTATGAAAAAAAGTACTCAAGAAAATTTCAATGAGGTTTTCCATGATGATTGCATCGACGTTACCTCAAGGATTTCCTTTACATGCTTAGGTGGTAATCGTTAAGCTAATTCTACCACACACGTAGAGAAAGGGATGTTTATGCTCTATAATGTTTATCCTCTCTTAATGCACTAGATGAAAACTCACAAGATGTTAGTGAGTGTCAGACCAAGTGTCATTTTGTGCATTGTGATGAGACCAACTCCTATCCACTTTGACATGAATATCTTTTTTTTTAAGATGTGGTGATTTTGGCTCAATTACTGCAACTTGAAGTTAAAGATTGTTTTTTTTTTTAATCTTTATTCTATTAGTGTTAACAAAATGATTTCTTTATTTCAACAAAAGAGTAATGACTTACCTTCAAAAGATGTGATAGGACTATGCACTAAGATCAACTTGTTGACAATAATGTTGTGATTGAGAAACAATCTCCTTGAACCCCATCGTACAAAAGGACGGGGATTTTGTTACTCCTCACACTATTTTTATTTAAATGAGAGATCAAGGTACAATATTTGGAAAAAATAACACAAAATGGGTTAACCCTTGTAGCTATTGTAGATTTGATTACAACGCAACATTCTATTATTGCCAATGACTCACCACGCCAAATTACTTAATGCGATGTCAATAATTCATTTAATGTAAAACAAATCATTTTAACAATAGAATATTAAAGAAGATATTAAAAAGGAATATTTAAGAATATATGAAGACCTTCCATTATTGAAAGGAAAATTTAAGGAGGTTTTTACTATCATCTCAAAGATTGGAGCAGACCATTCATCATTGTAGAAAAGAGTTGAAAAACTTATGATTTATGTCAATTGTTATGACTCAATAAGACATGTTTATTCCTTAAAAATAACTTTAGTCGTCCAACAACACTACTTAGCTACTGTTAACTCCCAACTCATTCATGTTTACATTACCAAGGGTGAAGAAATAAAATGAAATCAACCTTTGAGAGTTTACTTAACTACTATTGAGAAAAGACAAGAAATACTCAAACATGAATTAGAATAGTTAAATTCACAAATGAAAAGATTTCATTCAAGCCAGTGATGAGCAACTTATTTGTAAGCAAAAAGAGATTTCTTGTTTGAAGGAAGTGCAAGTCACCATTGCATGTACTCCTGTGTTGACTGATATTGATACTTAGATTTATGTTCATAAAGAAATAATCAAGTCATACCTTAGCTCACTTTTTTTTTTTAATAAAAAAAACTTTTGCCAAAATTAATTTTTAGTCTTGCATATTTTTTCTTTTCAAATATGCCATACATAGTTTAAGTTCTTACAAGCCAATAACATGATAAAGCTCAAACATAATAATGCTTTATGAATTTGTAAATGATAGGTTAACTATTAATCCATCTTCAACAATAATTTTTAGGCACCATTTGTGTATAATTCTTGGATCACAAATAATCCATCCCATTTGGATGTAAATTTATTGCCAGTCTTGTGAATAGTGAATGGATCTACATATACTAAGAACTAAATGACCAAATTGGAATGATCGAGGATGGACTTTTTGTTAAAAGCTCTAAACGGTCGAGAATTCTAAATATTGACATTTGAGTGGGAATAGCAATGATGGATCTACACATAATGAGAACTAAATCATCAATTTGGAATGCCCAAGGATGAACTTTTTTGTTAAATGCTTAAGAGAATCGAGCTTGGTAGCATTTTATATGTTGTTGAGCTTCAAGTCACTCTCATTTAATGCTTCTAACTCTTGAAGATGTAATCACACATTCTCTTCATTTGTTAGCCTTTTTGTATTGCAATTCTTAATGAAAAAATTTGACACACCGAAGGTAACAATACTTATACTCCAAACACAAAAGAGTATGAGATTCCTTGTGTGGGTGTTTAATAATATGTTGTTCAATATGCCAAAAGTGTTCCACTAACTCTCTTATGCTAGTCCTTATTTGACTTACTAATGATCTTCTTTAATAGATTATAAAGGGTCTTATTGAATGTTTCTGCCAAGAGCTTAATACATTGAAGAATTATGTTTTTCAAGTCAAACTTCTCACAAAGATTGTTCATCAAGCTATTAGAGAAACACTACAAACTATTCGTTTTGATGTATCATGACAGTCCATATCGATAGATGATATTGTTTCTAATAAAGTTCCACATAGTTTCATTTTTTACTTCTTTGAATGGTATTGCGTTTACCTACTTTGTGAAGCAATCTATTGTTGCTAATATGTGTGAATGTCCTACAAAAGATTTAGGGGTGTGGACCTGACTACATCAAGGTCCCATGCATCAAGTATCCAAAAAGCAATTATAAGGTGGAGTGGCATAGGAATTTGGTGTATAAAGTTTGCATGGCACTAACATGCTTGATTTTTCTTAGCATAATTCATGAAATCTTTAACAATGGTTGGTTAGTAATAACCCATCATTTTGTTCCAAAGTAGAGTTTAGGACCAGATTGGTGAGCACCACAAATCCCAAAATGAGCTTTTTCAATTACTTAAATCACATTTTTTTTCTCCTAAGTAACAAGTAACACTTTATCAAAAGAACATCCATAAACTATTTCTTTATAACAACTAAAGTAAGGTGCATGATGACATTTATTTCAATAGTCAATTTTCCCTAGGAGCAACATTATTCATACTTAACAATGGCCACTCATGAAGCACTAAGGGTGTAGATGCCAAAGCCACCAAAGCCATATATGTCTTTAATGGCAACCGAGATGCTAAGAGGTTAGATAACTTCGTATGGAACACGAAATAGTATTTTGAGGCAATATTATTGATTGATGAGGTGACTAAGGTGTAGACTATGACCCTCTCCTCACTGATATTGGTACTCTATGATGACGCTAGAGGTTTGCCGATGTAGAGAAAAACACTTGCAACATCGACATATGAGATGAATTTGAGAAAAATATCAATAGATAATTCTACCCCAAAGATGTGGCTTATCTAACAACAAAACACATAAAGTGTCTCAAGCACGTGAGCTCAATCCATGAGTATGTCAATGAATCCTCTACACTCATGCTTGAGATCCCTAACATAACAGAGAAAGGGTTATTATTGGACTTCATAGATAACCTACAAATTTGGACTAAGCACGAGTTTAGGCACTATGGTAACCATAGCACAACCTTAACATTATTGGAGTCCTTAGTGGTTTTTCTAAGTCAAAGCCCTTAAAGGGTAACCATGCTAAAGGAAAGGAAAACAAAGAGGGTCGAATGGTTGCACTGTTGTCAAATAAGGGTAAAACAAGACTTCTAACGATAAAGAAGGCAAGGGCAAAGACAAACAAAATGAGTTTGTGCTCAAGGCCAATTGCTTCCATGTGATGGATTGCATTGAGCGCTAGATTGCCCTAAGAGGAAGGCCCCTAATGTCATGATCAGTGAGAAGAAGAAAGAGAGGGATGCATAAGGAAGGTAAATACAACTCTTAAATGCCCTCAAGGCAAAATTGATGCCTATGATACCTCATAACAAATGGTTGATGTAAGTAAAGGCCCATGTGAATGAGAAGCCCACCAAGATCATGGTGGACACATGTATCACTCATAAGTTTTATCTCTTTAGATGAGACAAAGAGACTATAGCTCTAAGCATCTAATAAGGAGGATGACTAAAGGCAGACAACTTTATTGTAAAGCCATTATAAGATTAAACGCATCGAGTGGTTGTATGCATTGGCATATAAGAACGCAAGATCGACTTCACAACGTCACTAACAAATGACTTTAACATGGCGTTTAGGTAGACTTCCTAAGAAAAGTCCAGGCCACTATCATTTTTATACTCATGGCCATCTAAAAAGAAAAGAAAGCCCTGCGTAATCCCTATAGTCACCAAAGATATGCCTAACACCCATTATTGTCAACCATGCAAGTAAAAACGGGGTTAAAGAATAAGCAGGTGACCTACTTAGCTACACTTAGGAATAAAACGGAAAATACCATAAGGGAATCCATGCTTAAGGAGATTAAGGGAGTCCTTAAAGATTTTAACGATGTGATGACACTAAAGCTACCAAGAAACTCCCACTAAGTAAAGAGGGGAATCATAAGATTAAGTTAGAGCTAGGAGCTAGGCCCTTTGCCATGCAACCTTATAGGATGACATCACTTGAGCTAAAGGAGCTAAGGAGACAATTAAAGGAGTTTTCTTCATCCAATGGTCTAAATCTCCTTATAGTGTGTCAATATTCTTCCAAAAGAAATATGAGGATCCCTAAGTAAAGAACAAATATCCAATTTTACTTATTGTTTTAATGAACTTAATAGAACAAGGGATTTCACAAAACTAGCCTTGAGATTAGGCTACTACCAAGTAAGGATTGTTAAGGGAATGAGTCGAAGACAACATGCATAACTCAATATAATTCTTATAAGTTCTTAGTGATGCCCTTCAAGCTAATCTATGCACTAACTACGCTCTACACATTGATGAACGAGATCTTCCATCCATACTTGGATAAGATTGTGGTAGTGTACCTAGACAACATTGTTGCCTACAACCGCACCCTAGAAGAACTTGCAAAGCACTTAAAGAAGGTTTTTAAAGTCTTAAGGCAGAATGAGCTTTATGTAAAAAAATAATAATAATAATAATAAATAAAAATAAATCAAAAATGTTCATTTGCTAAGAAAGAGGTGTGCTTCTTTAGACATAAAATAAAGGATGACAAACTAATGATAGATGAAAACAAGATAAAAGCCATCCGGGAGTGGAACTCGCCTACATAAGTACCTCAATTAAGGTTTCCTTGGCTTAGTAAATTACTCTCCATGATTCATTAAGGGCTACTTAACGAGGATACCTTTATTCATCAATCTAGTAAAAAAAAAATGAGGTGTGGGATTAGGATAATAAATGTCAACAAACCTTTGAAGATTTGAAGAATGTTGTGATAGAGGAACTGTTGTTGACACTACTCAACCATAGCAAAGTATTTGAAGTGCACATAGATGTAAGACAAACATATCATAGCCTTTAAGAGTCGCAAGCTTAATGACACAAAAAAGGTGTTATATAATGCAAAAGAAGGAAATGACGACTATAGTTCATTGATTGTGCAGTTGGAGGCACTACTTGTTAGGGTCACATTTCATAGTGAAGATTGACCAAACATAGAAGAAATTAAGACCTAAACAAGCAAGGTGGCAAGAATTTTTTGCATAGTTGGACATTGGAGTACAAGCCATGAATTGCTAATCATGTGGTTGAAGCCTTAAGCCATAAAGCAGAGCTAGCATCAATGAGTAGTAAGCCTTAAGGAGAGTTAATGATGAAACTTATAAATAAAGGTTTACAACATGACACATTGGTTAAGAGGAATGATGAAAATATTGGTAAACGCGGATATATCAATAAGATATAAATTGTTCAAAATTCACAAAAATATTTGAAAAAACATTAAAAAAAAATGATAAAATAAGCAAGAATACATATATTAAAATTATTTTGTAAGTTAATAACATAGATATGATCAATGATAATATTTATCAAAATTTTTTAGAAAAATTAGCTTGAATTCCTTTAATATATTTATATTCATTTATTTTAAAAAAATTAAAATATTTTTATTAAAACATGTTTTATTATATTTTAAATAAAAAATTAAATCAATTTATATAAAATATTTTATTTAAGATTTAATTTCTAAAATTTTCTTACGAATTTGTGGTGACAACTTTTTTCTATTAATATTATAATATTTAATTAAATAACTAAAATTATTAAAAATTGTATTAATAATTTAGTTTATTAAATTAATTTTAATTTATAAAATATTAGAACTTCACCACTTTTTTTATATTTTAACAATTTTTTAATAAATTTATATTTTTTATATTTTAAAATAAAAACATTTAAAAATAAATAAAATTAAAAGAATAAATATAAAAAAAATAAAAAGTGAAGTGATAGTAATTTTTAAAAATAGGATAAATGAGATAAATATAAATAAAAAATTAAAACAAAGGATAATATTAAATAAAAGGTTTATATAAAATTAAAATAAAAAATAAATTAGAAAAAAATAATTTAAAAAAAAACACAGATTTTAAAAAAACTGGCATTTTTTTTTAATAAACCGCCGATTTATTGAAAAAATCAACGATTTTTTGTCGACACTCTACCTCCACACGCGCATATTCTTTACTTTCGATTTTTCACCGAAAATTCGGTCATTAACCAATCGCCAGAATCTTTGATTTTTTGCCAAAATTTCTCTCGGCCAATAATTAGTAGCCGATTTTTCAATCCATGGTTAAGAATAATCACCTAAAACTATAAAAGAAAGACTAAACAATTTTGGGTGGAGGATGACCTACTAAATGCGAAAAGAAAATTACTCTAGGTGCCTACGTGGGGTAACTAAAGAACGAATTTAACTAAGGAGTATCATGGTACCAATTGGGTTGGACACCCTAGAGTCGTTATGTTATTGGCCTTATATGTAGGATAAGGTTGAGGCCTATGTTAGAACTTGTCTTAAGTACCAACAAAAAAAGGTGTAACAACATTTTCCTAGAGGGCTATTAAAGCCACTACACATCCAAAGTGCTCATGGGAAAGTGCTACTATGGACTTCATCATTAGATTGCCTAAGTCAAAGGGATATAGATCTATTATGGTGGTAGTAGACAAGTTCTTAATGTATGCCACTTTCATAGTAGCTCCTATAGAATATACCACTAAGGAGACAACAAGGTTATTCCTGAAGCAGGTAGTCAAATATTAAGGATTGACAAAACACATTATCAATGATTGTGACCTATATTTCACTACAAAGTTGTGGACAAAGCTCTTTAAGATGATGGGTTTAGAGTTTCACTTCTCTCCAAGTTTTCACCCACCAATAGATAGACAAAGAAAAAAAGTGAGCATTTTGCTAGAACAATACTTGAGGCAGTTTGTGAGTGCCAACCAAAGGGATTGGACTAAGTTAATGATTGTATGCCAATTCTCTTATATTTTACGAAGAAGTGAAGCCACTAACAAGAATTCATTTGAGTTTGGTGCCTCACATACTAATGATAGGCTACATGGGAAGGAGATTTATAGTTTTCAAATTTGCTAAGGGGTGATAGAGCAAGTTGATATAGCTCGCTCAGACTTGGATAAGTTTGCCAAGAGAATGAAAAAGTGGGTTGATAAGAAGACATAACACACTAAGTATCAAGTTAGAGAGTTAGTGCTTATCAAACTATTTCCTCAACAAATCAAGTCCCTAAGGCTAGTGCACAAGGGACTTGTCAGGAGATATGAAGGCCACTTCCCTATACCTAGGAAAGTTGGCAAGGTGTCTTTATCGAGTCAAGCTACCTCCAAGGTTGAAGATCCATTTTGTCTTCCATATAGGTTACTTGAAGTTATACCATGAAAACATGGATGATCTAAGCTACAAGATATTAAAAAGGGCATATCAAATAGGGTGTTTATAGTCGTTGTAACCTCATACTATAGGGAACCATAATACATCATCACAAACCAAGTTAACAAGAGATATAAGGTACCTCTAGCAATGGAATACTTAGTTAAGTCGAAGAGACTACCAAAAAGCAAGGTAAACCTCAGAGGATAAGAAAGCAAAAACATCATTGCAAACCTAGTCATCAAGAGACATGGGATACCTCCTGCAATGGACTACTCAATTAAGTGGAACAAACTACTAAAAAGCGAAGAAATCATTTAGGCTTAGGAGCAAATTGAGAGATTCTGAGTAGAAGAAACAATGAGGATGTGTGTAGCATTGGGTAAGAAAAATGTCACACCTTACTCAAATGTTCTCTCACTTAGTCTTATAAAGGAATATGGAGCTTCTAGGGAGACTTAGAATCATCTGCATATCTTTATAAGGGAATGAGAGATAATGAAGTTGTGTAGAGAATTCTAGAGAATGTTTAATAACTCTTGTACATAGCTTCCATGTAGTAGGTTTTAAAGAATTCTAGATTTGTGAGAAACCTTCAAGTGTTCTAGAGAGTTCCTTGACACTTATTAATTCATAGGTAATGGCTCCATTTGGCTAAGGCACAAGAGCTTCTAAATAATGTAAAATGTCTTTGAATAATCAAAGCTTCTACTCTTCCAAAATTTTCAAGTGTTATTTCCTTTATCCACCAAACACTTGAGAGTTTCTAAGCATTGTAAAGGGTATTTTAATAATCAAAGCTTTAATTCTTTCAAATTCTTCAAGTGTTACTTTCATTATTCACCAAAAACTTGAAAACTTCTAAGCATTGTAAAGTGTCTTTAAGTAATTAAAAACTTCTATTGATCTAAACTCTTCAAATATTGCTTCCTTTATTTGTCTCTTTTTTAAGTCAAGTATCATTGCTTAGTCTAGTGAGCTAAGTTCGGGGAATATTGACTTAGTAACTTCAAATATCTTAAGTTGTCCAAGTGTTGTACATAAACTTAGGAAATATCTAAGTTTATGACATTATGCTCAAGTTTGCATTAGAAATACCAAGGAGATTTACCCCTTAAAACATTTGACGATAATGGACATTTTCCTATGTTAGGAGAAATTTGTTTCCTTGCTCCTAGAGAAACTAGAGAAAAATTTGTTTTCTTGCCCTTAGAAAAGCTAGAGTGATGATTGGTTGACATTTGCTGTGTTATTCTATAGGTATTAACGGATGAGCATGCACCAATGTATGTTAGTTTGGAGGCAAAGTAAATGCATTTGCTTTGCAATAGGGTCATTGGACTAATAGAAATATTTTGTGATGATGAGGTAGCGATAATTTTACCATTCCCTTTCTACAAGTATGCAACTTGGTTCTTTGAAGCCGTTAACTTGGTGTATGGTGAAATTAGGAACTTTGGTCGAAGGACATGAGAGGTAGAAGAGTCTCATCCAATATGCCAAAAAATTGTACACACAAATACATGTTTGATGATATTAAAATACAAGAAAATAACAAAGAAAATAATTTGAGCACACTCCTCTATATTGATTTTGTTTTAATCAAATCTCATTGATTTTGTTTTTAAGATTACAATCTCTACTCTATATTGATTTTGTTTTAATTAGATCTCATTGATTTTGTTTTAAAGATTGTCATCTCTACTCTTGATTGAATTAATCAAGAACAACTAGTCTTGATTTTGACTTTTTCTTACTTTTTTTCCTTTTTTTTTTCTTTTTTTTTTTCGTTTTTATGAAAATTTTCTTATTGGGAACTTTTCTACATTTTTTTCCTTTTTTTTTTTTTTTCCCCCTTTTATCACTTTTTTTTTTCTCTCTCTCTTTTGGTTTTTAAAATCTATCAAAGAGAATCATGGATAAGGAGGTGAATTTTGTTGTGATTTCAAGAATACAAATAATTTAGTTAACTTTTAAATTTAAGTTTTCATCTTTCTCTAAGACTCTAACCATGACATGACATGAGATGTGTCACAAGATAGATTTGGGACCACCACCATTATTATTATTATTATTATTAGTTTTATAAACCAAATATATACATTTTAAAAAAAAATTAAATTTAAATTTAATATTTTATCCTTTCCTGACCATCACAGAACACGTGCCACAAGAATCAGGACCACCATTATCATTTATATTTCGTGTGTGTTTAGAGCAATAGTTCTTGATATTTGTTGTATTTAAAAATATATCATATTATAATTTTAATTCAATCTAAGTATCTAACATCCTAAGTAACTTACCACAAAAAAAAAAAAAAAAAAAAATAGCAAACTAAAATAAAAAACAATAATACTACATTCAAGAGAAAGAAAAATCAAACTGCAGATAAAGGAGAAGGTACATAATATATCGAGAAGGACGATGACATAAATGCACACTCAATTCATGCGTACCATATTTGAGCCCAAAGAGTTTTAACAGATAAGTATGTACTACAGAGTCTGAAAAGTCTAATCTACACATCTGAGCCTAGAGAGCTATAAGAGAAGCTAAAAGCCAGCTTCTCATAAAAAACTTGTGGATACAATTAGCTAATCATAGGACCGGCAGCACAGGATCATCTCCATTGTAGGTCATAACTGACATCAAGGGACCTGTGCTTAAACTAGGTTAGAGTTGTATACTCTTTAACATATCCATGAGCAAGCGGTTCACGTTTTGTCAGGACGAAAGATTGACGAATCACTGTGATCTTTGAAGATCATTGTAAGGAAACGCCATGTAGGAGAAGAGCAAAGCTGGGAGAAAACATCTCCAAGCAAGAGACCGAAATCTCAAACACAGATGGCGTAAAACAGAGGTTAATTTGAACAAAAGTCATCTTCTAAGAGAAAAGCACAAGTCAGTGATATATATATATATATATAGGAGTGAGTACCTATTGCCACTACAGAATTCGTAAAGCCTGCCTCTGGCGGAGAAGATGATCAGAGCAAGATCAACGTCACATAGAATAGATAGTTCGTGAGCTTTCTTCATCATTCCGCTTCGTCGCTTTGAGAAAGTCACCTGCCGATTGTTCTTGTTCTCGATTCGTTTCAGCTGGAACTTTCCTCTCCCCATTTCTCTCTCGGACGGAGAAACAAATTTTGTGGGTTGTGGCCGTTATGTAGGAGATTCAGGGTTTTTTCTACGGGAAGGGGCTGAGCTTCATCGCCACCGAGCTTTGAAAGCAGGGGTTGCATATCCGGGTGTATATTCTCATTGAACCGCGGCTTGCTTTATGAAACGATGCGTTTTGGGCCCCACTGGATGCCCTGCTGCAAAGGTGACTTCCGCACGCTGCTTTTGGGTGGCCATTCTCACCTTCAGACGTGTCCTAGTGAATTGACGAAATTGGGTGGTTGATATTTTCCTCAATTAACGTACCTACCTTTTTATTTCATTATTGAATTTGAAGTTTAAACGCATTTAAATTATAAAAATGAGCATTAAAAAATTAATATATACTTTTATTTATTTAATTTTTATATATAAAAAAAAAATGGGTTTTAAAATTTTTGAAAATAATTTATTAATAAAAGTTATGCTTAATTTTTTTTTATTCTCAAAATGCTTATTTCTTAAAATGTATTGAAACTTCTTTTTTTTGGGTGGGGGGGGGTGTGAAATTACATTTTTCACTCATTTATTGTTGTTTTCCGTCCCAAAAATATGCATATCATCTATTTTCATTGGCTATTAAAGTGATCAATAAAGATAACGGTTATAAAACTAATTTCATATAATATGGATGAAAATAATTTAGGTTGTATTGGGTAAGTGATTCGTAAAATAACTTTTTATCCTCCAAAATTTTAAAAATAAAAATAAACACTTTTGATAATAAAAAATAATGAAAAATAGTTGTGTGGTTCAAAATAAAAATAAAAATAAAAATAAAATAATGCAAGAGCATTACGTTAGATAAATAGTTTAAAACATATTTAAAAACATAAAAGATATGTTAACAATGTTTTTCAAAAACACTTGTTAAAAAATGTATTAGAATATATTTGACATCAAATTTACGAAGTGTTTCTAATCTTTTTATTGATAATAATTTTAGGAAATATTTCTAATTTTTTTAACATTTGAAAATTTTTATCTTTTAAGTATTAAAGATGATAGAAACATTTCCTAAAATTACTATCAAATACACTTTTAGAGCTTATTTGATAATAATTTTAAGAAATATTTCTAACATTTCTAGCACTTTAATTTTTTTATCATTCAAATATTAAAAATATTATAAACGTTTCTTATAATTACTACCAAACTTAAAGTGTGTTTGATAATAATTATGAGAAGTGTTTTTAATGTTTTTAACACTTGAAAATTTTCATTTTCAAATATTAAAAATGTTATAAACACTTCTCAAAATCACTATTAAACACATTTTTAAAGAGTCCGTTGGATAATGATTTGAAGAAGCGCTTCTAATATTTTTAACACTTAAAATTTTTTATCATTCAAACACACTAAGAGCCGATTTGGTAGTTATTATATGAATCACTTTTAATATTTTTTATACTTGAAAATTTTTGTCATTCAAATGTTATAAATGCTAGAAACGTTTTTTATAATAACTTTCAAACGCATTATAAGAGTCCATTTGGTAATTATTATAGAAAATACTTTTGATATTTTTAATACTTGAAAATTTTCATTATTCAAGTGTTATAAATGTTAAAAATAATTTTTAAAATGATTTTTAAATGCACTCTAAAAGTTCATTTAATAGTAATTTTATGTCGTTCAAAATAAAAATAAAAATAAAAATAATACTTTTTGAAAATAATTAAAAATAAAGTATTACACATAATAAATATTTTAAAACATAAAAGATATGTTAATAACATCCCAAGTTCTCAAACATATTTTTGTGCTCAAAATATCATAAAACAAGTTCTATTTTTAAAATCATTTTAAAAAACACTTCCCAAAAAAAATGTTAAAATATGTTTGACGATAATTTTTAAAAATGTTTTTAGTCTAAAAAACGTTTTTAAAAAAAATTAAAAGTTTGATAAATCTTAGAAAACACTTTTCAAATTTTGAAAAATATTGGAAAATTACTTATAAAAACACTATTCTAAAAACATTTCTACTAAAAATATTTTGACTAGAAATATTATCAAACACATTTGTATTTGAGTGATATATTTAGTGTTTTTTTATTTTAAAAATTAGAAAATAACAGTAATTTTAAATAATATAAAAAATATAAAAGTTTATATTAAAAATTAATAATTTTTAAAATTATTTAAAATTTTGAAGTATAAATTTTTTTACTATTTTAAAATTTAAAATTCTTAAAATAATATTTAAAAATATAACATAATTTTCTATTTTTTTGTATAAAATATTTTAATTTTAAAAATAGAAAATATATCTAAACAAACATTTATGTGTAAAATTATGTATTTTTTAAATGAAAATAGTGAAAAAGACCTGCAATTAAACAAATTATTCTAAAAAAAAGGAAAGAAAGAGGTGGGGAGGGTCCACGAAGAAAGTTGGCGCATGTAATGGGACGTCGATGGCACAGGGAGATAGTAAGTGTCACATCGTAATACGTGGGGACGATCTGAGGCATCCCAATTGTTGGCCTTGTCACTCCGACGATTAAAGTTATCTTGTTTGATAAAAAAGAAATAGAAGAATTATGTTTTAAGCACCAACTTTGAAATTGTTGCATTTCTGTACCTCTCTTTTGGGCGTTCCGACACAAAATCCAGAATAACTATTCCCAAGGGCCCAAAAAGTAATTAACGAAAGTGTCCAAAAATAGCAGTTATCCAAATCGTCTTTTTATCACGTTCTCACCCCTCTTTGCCACTCTCTCGTCTCATTGCGTCACCCTTAAATTTTAAACTCATCCTTCGATTTATTTAAATTTCAGATTTCTCCCATTAAAGTGAATACCCAAAAAAATTTCTACTCACCTCATCTCACTTTCTTCATTGTTTTTGTTTCATTATTTATTTATTTTTAATGGTTTTTACTTTATAATTAAAAATTCACACAAATTTTGTCTACTTTAAAATGAATATCAAATTATAATAAATAGATAACAATTATTTCAATAAATAATACAATGACAAATTTGGTACATGATAATTATAATTCCCATCATGTATTTTTTTGGTTAAAAAAATGATAATAGTTTATAATTTCTTTTTAAAAAATATTAATATTTTAATATTGTAAATTATACGTATTTCTAAATAGAAATAATAATAATTATTAGACAAATGGACTTAAAATCATGGGATATTTAATGTCTTTACTTTGTTAAAAAAGCTTAATAATTTAAAACTCAAAAATTATATCGACTATTATGAAACTTTAGAATAAATCAATTCAAAACATTATAATAATAACTTTAGAACAGATATTACTAGTCATTATTTATCAATTTATTATTATTATTATTACTACGAATTTTTTACATATAGATATAATTTGTAAATTTATTAAAATATTAATATTATTTTTTATAATTTCCTAGTAAACTGTAAAATATTATGATCTTGTGCTTTTAGATTTCACGAGACATTCTTACACATTCTTGGTGGGTAGCTGCTTAAGGTAGAGTACCATTTTGCTAACTCCAAATGATATTTGACGCTCCCACCGGACAAAAACCATGTCAGAGAGGTGAACTGAGTTTCTGAGATGCTTTGGATTCTTGATATGCATGTGACCTTCATAAAGGTGGAGCTGCAAAGACAAAACAAAAGATGCAAGATATTAGAAACAGGGAAGATATCGATTTTATTTTTATTTTAATTTTTTTTTAATGAATTTTAAGTCAAAGATGTGGGCAGACATGGATACCTGGGTTTTGTGCATGACAGTGATGATTTTGGTCTCTGTGTCACCGCCTTTCCTCTTTTGTTAGTAGCTGCTAGCCTGCTAGTCTGCTACTGCCCATGGAAATCCAAGACGATCTCTTCACGCGCTTCGAGGCATTGAGTCGGGTCAGAGAAAATTCAGGTCAGAAAGTACAGCGGAGGAGAAAAAGATTAAGACGGCATTGTGTTGGGTCACAGAAAATTCGGACAGAGAAAATATACCGGAGGAGACAAATTGTGGAAAAGTGAAATATACGGAAAATCAAATATAATAAAATTAATTAGAAATGATGTATTTTTAAATTATTTAATTTTTATATAAAAAATTAAAATACAATAAAGATAAAATAATATATAAAAATAATTTATTAATTTTAAATTTAATTTAATTTTTTTTCAAATTTTCTAAGAATCCATGATAGCATTAAAAAAAGAAAGATTATAATTATTTTGCCCATAAAACATTGGAAAAAATTATTCTAAAATTGAAAAAAAAATCATATAAGGAATAGTTTGATACTTATAAGGAATGTGATATTAGTATTATTCAAATGTTAATGATTAAAGTCCTAAAGTCATTAGGATTGGTACCATAAACGTCAGAATATTTGATGGTGTTGTAAAAAATATTTGGAGATAATTGTGTTTTCAACCCATATAGGGTTCATAATTAACATAAGGTCCTCCAACCACCCATAATTGATGATAAGGATATGAGATAATAATTGACAAAAATACTTTCTTAACTTATTTTTGTCTTTATTCTATTATTTGCCACTATTCTTTCTTATTTAACCATTTTTTGATTTTTCATTATTTTTTTAAACTCTTTTATAAATAATTGAAAATTTAACATTATTTTTTATTTTTAAATTATAAATAAACAAAAAATTATATTAATGATTCAAGACTATTTTGGAAAATACTTTCTAAAAAAATATTAATTTAAATAAATAAAAATTATCTTTTACATTTATTTTTATCTTTTACATTTTAGAAATAAATAATTTAATGATTAAAATCCCATTTAAAATAAATAAATTCACTATTTTAATTTTTTTTTTACTAAAAAGTATTTTAAAGTTTTTTTTTTACTATTATAAAATAAAAAATTTAATTTAATTTTTTTAATCTTCTTCATTCCTTATTTTAATAACTTTTTTAACATGATTTTTAATAATAAGTTATATGAAATGTTACAAATTTGTTTATTAAGGATTTTTTTTTAATGATTTGAATTAATTGAAAATTTATTAAAATAAGAAAAAGAAAAAGAAATAAAGAAGATGGATGAAGAGTTTTTATTTTAAGTACTCAACTAAAATGTTTTCATATAAATTTTAGAAATGAATTATATCAATATATAGTAGAGATTGAATTTTTCTTATATAAAAGGATTGAAATGTATATTTACTTATTTTAGATGAAAACAAGTAACTAAAAATTATATAGATTATATTTGAGTTTGGTTTTAAAATATTTTTCTAGTTTTTATTTTTTATTTTTTTATTTTTAAAAACAATTTTTATTTTCTATATTGTCTCTTTTTTAAAATACCTTTAATTAAAAAATGAAAACTATTTTTAAAAATGAAAATTGAAAACCTTGTTTAGTACTATTTTTTTTATAAGAAAAAAATTATTTATTCATTTATTATACAATTGTATTACACTAACTGTATAAGAAAAATATACTAAGCGCATAAAAGGCTACCATTTGTGAAAGATTATAATAAATTATGAGTCATTTATTTATTTTTCTTATCACTCACGAATTGTGCATATATGTCATGCACTTTATTTAATTCCCGCATGGAAAATCCAATACTTTCTTCAATAATTATATTTGGGGAAAAAAAATTTGACATTAAGTCATCCACCATCTTCTCAACTAAACTATTGGAAATATGGTTAAACACTCCTACATTGACATGGACACATAATTTAGGAGGGATATGAAATTTGTGTCATTGTATAAGGGTATTACACTAACTGTACAAGAGAAATATACTAATTATACAAATGTGTACAAGATTACCCTTTGTGAATTATTTTAATCAATTCTAAACCACTTTTTTATTTTCCTTGTTACTAAAGGATTGTACGCCTATGTCATGCATTTTATTTAACTCTCACATGAAAATTCTAATATTTTCCCCAATAATGATATTTGGGGAAAAAAATTTGATCATAAGTCATCCACCATTTTTTTAACCAAACCATTGAAAATATGATGAATACACCTACATGAACATATAACTTATGAGAAATATAAAATTTATGTCATTGTACAAGGGTATTACACTAACTGTACAAGGGAAATGTGCTAAGTGTACAAGGGTGTATAAAGCTCCTAATAGGTTTTGTATAATTTTTAAACAACTTGAATTTGACATTAAAACGATTATTGATAGTTTTTTTTTCTTTTTTTTACCAAACTATGTTATTAAGACATTCGCGACAAAAATTAACATATAGGAAATAAAATTAAAATAATCATGTTTGAATTGTTCATTATAAGTAAACTAAATGAAATATATATTTTTACTATTTTACCTTTATAAACATAATTTCATTGTTATCAATAGAGATTAAAAAAATCATATTTAAATGGAATTAAAAATAAACAAAAAATTATTTTTATAACATTTTTATCTTTTTTAACCATTAATTTAAATTATGAAATTAGTTTTAAAATTAAAAATGTTTTTTGTAATTATAGTTTTGAAGATTTCATGATTTTTATCTTATTACTTTGAAAAAATTGCTTTAATAAGAAAATATTTATTTTAATGATTTGAATATTTCGAAGACTTTAATTCGGTCAATTACCCTATTTACACTTTCAAAATTATTGGAAGGTTGATAAATTAGTATTGAAAATATTGTCTTATTGATTATATATATATATATATATATATATATATATATATTTGCATGTGAGTGTTTACATTATTTTCGAAATGATAAACACCATGTGTCTAATTTGCAAGTTAGAAAAAAAAAATTAATAATTTTTATGAGGTATTTAAAAAGTATTTATTATATGTTCTATAAATTTGAAAAAAATATAATATTTGATGATACCTAATTTACAAGTTAGAACAAACAAATAATACTAATATTTTATGAGGTGTTTAAAAATTATTTAATATATATAAGAAATAATATAAGTTTGAAATAAAAAATCATATTTAAAATTATAATCATATTTATCAAATTTTTTTACTAAGATTATCTTTAATTCTTTTAATATATTTATACTCATTTATTTAAAAAAATGAAAAACTATTTTTTTTTTTTAAACATGTTTTGTTGCCTTTCAAGTAAAAAATTAGATAAGTTTGAAAGTCAATAAAAAAAATTAAATACCACTTTCAGATAAAATTTTATATAATTTATTTTATTTGAAATTTCATTTTTAAAGTTTAACTAAAAAATTGTATTGACAATTTTCTTGTTGTAAGTCAAAATACTTTGCCTTATTCTATCTAGATAAGAAAAAATATTAATATAATATTAGAATTTCATATTTTAGTTATTTTTTTCAATAAATTTATCTTTTAAAATTTTTTAAAATAAAAACATTAAAAATTAAAAAGCTAAAAGGATATATATATATAATAAAGTGAAGTGATAGTCAATTTAAAAAAATTTTAAAATATGATTAATGTAGAAAATATAAAAAATAAGAGAAAAATATAAATGAAAGGGTAATATAAATTTAAAATAAAAAATGAAAATTAAACTAAAAGATAAATACAAAAAGATAAAAAATATTTGGATGAAAAATCCCAAAATTTTTATCATTATTTATAATAAGAGCAAAAAGATTCAATATCTTTAAAAATGAAAAACAAAAAAACATTATTGCTTTTTATTTGACATAAAATAAAAATATAGATTGGAAGAAAAAAAAAAGTTAGAAATGAGTAATATTTAATAGGGAATAGAAAAGGGAAAAAAAAAACACAAAAAATTGAAATTCATACTCATTTGTGCCTATGTAAGGGTTAAGAGTATTTTAGAGATTAATGAAAGAGAATATCCTTCATCTTAATTTTCATACTTTGTTTGGTTCTTGGGTTTAAATATACATGATATATGGATCAAATGTTAATTTTTGGGCCCAGATGGGCCCAAAACACAATTCTCCCAAATATTTGATGGTGTTATGAGGACATCGCATAATGTTAAATATATTTCCAAATTAAGGAGTTTAATTTCTTTAAGGGCTTTGGACACTTTTGGTTAAAATCTCATACATTTTGATTGATAAGACAATTTTAGATGGACTCACGTCATGAAAAGTCTTTTGCTAGTGTTAAAAAAGTTGTAAAAGAAGAAAAGAGCAACAAGATGATCAAGACTCCGTTTTTTTATTAAGAATACCCATTGGCACAGGGATGAGAGTAATTACAAAAAGAAATAAGGTTATGAACAAGGATGAAAATTTCGGTTTTTTTGCCAAAATTTTGGTGAAATTTCGTGTTTCAGGGGTCGAGGAAACGAAAGAGGGGGGTGAAATGTCGACAAAAGAAATATCCGTAAATTTCACCAAAAATTGGAGAAATTTCGGTAAAAAGAGAAATATTGGTGGTTTTTTGAAAAAATCGCCTCTAGTTGGAAAATTTCAGAGAAATTTCCTTTTGTTTCGGTTTATTTCAACGATTTTTTCTTAGATTTTTTGAAAAAATCGACGCCTTGCACCTACTGCTGATACAACGGCTCCCAGCTTCTCTACATTGATTTGACGGTCCAGATTTGGTCCGAGCTCCAACGATCAATTTCATGTGCATCTGATGGTCCAAATTGAGTTGGATGTGATCCAACGGCCAGAATTGAACCCCAACGACTATGTGATGATCCAATGATCAGATTTCGCCCATATTTCGATCCAACGACCAATATTGTTTTCCAATGGTAAAATAAGATTCCAACAACCATTTTGGCCCAATTTTTTTTCTATAAATAGTTCATTTTTCACCAATTTCATCCACATTTCATATTTGACATGAACACATGGGTCAATCTTGAGTATCCTAACCATGTAAAGGCAATGGGTAGGACTCAAGAGATATATGCATGACATGTTAGAATTTTTAATCAATATTATCGAAGCTCAATGAGTTGGTACCAATATTGTCTCCAACAGCAAGATGGGATTCCTTCATCTACTAATTCTATTGAACCACATTGATCCTCATTTTGGTATTAAAGGGTCATTGCAATGTAATATGTATAAATTATTGATATTTAATGAAATCAAGTCTTTCATGAAACTTCATAATGAGTGTACAATTACAAAATTCACATTTCTTTTCGATCGACATGATATAATTACATTTAATATCGTAAATTATATCATATATATATCAAATTCTTCAACAAAACAACTTTAAATTGTCTATTATATTTCTAATTACATTGCTATGAAGTTTTTCTCATATTTCCATGAGTTTTGATCAAATTTTGGCATATGAAAATTTTTTTCCAATATATCCGATATATCCGTAAAATCAAGTTACCGATATATCGATGATTACCGATATTTTTATCATTGGTTATGAAAAAGATAAATATAATTTCTCGAGTCTAAGTTTGACTAGAGTTTAAACTATGTGCATATTTATTCTCATTAATTATACAAGATTAAGAGAATTTGAGTCAAATGTAAAGTTTGTTGGGATTTAATTGAAATTATTTATTTTTTATTTTTAGAAAAGTGAATATTTATAGAGTTTATAGAACCAAGGAATGATGTATGCATGAAGCTCAAATATTAAATGATCAAAGCATTGAAAAGCTCACAATCATCATTATTCTTCCTCTCAAAAAAGCTTTGCGGTAAATTGGGAGTAAATTAATAACCTGATATCATTATTCAACAGATGTGAATTGAACAGATGTTTACCAAAACTTTTCACAACCGTTAAAGTTAGAGCACAAATAGGGGATGGGGCCGTTGGCCAAAGAAAGAGGCATCAGACCCACAATTTCCCGAATACCATTATAAAGCAACTTTTTCGTATTAGATATTAAATATTGTACACATATTATTCCAGATGTGTAACATGTTACTCATGGGTCAGAAGAAAATATTTTATTTATTATATGATTGGGTGTTGTTTTATTGCCTGAATCAAGTGGAGCACCAGATGTTCTACCTTTTTAGACTCTAAAAGAATTATTCTGTCTCCATGATTCACTGTCAGACTGTTGCAAAATTCCATGGATGAATTTCTTAATACTTGTTCTCAGGCTGTTGCATTGGATTCCCCCACAGTACTTTCTCTCTGATAATTGCAAAGGGAACCCACTAAAGAAAAAAAAAAAAAAAAATTAAATATCAAACATTTAAAAAGAAAAAATAAAGGGAAAAAAATTCGAGTTCTAGGAAGGGATATTCCTTTGTTCTGAGGCGTCCTTTTACATGAAAGAATTCAGGGCAAGCAAATAACTGTTTGGCTGCAAAAAGTCCTTTACTCACAAGAAAATTTATTCAAAAAGGGGCAAAAAAAAAAAAAAAAAAAAATTGTACTGCTCCCAATTCTTGAACTGTTGAATTTCTTGGATTATTGGGGATCCTACTTTTTAAACTATTCTGTCCCCAGAAGCTTGCTTAAAGTGCTTTAAGGATGAGCTAATAATGATCAGTGAATATCAAGCTGAGTAACACTATTCAATTATGTACTCACAGTGGAAAGAAACTAGCTGGCCATAGTGATGGAGTATATGCTAAATAAAAGCTTTCCATAAAGACTTAATGGTATAAAAACATATAAAAATGGATAACATGGAGTCCAGAGATGTTAGCCAATTTTTTTTTATGTATGCTATATTGGCTCTGACAATTGAGTATAGTGGTGTGAGTGAAGGTAAAGGGAAAAGTGAATGATAAAGAAAATTTTCTTATTTATCACAAGGATAATTACATGAAGGCAGTACTAAATTAACAAGAACTAAGCCTAGAGATACACGAAACAAAAATTAAGGAACCTTAATTCTCTAGACAAATTAACGTATCTTTTGGATGATTGATTATAATTTATTCAGAGAGGGCTACTGATCAGCACTGCTCATGGAACTTGTTCTTCTTCTGCGTGTCTTAGGACTTCTTTGAGTTTACTCGATCAAGCTTGAAACGTTCTTGAACCACGGAGATGTAGTTTGCAGCCTTTGCATCCACACCTTCATCGCCGCCTGCACCATAGGTGCCGAACAGAGAGTCACGGCCATTCTCTGCTGGAATGATAAAGGCAACCTTCTGCTTTGGCTGGGGAATCACATATTCTTGGTCGACCACGAACCCCACCGAAGGAGCCAAAGGAGAAGTCTGGCTAGGCTTAACCTTGCTGCTATACTGGACGGTCGAGGAAGGCTTGGCTACCCGGTAGAAGGGCATCGCCAGCTTCCCCTTCATGAACCCTCTGCGCTTGCGGTTCGACTCCATTAATATTTACCTGCACTTTTAGTCTATCTAGCTCTCAAAATCAGATGGTGTGCTCTTCGGCGTGGTGGAAAGTCCCTATATATAGTAGTTTGTAGGAGTACTGGAGTTTGTTGGAAAGAGTTTTAGATAGACATGAAACTATCAAATGGGGTGTGGACCATATGAGCTAAATATCTAGAATCATGATCTTTTTTTAAACTTGATTAATTCTCTGTAAGGATTAGATATATATTCCAAGTATTTGTTTAGAAGTTTCAAACACTTTCTAGATATGGAGAACCTGGGGTCTCCAAAAGATTGTGGCTTTAACTTTAGAAATGATAGTATACTAATATTATTTCGATATGCCTAAAAGATTTGAGCTAGCTATCTTTGATGCATATATACAGCTAGCTCTTATACCAATACGGAGAAATGAATGCGCTTGAAAGTGTAAAGTGAAGCAGTCTCAGGAAAAGTGGCTTATCCGTTGGGCAGTATAGTGGTCCAACAGCACAAACACCTTGTTTCCTTTTCTGGGTTGGCCCTTGTTTAGGGACATATACGTGCCTTAGCAATGGTCTTGAAGACGGGCAAGGGGCGCCGCTTCTCTTGGCTACGTAGGAACCCCACAACCTCTTGCTCTTGCACTGGTCTTTACTCTTTTAGCCCCTTCACTAGGACCACATGATCTTTGAAAATCCTGTGCTATTTTCCGGCAGCAGGATCTCCTGTTTGCTCCTCTTGGGTGCGTTGGAGGGTGCTAAAATTTGACACCACTCATCAAATAAAGTTTGAACTTGACACATTTTTCAAGTACTTGGATTGGGTATAATAGTGTTTCAATCTAATTAATATTAAACTACCTAATAAATAGATTGTTTTTTAGTTTAATGGTATACAAATTTGACTTGAGTTAATCTATTGATAATTGTATTAATTAATCTTATTATAATGATAACCAATTTAATTCATATTTGACTTATTTAAAATTTAATTTTGAATAAATAAATCAATTGAATCATAAACATATTAATTTAAAAAGTTAATCATATTGATTTAAGTCAAATCTGATTGGACCTAGTCATTAAATATATAGGACCACATTATTAAATTGGTTATGTGATATATTGCTTGTTTAATAATTAAGTCTGGTTAATATTAATGTTTTTGACTCAATAATTATTCATGTCATGTTTGAATTGATCTATTTAATGTTATTACAGTGCATTGTATTAGTTCTTATCTGATTTTGCTCGAGTATAAATGATTCTTTTTTTATATTTTATATATTTGTATATATGGTATAAGAACTCTGCCAAGAGTATTAAAGCTTCTCATGGAAAATTATGTGAATATCTCTGTAAAGGTCAACATGGAGAAGTGTTACGAGATAAAGATGGATATGATACGTACATATATAGAATAAATAAAGATATGAAAAAAGAAAAAAAAAAATTCCCGACATGTTGAGAAATAAACATAAGATGCTTTAGTACTTAACAATTGTATCTATTTTTTTCTAATATTTATTATGGTATATTGAAATGATCATTCTCCTGCATCAATAAATATAATAATCAAGTATGAGCGGTTGAATTACATTAAAATATTCTATATTTTTACATGAAGAGATGTTATATTTATATTATTATATTAAAAAATTGGGTATTGAAGTTTTTGTTAGGACAATGAGTGGTATTAGAGTAATTTTATTAATATAATATGTTTAAATTAAATAATTTCCATTATGATAGGCCTAAATTACTAGGCATAAGTTATTAGCTTTTTTTATTTATGATTAAAAATTTTGAAAATAATTTTGAATCATCTTGGTTTTGATATGAATTTGAGGTTTCAATTGATTTATAGGTCTTAATTAATTAACAAGATAATTCTTATTAATAATAAAGAAAATAATACAATAGTCAAATGCATTACACACAAATAGAAATAGCAAAAATCCTAAAAAATTACAGGAAAAAGGTTTTTCTCTCATTTCTAAAAATTTTAAACATAATTAAAAAATTATTTATGTCCTTTATTTTTTAAAAAATAATTCATATGGGGCACTGTTGAGGGGCTTGACTTGTAGGCAGCATCATGTTCTGATAATTTCGAACCAGAATGGTCCGTTTATGCTTTTACTTCATGACCATCATGACAAATCATAAACATCAAAGGATGAATAATTCAACCTCAACAAGATTGATCAACTTGTAAATTATTGATATAGAGTCCAAAATGCCTTCTTCAAGTCCATCTGGTGCATAAGCAATATTCCAGTAACTAGGCACCCTGAACAGTCAGAGAAGATTCAAGTTAACGAACTAAATAGTAAAAATAAATTCTAGAGGCATATTGGACGGATAAGAATGGAGTCTTTTTCAATGCCCTCCACTCTCCCATGCAAGCATTTTCCAACAATATAGAGAATATAAAGTACTAGTTCTTATCCAGTTCCATACAACAACTGAAACTTCCAGAAAAAATATATACATCAGCACTTGTTCTATATCATGTGCTTATTCAAGCTGGTGCATGTATGAATTTTGCATGCTCATTGTCAACATAAATTCTATTCTTGATGGGGAATGGCCTTAACAGCCAAATTAGATGACCTTAATCCTTCTGTAAATCCACCAAAGGGAGACTGTTGAAAGATATCAAGAAAATACAGGCTACACCATAAGATTCGATCATAACCTAGTTGTGTTAGGCTTGCAACACTATTGAGCAATGCACATGCATGACTTTTGTGCTTATAACTTGATTTTATCTTGTGACTACTCACTTCCAATTATGTAGATATATATTGGCATTTTAAACCTAATAGACCCTCACGATTTTAAAATATATTTACATAATTAAAAGGAACTCATACATATATAATATTATATAATTAGGAGTAGATCATTATAAATTATATCAAAGTTGATCTCCGACTCTGATGTGAGAGTTTGTTTGGCCTTATGAAGATACCTATATATTTGTTTGATTCTATAATCCCATAGGATGCAAGTATTTATATATCTATTTGATCCTATAATTTCATAAAACATAATAAGAACATTGTATTTGCATGAAGAACAATTGTAATATCTCATATTGGATGACGAAAAAAGTTTTTAACGCAATATATATATATAAAAGTTCTTTTTAACCTTATAAATGTATTTTAATACTGCGATGACCCTTTGGTTTTACATATCTGCTATTATAAAATAGCTAGATTTCACATCATTTTCTTGCTTATTTGACTTTTATTCAGTTTTTACCATTAGAGATAGGCTTTCTTATCAAAATCATGAAACTTCTTCTCCAAACAAGCATTATATTATATGCATGGGAGATATAAAAGAATATATACAATTGAATGCATGCAGTACATGTGGGAGAAGCATTAATTCTTACCATCGTTCATAAACACCCACTTAATTAACATAAGTACAGAATGCTTGTGATTAGTGACGATGGGTATAGAAACTTTATCCAAGGTCGCGCTCTCCTTGCTTTTATCTTTCTTTAGAAATAAGATTGCGAGGTATCCGTTCAAATCTGCCTCCACTTTTGTATGATGGAGCACGCTACGGCTAAGGTTGTTACAGTAGTCGTGCAATTGGAGAGGTTTGCTTTACTCGGACACCCACTAGGCAGTGATAAAGTTTCCACGTTGGCGACTGTTGCTGGATAAGATATTCTACCTGCTTGACTAGTCATATATCGCACCACCGCAAGTGGGCGATTGTTGGATTCTTAATCTTTTCCAGAGTTTTGTGTTATGGATTTGTATCCAGCTAGCTCACATATAATTCCAATCATGCATTTCCCCGCCTATGTACGTCAGCATGTCTCTCCCTCTCTATATATGTATCCGAACATTTTTAAGGATCATGAATCATAAGATTTGATTAATTTAATGAAAATAAACCCTAACATAATCTGCTCATGAATTGACTGCAAGTTGAGTTCCATTTGTCTAGATATCATATCTCTTTGTCTATATTGACTAAGATCACATGGGTCTGAATTTTCAGTCTTCATTTTTGCTTTCGGTACCTAAAAGGGAGAATCTTTACGTGGGCCAAAAGTGCATGCACTTGCTTTGATTATTTTGCTTCCCGGATTATGGGTTTAAGACCTTAATTAAGATTCAGCTTTTGGCTTCATACCATACTGAAGAAAAAGCAGGCATGGATTGCTGTTTTTCTTTTACGAGTGAGTTGAAGTCGAGTTCATGCAAACATATCTGAATTAATATAAGCATAGATTGATTAGCTTAATTTAAAGAGCTAGCGTATTGATTGGGTCTTTGTCGTTGGGGGAATCTCATACGCAATGTGTTGACCCCACCTAGTCGTTGCCATGGTTTATCTTTTGCACCATCTCACGTTCGCTGAGATTCCTCTCCACAGCACCTCGAAAAGGAGTGATAATGCTTTCATTTGCCCAACTGATGAACATGAATTGGGAGGGGAGATGATGCCTACTTTTTGGCTTCCATTTTCTCTTTGAGGATTCCATTTTACCACTCCCTTCACCATTTTCTTGGAAACTTACTGAAAAATGATGGCCTAAAAGTTTGTGCATATCATATCTCCCAACCCTCTTCATTTTCTTATCAGTGGGGAGTCGAGCATTGATGCTTTCAACTTGATTAGAATCAATTTTACACTAGTTTCTCAAACAGGAGATAGATGCTCGGCCTCCAGTTTTCAGAATTATGATAAGAGGGTTGATTTCATTTTCTTCTCTTTGCTAAGTCTTCGCTTAACCCCTTGAAGAAGGAGTACTTTAAGCATATTCTAGGGCAAAAAAATAAAATGAAAAAGAGAAGATACAAAAGAAAAGAGCGAAAGAAACATCAAGTTCATCAACCAGAGACTTTATCCGCTTTGTGGGTCAAAGACGCATGTGGGCTTGGGCCCAATCTTCAAGCAAGGCTTCCAAGGCCAGATCTGCACTGACGTAAACCTACCATCACAAAACGGGCTTTTTCTGGTAGACTGTTAGCTCCAAATTTTAATCCAAAGGCAATCTCCCATCATTTATTATCTCTAAAGGGAATAGAAAGAAAATCATTTTTTTTATTGGTCTTAAAAAAAAAAAAAATTGTAAATAAAAATCAGTAAAAGCTCATATATTTTTAAACTCTTTATTCTCCCATATAAAGGATGAAAAATATTTTAAAATATATATATTTTTTCTTTATTTTCCCTCATGCTATCATGATCGGAACTTGTAAGAGAAGCAATTAAAAAATTTGATTGAAAGCATAATTTATTAAATATGGTATACTTTAAATTTAATTTAGGTAAGTAGAATAATTTTCCACATATTAAATATGGTATATCTTTACTTTTATTTGAAGTTTCTAGTTTATTAAGTACTAAAGGTCTACCGAAAGAAAAGGGAAAGAAGTAGTATCACAATTACTTGTTGCCTTTTCCTATTCATTAAAGCAAATAAGTTTGATGAGATTAGACTAGGCTGATAGGTACAACCGACCAAACATCTTGATTAGTATGAGATTCATATATTTGTACAATCCTCTTAAGGAAATGTATACTTGGGCTATGTACCCATTCATCACCAATTAATGCTAGTTTTTAATGAAATAAATATAGAAATATTATTTGCTTCATATAATATAAGTTTAGAAAAGAAGAATTTTAGGGAGCTTCACATGTTAGAGAATTTTCTTTTAACTTTTTCGCTGTTACACAAAGAAATATTAGAACTAATACCAAACATTTTTCAGAACAAATTTTAATCAAATTAGACCGGAGGATTAGGTTGATTGTATATCAAGTTAATGACTAGAAGAATTCATTATTTCTCTATGTCTTTAGTGAAGAGAATATTCACCAATAAGATATCTAAATATATGTTACATTTTTTTTATGTTATCTAAGTCTTATCATTTTAATTAATATTAGATAAAGAAATATTTGAACTAATATCAAATACTTCTCAAAGAAAATTTTAATCAAATTAGACAAAATGATTAGGTTAGGTTGTATATCGAGTTGACAAATGGAAGAATCCATCATTTCTCTATGTATTTAGCGAAAAGAATCGCTAATATGATATATAAATATATATTACGTCTTTTTTTATGTTATCTAAATCATATCGTTCTAATCAATGTTGAACAAAGAAATATTAGAATTAATACCAAATACTTCTCAAAGAAAATTTTAATCAAATTAGACAAAAGGATTAGGTTAGATTGTATATCGAGTTGACAAATTGAAGAATCCATTATTTCTCTGTGTCTTTAGCGAAAAGAATCGCTAATATGATATATAAATATATATTACATCTTTTATTATGTTATCTAAGTCATATTGTTCTAATCAATGTTAAACAAAGAAATAAAAAAACATTAGAACTAATATCAAATACTTTTCAAAGAAAATTTTAATCAAATTAGACAAAAGGATTAGGTTAGATTGTATATCGAGTTGACAATGGAAGAATCCATTATTTCTTTGCGTCTTTAGCGAAAAAAATCAATAATATGATATATATATATATATATATACGTCTTTTATTATGTTATTTAAGTCATATCATTCTAATCGATGTTAAACAAAGAAATAAATAAATAATATAACTAATACCAAATACTTTTCAAAGCAAATTTTAATCAAATTAGACAAAAGAATTTGATTAGATTGTATATAAAGTTGGCAAATAAAAGAATCAATTATTTCATTATCTTTAGCGAAGAGAAGCATTAATAAGATATTTAAATATATATTACATCTTTTATTATCATATCTAAGTCTTATCATATTAATCAATTGTAAACAAAGAAATAAAAAAATATTAGAATTAGTAGGAAAGTCTTTTCAAAGCAAATTTTAATTAAATTAGACAAAAGGATTAGGTTAAATTGTGTATTAAGTTAAATTCATTATTTCTCTGTCTTTAGTGGAAAAGAATGATAATAAGATATCAAAATATATTATTTCTTACCTCTTTTATTATGTTATCTAGTCATATCATTTATTTAATAAATAACTATGTGACGTACCACACAATATTTTAGAAAAAAAATTAATATTTTCATAAAATACTATTAGTATATTACTAAATCCACGTACAAGCAAACCTAGTAGGACCGCCAAGGATGATGCTATGATGACAACAATGATGATAAAAAATCATTTTAAACAGGGGAAAAGAAGAAGAAGCAGGCTACTAGACCTTCCAATCACTATTTTTATGTGACATCAATCACTATTAGTGAAACCAATTTCAATTTTATATAGGGCTTTAATTATTTCCAAATAAAGCTTGGATTTAGACCTCCCAACCATTCTTCTTAATTGCCATTCAAACGTTTGCTCTTCTTAAAGGACTTTCTTGCTTCAAATTGTTTCATTCTCTTTCTCCAATTCATGATCGTCAATTCTGGGAGGTGCCTGAATGGGGGTGCAGCATCAAAACCAGGAGGCTCATTTGTGGATCTTTGTTTAATTTCTTCTTCGCTTGCAATAGTATAAAGTGTGTATTATATGTATGGATACTTGGTGGGAAGCGTGATGTTGGGACGGCTCAATCAAACCAAAGATCTCAATGGTTGAGTCCTTTAATCTGATTGAGCCGTGCCAATATCATGTTCAATACTTCAAATGACTCCATTGAAATTAATAATCATGTATATATCTCTGGTGCTTCTTCTTCTTCTGCTTCTTTTCTGGAATTTTTTCATTGCTGTTGCTTTTGCTAGCTGTGTTGTGCTTGTATCAATCAGGTATCAACATATGAATGGACTAACCAGGGAGGAAAAGGGGAAAACAGGAAGAAAACAAAACCAAGGAAGAGTGGAGAAAGTATTAATTTTATCAGAATACCATCTAAGGGGGATTCTTTCATCTTCTTTCCTCACTTTTTTCCTTTTCCCATCCTTTTTTTTGGGAAAAGGGGAATTCTAATTCCACAAGTTTACTGGGTCCCAAGTCCACTGGTTCCGGTTATTCCTGATGGTGCAATTTGGATTGGGTCCTTCCCTTTTTTATTTTGTGAGGAGGAAGGAGAAGGGGTATTTGGATTTTGAAAGTGAATTTAGTCTTGCTTTTTCTTCTGTGTGGCCTATGGAGGATGGAGTGTGTACGTTTGTTGAACCTACTCTATTTGGAATTGTTATTTCCTTGGATTCTTGCGGGTAGTTATTTTGGGAACCAACATGAGAATGAGCTTAGGCCATGACAGTTTCTCTCTGGCATTTGATGTCGGTTTCATGGATTGTTTCTTCGAGTCCTTAGAAATCAAGGAAGGCCATTAGATTTTCTGTGTTTAATCAAAATACGATCAATTCATGATTTAAACAAGGCGATGTGTTTTAATTTAATCTACAATCAGCTTGGATTCCTTGAATAGCTCCATTTTAATGATGAAAATGTTTGTTGAAATTCAATGGATACAGAAGTTTGGTTGTTTCATGGTTCCTAAGCAGTTGGGCAAGATCATTTTCGCCTTCTTTATATAGGACCAAATCAAAAGAACAATTCATAACTCCAATCCTTCTAACCCCTGCAATTTCATAAGACCATTGCTCTTCCCTAATGCAAAACGAAAGAGTCAGCAATGTTTGGCTTCTTCTAGTGAATATATGTAGTCTGAGCTCCCACAAAGCACCGTGGTTGATCACAAAATTCAACAGGTTCAGGACTGGAAAATTCATTTTTGGTTGACAGTTTCATTCAGATTCAAGCAGGAAACCAGGCAAATGCTATGAATCCTTCTAAAAGACTACTCAACAGCAATGTGTTGAATGGATTGCAGTTGAGTTTCATCAACCTTAAAGGATGCCGTTGCCTCCCATCAATCATATGATCCTCTCTTTCTCTTTTGAATGGAAACATGGTGAAAACATCTTAACAATCAATGTTTATTCCAACAAAGGATAAAAGGAAATCAATCAAGATGTTAAGAATACTCGTCAGCATTCAACAAGGGAGGACAGCAGGAGCTCTCCATGGTTAGACCCGTCCCAAGAAAGTTCTTTCAACAGCTTCAAGAACATGGGAAGATTCCACAACTTAACCTGAGGAGCCAAGAATTTGGTTCCCTTCATGAGGGCTCATTTTCTGACAACCCACTTGATCCCATATGAAACATTGTGTTGCAATGGTCGTTCGCCTTGGTGGTGTCGACAGGAACCAAAACTGGACTGATTGGCATGCTCTCTATAACCTGTGAGCATGAGTCCTGAGCTAAATTATTGAACCAATGTGGGCCTGAGCTGATAGTCTGAACTGGAGGGGTAGCATTGGTATGCAGCAACTGAGCTAAACTGATCCCCGAGAATTGTGTTGCTGGCAATGACAGAAGAGAGAAAGCACAGTCCGAGGAAGCTGGTCGAGTTAATTCATGGCTGGCCCTACCATTTTTTGACTGGACACGAACTGGATGGAAGTTGGGAACTTCAGGGGCTACTACTAGGTGGCTTATTTTGGGGTCATTGTCCTGCAAGAAGGGGAATTCTTTATCTCCTCCTCTGTTGTACATTGAATTTGGAAAAGGAATTGGGCCGACATGCAACTGTTGGCAATGATTGTAAAACATTGCTTCTTCCTCACTTCTAGCAATCCGGGGCCATGTGGGACTGCTGGCAGTAGAGGTTGTAAGCATCTGTGAACTTCCAAATTGCAAGAATCCTGTACCTGAAATTTGGAAGAGATGTTATTACCAAAGACCGATGAGCTGAAACAGGAAATGGTTTACAAAAGCAGTGGGATTAAAAATTTAAAAGGACAACATTATGTCAATGCAAGCAATGCATTAGGAAGTAGCAATTCATAGTGAAGAGGAAGGGGAAAGGATCACTTGTTCTAGCAAACAATTGATGGACCAACTTTAATGGAATACCACCAAGATGCCACGGTTACAAATAAGAATGATCATTTGTCCAGATCTTGAAAACTGAAGACCTTGTATTTTTGCTCTTCTCACTTCATGTCAGTAGATATCTCAAAGGGTTAGTAAAGGCAGAACCATCCGTTAACAAGCTTTCTGGTGATGGTTTGACTTATGAAATAGACAAAATGATGAAATTTCAGCCAAATTGCTGGTACTAATGGCTAGTGTAGAAGGAGAAATGAACTGTCCTAATTCTTCAAGTTTGATCTGAGGATTCAGGCCATGACTGGGTGTAAAAACAACCAAGTTGTAATTTGACTCATTACAAGTTTGAATAGAAACAGACCATAATAAAAACTTGTTTTTCTCACAAGGTATTCAGAAGAGGATTCCTACCTTGGTGATTGGAGAGAAAGTTTCCAGATCCCAAGTAAAAGGATTCTGGCTGAGTTTTTCTTCGGCGCCGGTTGTGTCCATCAAGGCGTTTCCTGCAGCTTCTCTTTACCTCATCAAACTCCCCCAAGGAATGGAATCTAAGAGAACATTGATAAAGTTGGTGAAAAATAAAGGTCTGTCAAGAATTGAAACTTCAAAGCAGGAGGGACAAGGTAATTAACAATTGCTGTGAATTAGCAATTCAAAAATAACTTGGAAAGAGACCATATAATTTAGCATTATTCCTAATAAAAGAAAAACTTGCTCAAAACTTCTAAATGCATGCGTATGGCTACCCCGAAGCATGGCCTTTCTGCCACATACAATTCTAAAACTTCCTGGATTTGAGAAACTGACAACATTTTTCAGCTTCCCCCAGAGGTAAGAACTGAGAATACCAACAGCTTCCCCCAGAGTATTGTTGACAAAAAAATTTGATGGGTAGTTTTCAGTTAAATTCTTTTTAGCAAATCCTGACTAGTGAACATTTCAAAACTCTCCCCGAATGCCTTCTACATTTCTCCTAACACTAAAGTTCCTTCAGTCAAAGTTGAGGTTTTTGAGAAATCAACAGAAGTACTGAATTGCTGAAAATTGACAGGATGCCAAAAATAACAGTAACACTCTTGAAGGTTGAGATGCCTATTTTGCATAAGCATAGTTATGCATGTTGGAGTTCAAGAAATGGGCAACCCCTAGCAAATTACATTAATAATGGCTTGTTTTCACTCAATTTTAGGAGTCATTTGATAGTCTGATGTGATGATCGCCCAGAAATCAGCATATCAAATATCCTGGGAGAACAGAGAAATGAAATTTTTTGGAGTTCACTTTGGAGATCACTATCCATCTCAAAATCCACAGGGCTAAAACTGACACATAGAATGAGCTTAAACAACATCTAACCATAACACATTTAACCACAAGTAGTGTGCAATTGTTTACCATTGGCATATATTTATCATCTGTTACAATATCATATGCCAACATCAAGCCATTCATTTAACAATTAAACTCAAAGTGATGCAGCACACACACTGGTGAAGCTCTCCTCAGAAGCCATTCCTACACTTTAACAGAGTTAAAAGAGGATAAATTTTATTTTACTTGATATATGCTCTGCAGAATGCCATCCATAAACACAAACAGCTACTTGGAATGATCTGACTGACTAATGCATGAAGTACAACATCTAATAACAAAGTTTAATTGTATGCATTTTCAAAATAAATCAGTACAGTCAAGAAAAATCAGAACTGAATGGTAGGATTTTAATTAGATGATTGCAAGCAAGCCCAATTCTTACCTGCTGCATTGCTGGCAGAAACGTTTTTCTTGACCGCCAATGATGACAACTGGGGTTTTAGAATGACGCTCACATACCCTATGGCGTCGATGATACTCCCTGCAATTACGTAGGTCGGAAGTGCACCCATCAACTAAGCATGACACATTCTGAGTTCCATTTAGAGCTCTAGCCCTCCTTGATGACCCTGAAGGTGATGAAACCCTCAAGGACTTAGAGTCCTTGAATTTATCTGTGGACCCGTCTCCCAAATCCCCCAATCTTCCAAGCTTCAAATCAACTGAAAATTTTTCTTTAGTCTTCTGCCCTAATAAGGTACCAGAACCAACCGTGGTGGGCATATAGGGATCCTTTTCTTGATTCAATTCAATTAAATCCCAAGTGGATGGCTGTAAGTTCCACTCCATTAGACCTTTCGCTCTCGCTCCTACTATGTGTTCCCTCTCTCTCTCCTCTCCTTATCATTCCAAACCAACTAAGCTCCTTCCCAACTTATCTTCCCAGACCATCACACAGAACGCAATTCTACCTAAAAATAAAAAAATAAAAAAGAAAACCAAAGTTAAGTGAATGGGTTCTCCAGGAATGATAGAAGATCAAAAACCTAGTTCAAACAATCGATACAAACATTAGAAATGGACAAATCAATAAAAACTTTCAATTGTTTTTTTCTTTTGTTTCTGTTTTCTTTAGAGAATACAAGAGGATGAGTATAAGAAGAGCAGTTCACACAATCTCATATGGTAGACAAATTTAATTGCTGCAAAACTTCCAGGGAAAATGCAAAACTGAAAAATGACTGATAAAAGCAAGAGATTGAAGAGAAATAAAAGTAAGCGACAGCACTTACAGAAAAGTGCAGCAGAGGGAAACTGACTTGAGCTTTGCTTTGCAAGCTCCATTCACCCCCTGACAAGGACTCCTTAAAATTTCGGTAAAGAAGAAAGGTAAAAAGAAAGAAAAGCAAAAAGAGAGAGAGAGAGAGAGAGAGAGAGAGAGAGAGAGAGAGGGAGAGTTTAAAAGAGACTCACTCACTGTTCCCTCTAGCTGGAACCAGGAAAAAGGAGCAAAGAATTATTAGGTAGAGCAATCCACAAGGATGATGTATTATCTATCTCAAGCAACTAGTGTAGGCAGTGAGTGGGCTGAACTAAAATACCTCAAAGCAACATTGGAGACTAGAGAGAATTAAGAGAGATCTTTGTTTTGTTCTTTCCGTTGTTTTCTGCTTGTCTGATGTCTCCAATTTTTTAGATGGGTTTTGCTTGGAAATTTGGACCTTTAAAGAAGAGAGAGATGAGTGGCACAGAAGGGACAGAGAGTAATTGCATTCAACTTTTTGAACAATGACAGACGATGAGGGAAAGGAGAGAAAGCAACCGGGCAGGCACCGGCACATAGTTTTTCTGAAGCATGTTTCGAAATTTGTAGCATATTGGCGAGTCCCTGCTTGGCTTTGGGGCACAATACATTCTAAAAATGGTATTGAAAAATTCACATCACGGGAGGAAAAGTAGTCTTATATTCAATGTATGCTTTATTTCCAAGGGATGAAAAATCGCTTTCAAAGTTAGAAAAAAAAATCACTTTATTTTGTAGTTTGGAATGCAGCTTTCCAGGAAATGGGATGGAAACTGCAGCTAATTATTAGTCTTATTATTTTAAATTTTCAAATAGTATGGGTTGTCAATGCAGTGATGTGATGAGGAAAGAAATTGTCTAAGTGCATTCCTCCTGCATATCTTTGTCCAAATTCTAACCCTCCTAAACCATCTTTGTATTTTTATATGATTCATATTTGTCAAATTTACGATATCGATTATTCAAAGCATGCAATGAAATCTAAGACTATTGAACGAGAATATAAATAAAAAAATCAAAATCAAAATCAAAACAAATAAATACAATCATTGTAGAAAAGACAGATATAAGTTTGATATAAAGTAATAAAATCAAATTATACGTATAACATGTTGTGATTAATTCCGTTTTTTGGTAATGAAAAAACTATTATTTGAAATTAAAAGTCATAATAAAATTACAATAAACATAAAGGGCTCTTTTTTTTTTTATTGATGGTGTTTATTTTTTTGGCTTTTTACTGAAAGCAATTTAGTTTTAGAATTTAGATTTTTGGTTTTTCTACTTTTTTCATAACTTATTATAAACTTTTTACTAAATAGAAAAAGTTAAAATATGTAATTTTTTTTAAATAGAAAAAATAACATATTGATTTTTTTTACTTTTTAATACTTAATAGAAATAAAATACCACAAAAACAAATAACCTAATATTCAATACTATTAAGTATTAAAGTTCTATTTAGAATTAAGTAAAAAAACAAACCCCACACCTTGATGATCAATTTGAAAGGGAAAAGGCAAAAAAGGATGAATGTACCCAGGTTGGCATGTCCACCAAAATGGGTCAACATGAGTTAGGAAAAGGTCTATTTGTTGCATGTCACTGACCCAAACACAAGGGAGATGGTTTAATACAATTTTTGGACTTTTTGATGGTCCAAGGACTTAAAAGGAGCATTTTCTAGATAGTGATATGATAAAATATATTGGAAAAAAATGTGTCATCATCCAATGGAAGACGACATTTTAATAATGCTGGGCCTCACGAGATGTTTATATGGATCATAAGGTTGACAGAACAACTGGTAGCTGGGGATCATTAGACCTAGCGTCCATGGTATTTCAAACTGAAGTTTGGGTATGGTGCTGCATTTAAGTGGCCGAGCATGCAGGTGGACAAAGGGCGCCCTCGGCTGACTTTGCCTTCTTCCTAAGCTCTAGCCACACATCCTTCATCAACCACTACGGTCCTGTTAATTTCTCATACTTATAGGGGTTTGGCTTTTTCCATCTAAAGTTGAAATGGGTAATTTGAATAAAAATCAACCTGAGTACGTTTTAAAGTTCAAATTTTATATAAAAAATTATTTAAATTTTTTTTGAATTATGGTAATTAAAATATATAAAAATAACAATTTTTGATGTTTTACTTTGTAAAGTTTACATAGACTAATTATTACTTACCTTGCTTTTAACTTGTGACATATCCAAGACTTACTATCATATATCCAAGACAATTTCCATAGACAAAATGTTTGATTTGATACATATATGGATACACTATCTCCCTCTACATATTTTCATATGATTTGGATGTATGTACATGTTTATCATCAAGTAGACCCTCCATCACATCATGTGTATCAGATATGGATTCCCCTCTTGCTATAATGAGAAATTAATGAACATTTCCTCCAAGGTAGTTATGATTAAATGGTTTTTTTTATAATTTCTTCCAAGTACCTTTTTAGGTATTCCACCATATGTAATGTCCATAGGTGTACCCAAGTCGAAACCATTATTTAAAAGTTTAAAATAAAATTAGTGCATCTCAATGGTATTATCATGTTAACTCTCCTACCCCATAAGCACTTTTTTGAACTAATTTGAAGATCTTATTTTAATGGCTAAAACTAAAAGTTTGTAAGACAAAATAGACTTGTATTAATTGCATTTTGGTTGAATAAGAAGAAGAGAGGACCATCATCTATTTATAGGATGTGTCATATTGAAAGACTTCAATATTATATTTGAACAATTAATTTGGGAATTACTACTTTAGAATACCCCAAAAATAAAAAAAAAGGACTTCATTCCTCGTCAAACTAAATATGAAATAAACTTTCACATTTCTAGAATTTTCTCTTTAATCTTATCGAGACTAGCTCTTAATACTCTTTCTGCTTTCCCTTTGTTTTACTAGCTCTTGACATTTTGGAAACTCTTAACACTTAGGCTATGTTTGGTTCCCAAAAAATTTGAGGGAAAATGTAAGGGAAAGAAAATACAAATAAAAAGTAGAAGGAAAGAAAAAGTAAAGGAAAATAAAAAATATATTAAAAATCGATAAATTATTTTTTTTATTATTTCAAACTTATTTTATTTATTTTAACTCATCAATATAAAGATTAAATAATGTAAAAATATATAAGTTTTTAATTAATTTTAATTATATTTTATTTTCTTTTATATTTTTCATAGGACAACCAAACATGAAAAAATCATTTTCCTTTATATTTTTTTTCTTTCCTTAATATTTTTCGGGAACCAAACACAACCTTAGTGTTCCATATGGTTAACTTTATACCATTAGGAACTCCGTGTAAATAAATAGTACTTATAAAATAAACATATAATTTTTTAATATCTCAAGTTTATTAAAAGTTAAGATAAAAAGTTAAAAAAAAAAAACAAAAAAACCAAATGTAGGAAATCTCGACTCTTATTTAGTATATTCATTTTATTAGATCAACTTTAATTTTTTTTTAACTTATCTTTTTGAAAAAAATTAAAAGCAAATAGGGCAAGTCTCATGTCTTATTTAGTATACTTATGAATCTAATTAAATGAATCCTAATAATGTAATAACTCATATTTTCTAACATTTAAGACAAAGTAAAAAACAAAAAGAAAAAAAAACAAACAAACAAACAATCAAGTAAGTCTTGAGTTTTATTTGGTAGATTAATTTGATTAGATAAATATTTGTTTACGATAACTTATTTTTATTTACTTTTCTTGAATGGTTTTAATTTCCTTTTAAAAGTTCCAACAATCTAGTACCTTATAAATGATAGATTTGAATTATTTTTCATGCTAAATGTTTCATCTCAATAGGAAAGATGAGAACATTTTTTGTTTCTTATTTTGGTTTTTTTCTATGTTGTGTCATTTTGTCCTATATGACACAAAGATAAAATTAACCCGAACATAAAAAACTATATATCCACACAAGAAAAAAAAATTATATCTTCAATTCCAACCCTTTTTCCTAACTAATTAATGATTTGAAATATTTCTAAAATTTTATACTAAATATTTAATAAAAAAATTTATTTCACAAAAAAATATTAATAATGGAAAATTCTCCAATTTTACGATTTCAACCTAAATTAAGGAATGGATGAAGCATATTAAGAAATAAGAATTAGATACATCTATCAAATATTTTCATGCATACTCTCAATTTCTTAACAACATCCACTGTCTCAAACCATGCATGCTCCCAATCATGAGCCAAGAACAGCTCATGACTAAAACTAATCACAGCCAAAACATGCAACATACGCACCTGCATGCTCTATACTGAAAATAGGAAGGTAGAACATAAAAAATATAAAAAGATATGAATGATAAAACATTTTCAGAATCATTTGTTTCATAGTACATTTCTTCAAAAATAAATTATTTTTGAAGACACCGACCATAGACAAGGTACAACATAATTTTGAGACGTAAGGGCTAAGCAGATTGACTAAAAAATACATCTAAATGATATAAAATAGGAAAAAAATGTACTGCACTACACGTACGGACTAAGGAGGGACTAAGGAAGCCTGATGACTGGTAAACACCTACTGCATTGTCCATTTCTATTGATAATATATATAGTACTGCAGAACAGAAGCATATTTGATCTGCTGCATGCACGCATGTCTTTGCTATTAACCAGTGTCATATTAAAATCCATATTATATACCCTTTACAAACGCATAAATTAATAATTCAGAGTCTGGAGGAGCTTATTAGGGAGCGTAGATTTGCATCTGATTCAAGATATGTTCGAAATTGTCGGTGGGCTTCTCGATTGGATGTGTGTGCACCCCTTCATAAGTAGTCACCACAATGCTTTCATCTTTGGATAGGCGTTGCACCTGCTTCTTTACATTGCATCCCTGATGGGTACATCTGTAGTAGCTTCTGCAAACACAAAACCAATATAAAATATTTAGAGTCTATCCCCATGTTTCTGAGTGGGAACAAGTTTTGTATATGAGAAAATATTCTATCAAACACTATTGTTATTGAGAGAAACAAACACCACTGACATGGGGATAGACTCTTAATTTGCAAATATGAAATACATCAGTGGGACAGTTTTTGTTTTCCAAAAATGTTGATATTTGTTAGCCTGTTAAATTCTCCAAAGACATGATTACGTGAAAGATTCTCAAGTGTAGATAAGACTTGGTTCATATCCTAAATCAAGATAAGAAATAGACAGCCAAATATTCCATACCTCATTCACACCTACAAGCACAATTTAAATATTAATTATCTTAAATCTCTATTTTTATAAAATGATTCCAGAAAAGTAAAATAGAACATCATCAGAAAAAGCAATATATTCAGCCACCAAAATTAAGTTTACATTGTTCATGAAGATTTATGGAATGAATTCCAAGAAGCTAGTTTGATTCAACAACTCCAATGGGATGTGATCAAACAACAATGCCCATGGCCAAAGTGATGTAGAATATTCCTGGAACAGAACCAATCTTTTGCCTACCAAAGATTATCCTTAACTAAGATCAAGTAATTAGTAAAGAAAAATAAAAATGACAGGACATGGAAACTGTAGCTAATATCGATTGGGTTGATTACGGTCTTCAACTTTTTAGCTCCTCCCGGGTTTATTGTTATAATTTTGGCAAGAATGACAAGGGAGACCCATATTTGATTCCTAGGCAATTAGCTTTTGTAGCATGTTTCAGGCTCATAATGTAAAACCTAGAGTTCTCCCTAACGATCTTAGAAAGTTCAGTTTTGAAGATTATTGTGGCATATCTTTTAATGTTATTTGTAGGTATTCTACTTTCGTAGTCTCCTTTATGAAAGAAGAAGAAAAAAATTGTAAAACCCAGGTTCAATCTTATGATTTCCGTGATAAACCCATTGCGGTAGGCTATTTTTACTCATCAAAATTAATGGACAGCTAAGCAATATATTTATATATACATCTTCAAGCATTCATCCCCAGTAATTATGGGGATTAAGGGCCTTAATTTGATACATATATAGATGATCCAAACGACAAAAGACTGTACATAAGAGATCAATATCCTTTTGCAATCTAATGAAAATAACCCATGTTTATTTATCTCTATATGTCAGTGCAATTTTAGTATGGGGGAATTTCACTTATGATCCTAATTTAATTAGTTAACAATGGATTGTTTTTAGAAAGTTAATATCAGACTAGATCATAACATTTATCCCTTATCCCATAACATGATGCGATGCAGCTATGAAATACCATTTTTTTTTTTATGCACCTAGATGTTCATGGATTCTCTTTATCCCCATGAATTAAGAAGATTTGCACTAGGTTTTCTTTAATTTTTTTTGTGACCTATCAAGATTCTTAGATGGATTCAACAATACTGGATCATGAAAGTTAGAGGGAAATTTGTATCATCGTATGAATATATACGCCATCAACAGGTTCTACGTTCAAAGTTGGCTTATATTAGGGATCTCTACTGCAAAAGAAACCTATAGTTGTTGAAAAATTAATCCCTTGCCATGGCAGATTTCACCTCTAAGTAATGAAAAGAGCCTTAGAAAAAAATGAGGAAGATGCATATCTATAAAAGTTAAAACTGCAGTAATGTGCCCTTGAAAGGATGCACGAAGAGCCCTATCCACCATGCGAGCATGCTCGCAATCGCATCACAGCAGAACCCTAGTCTCGAAGTGAAAACTGTAGTGAAGTCTTTCTTCTCTTGAACCAGGTTTCTCTATGCGGTGGAAGATTTAAGGGCTATGTTGCTTTTCAGCAAAGATGTTAGGTGGAGTACTCTTCTGCATGATCATAAAGCATCAAGAAATCCCACTAAAAACACAACATTAATTAGAAAAGCTAAGAGGGAGAATTCAACTAACCTTGGAAATTTGTTGTTCTTAACTGCCTTTTGACCGTACTTCCTCCATCTATATCCATCATCAAGTATATCAACCTGGCTCCTGGTTTGAAAAGCATATCTGGGCTTCCTGATCTTCTTCTCATACTTCTTCTTACAAGATTTCACCTCATTCTCAGACCTACCAAAGCCTCCACTGCTCCTAGAAATGTTCTCGACTTCTTGTCCTGTAGGGACATGGATCTCCGTGGACTTCAACCCCAAGAACCCATTTGGAATACTGTGACCATGGACATTACCGAAAACATTGGAACTCTCCATGTTTGATGTAAAACCCATCGAAGCTGGTGGCGGCGCCGATGACGAGCAAGCGAAGAAGTTCTGATAATTCTCCATCAGAAACCAACCAAATTAATGTTTATGCCGGGAAGATGGTCTCCAATAAAGGTAGAGAAAGTTGTACTACAAAGGGTTGAGGCGGCTCAATGGAAAATCCAGCTTAATGGAAAGAGATAGAAAAACCACGGAAGAGAGATATATAGCGTGGAAGGTGTCGTGAACGGCACGTATAGTGTCTTTGAGGTAGAAAAATAGCTTCATTACTGGATGTGCTTAGAGAAAGAAAGGTAGAAATTTGTGGCGGCTTCATCATTAAGATTGTGAATATGGTTTTTCCATATTAAAAAATTAATATTGGTGCACTTACTGCTTAATCTTGGCATGATCATCGCTTTATTAATTATTATACAAATATTGCTGGTGATGTTTCATGTAATCAGCCATAATGACCAAACGGTAAATTGAAAATTAAGCTCTACTAGATCTTTCTTATTAAACCCTCCGAATTATTCTCCTGTGATCAAATGTATCATAAAGAAGAAATTAACTAATTATTTTTTTCTTGAAGTAAGGAATTTTATATATACGCGTATGTAGCCGTCTTACATGGGCACAGTGGATACTTAGGCCCTCGGCCAAACATTCCAGATCTCACTTTCCCAATTGACTTCCATGGAGTAGACACGGGGCATCGAGCCTGCCCTACTTCACACACGTTACCAACTTCATTTTCCATCACTCCCTCCCCTACATTTTCATTCGAAAAAAAAATGCTACAAACAGAAGGAAAATTTCCCCTTTCAGATATAATATCTATATATGAGGTCATTACTGTATCCATAGATCAGATGAGCCGGCTGCTTATCTTTCGTTAAGCAGGTTAAAGAGAAAGGTCATTCCAAACCAAGGGATTTGGTGGGTTTGTGCTAGGCTGCTTCTAGCATTATGTTATATTTAAAATAAATAAAATAATAATTGTACAAGAATAAAGAAATAAAGAAAGCAAAAAAAGGAAGGTGAGGGGGAAGGAGAGCAGCACATTGATTTTGAAGTTTCTTAGGTGGGGTCATAAAGGACAAGTGGTGGGTTTGAGTTTGAAGGATGACTAGTAAGCTGGGTGTCTGATTAGGTCCGCGCAGCCTGTTGCTCCATTTTGAAAGGTAAGAGTGTGTGTCGATTATTCAAACCTCATTCGAATTGTCAAACCACTCAGCCCCACAAGACGTCTGTCCTCCATGGTCTTTCTCCCCCATTTTCATGTTTAATATTCGCCGGAATTATGGGGAAAAGGACTGTCCTATGCGTACACCCACTTTTTTTTCTCTTTTTTTTTTCATATCCAATCTTCGAAACTGCTCACTTCAAAGTTTTTTCGATCCTTTCTCAAATTTAGAATGCTAATGGCGTCACAGTCACAGATACTGATCTCCATGGTTGTTCTTTCTCCTCCAAAGCACTTCCTGATCAGCTGCAACATGTCAACGGTCTTAAATGATGGCTGCAAGAGTTTTAGCACATGCCATTTTATATATAAAAGGATACTTAGAGGGGGGAGGAATCCAGAAACTTTAGTCCTGGTGATAACATGTAACTGTTCTCTGATATTTTTATAGAACAAAAATCTGCTTTAAAATTTGATATGCGTTTTATTTATTTTGAATATTTTTAAAATTAATTTTTTATATTTTGTAATTATTCTTTAAAATAACCTTTAAAAAATAAATAAAAATTATTAAAAACAATTCTTTCAAATTAAACACTATATTTTTTATTTTTAAAAACACGAGAACAGTTTGCATTGTTTAAAAACCTAACAAGCACACCGTTCCCATGGTGTTTAATTTTGTCTAGAAATCAGTGGCATTGTACACTTCCCACCCAAATATTGAGGCCAACTGGACCCCTAGTAGCTGGCATCGAATCCAGGAGCTTTGGCCTGTAACTTGTTGTTAGTGCCTTTGTGGGTGTCTTTTTCTTCCCTACCGAAGAAGAAAATGTTGAAAGGCGAATCATTCATACGAGATATTGACGGAGGTTTAATTTGAAAGGTGGTCATTTTCTAAACGTAGTTGAATTAAATTCCAAAAGAGCAAGGACTAAAAGTTCTGTGCCATCATTTGCTCGAAGAAATCTTAAGAGAAGGGGAGTATTCATGAACCTTTTCCTTTCCTAAAACATGCCACTAATGACTAATGACTAATGACTGCATATATATATAGCCAAAATAATGTAATTATGCCTATTCCTTCGGGCAATAATTAATTAGCTTTATATTCATTGTCAACTTAAAATGACAGCTTTAATCTAATTTCAAAATTTAATATACATTGTCATTTTAAATCTGTCGTTAAACTAATTTCAAAACTTTAATTACTTTCACCAATATATTAATTTCAAATATATATGTATTTAGTTTTGATAAAATTATTTTCTTATATCAAGATATCATCAAGAAAAATGAAAGAAAAAAATACTAAGGAAAGAGAAAATGAAATATTAAAATATTTTTTTCACTATTTTCCTTAAATAAATGTGAGAAAATTTTGACAAAAGTATGTTCTTCAATACTTTACTTTTCTTTCCTTCAATTTTTCTATAAACAATTAAATAAAAGAAATTGTATAATTTTTTTTTCTTCTCTATTTTCTTCTCTCAATTTTTTCAAAAATCAATCATAAGTTAAGTTTTTAGACTAATCCACTTAGAAATGATAGTGTACAAAAAATGAGTGAATGAAAGGAAGCATAATAGAGTTTGAAGTGAAAAATATAATAGAATGAATGCAACTCACATGCCATTACTAAGAGTATTTATAGTACTTACATATAAAGGTTTTTGGATGATAGAGATTAGTCACAATCACCCCACTATAAAAGATAATTATACATAAGTTAACTTCTAACTAATTATGACTAACAAACAATCTAACTAAAATAAAAATATAAACATTGCTTTGTTTCCTAACATCCCCATTCAAGCTCATTATCTCCAAAGGACAATGAGTTTAGGGTCTCATGTAAAGAAAATGAGATATAGACGACCTCCACATGTTTAGTCCTTAAATGTAGAATAGGATTGATCAAAAGATAGATTACATTGATATTATCACATAGGAGTGATGGTGGTAGAGTCGAAGGCAAAGATAATCCTTGCAAAATATATTAAAATCCACTAAAACTACTCATGAATTTGCCAAACCTTTGTACTTAACTTTAGTTGAAGACCAAGAGACAACCTTGTAATTGTTAAAGGACCATAAGATAAGAACAAAGATAAACACAATAGCCATTAGTGTTGAGTTTATCATCAACGGCACCGACCAAGCTAGTATAAACAAGTAGGCTAGTTGAGGATGAGCTTGTGGTGAAAGCATGTTGATTGCCCCTTTCAAGTATCAATGTATAAGCTTTAAGCCTTGCTAGTGACAATTAATAAGGTTATGTAAGAACTAGTATATATTATTGATGAAGTAATTAATATCATGTATTGTCAAAGTGCAATATTCTAGGGCACCAACAAGACTTCCATAATGTGTGACACATGACAAGGGACTGCCCTCATATAGGGAAATTGGTGAACTAGATGACATAGGTATAGGCATAGGCCGACTTAAAGTATATCAACCTTTTCTAATAAATCAAAAATGTATTGGCTTGACTCAAGGAAAGTGTAATCTTGATCTTATGGCCTCAATTCCTAAAATAATAATTTAGTTTACAAAGATCTTGTAGAGCAAAGCCATCATTGATAAAAGAAATAAGGTTTTGAATTAAAATTGAATTATTTATTATAATAAGAATATCATCTACATTGAGAAGAAGAATGATGATATCACTATGTTTTTTGTAAACAAACATGGAATAATCTAATTTGGAACCATGAAAACACCAATGAGGCAAAGATATGACCAATTATTTGATATATGAAGTTGGTGGAGCTAGCTTAAGACCATAAAGAGTTTTGTTTATTGTGCAACTTTTGTAGGATAGAATGCATCAATAAACCCTTAGGGTTGAATCATGAAAACTATTTCCTTTAAATCACTATTAAAAAAATGCATTATGGACATCTAACCACTAAAGTTGTGATATTGCATGATCTAATTCAAAATTTTCACCTAATTGAGCATATCTAGCATATTTTTTCACAATAGCAGGATCGCTATAACTAACTCCATTAAGTTCACTGCCTTAGAATTTAAGAGATCACTATGGTTAATATCACACCCCTGAAAATCTCACTGAATTTTTCACAAGTGCGCGGTGCTAAGGACCCTTCCTTAGCCAACCTTCCTTCCCAGCGTCTAGAAAAACAAAGTAAAACACAGAAAGAACAAAGCAACAATGACACATGAGGTTACGAGAATCCTTTCCCAACTTGTATTAATCACTCTTACAAGACAAAATTGTTTCCTGAACCAGAGTACAGTGCTCTCACCCAAGCATACGAGAAGGAACCTTTTCCCCAAACTCTCTCTCTCTATTTCAAGGCTGCAGGAGCCCTTTTAAAAGACTCAAACTGCAGTTACAAATTTGAATTTCCTAGAGCCAACTAGGTGGTTATACAACTGGCCAGAACCGCCCTCAACTACCTTGCATAACCACCCACCACCCAGATAGTGGCCTGCACATGCCACCCACTTGCACCATCCATCATCCCTCAGCCAACTGCAGGTCAAATGACGGCTTGACTTGGTCACTAAGCTAGCTGCATTGCCATCTCCTTAGGTCTTGCTCGCCAAGCTGCTAGTGAGTCTTCCTAACAAGTCGACCCCTCCCCCGTAAGGTGCCTCTTGTGACCGGGTGTTCATCAGCATGTCTTTGATCAAGGCCCTTTGAGCTAGACAACGTGCACCAACCATTTGACCAAGCATTTGGTGCATCAGTATGCCTTCCCCACACTAATGTGTGAGCCCATGCCATGTCTAGGTGTCCATGGCTTGGGCTTGTTGCTTGCTTCCCAACAACGAGCCATGGCATTACGCCCATGGCTGATCTCTCTTGGTGCACAGGGCATTGCGCCCCTGTGTTGTGCGTAGGCATCTTGGTGCGAGTCAGCTATCATTTGGAGCCATCAGACCATGGCATTGCGCTCATGGTTTCATCAGCTGGCTCACCGCACAAGGCTTAAGCGACCTCGTGCCTGCGCGGGGATGGGGTAGGCCACACCATGCCCCATGCCGTTGCGGCCACGGGGTGCACACCACACATGTCGTGGAGCCCATGTGTGCGTGCTCGAGTCGCGTCGTGTGTTTTAGGCACGCCCAAGGCTGTGCCATGGTACCCCTTTGGTGCGGTCAAGGCTTCTCTTAGTGGCTCCCTCCTTTAAGTCACCTACCCCCTCCCCCCCTTAAAGAGCAATACGAGCCGTTTTCATTGTTTCTTGAGGAGACATCAATATGTTTGAAGAAACATAATGGAATAATAATTTTAATTATAAATTAAAATTCCAAGTCCCTCAGCCTTCATCTGCACTACCTAAGTCAGGTGCACGCGCGATGCCCATCTGGTGCTCACGCGGTGCATGTCTGGTTCGCCCACAGTGCGCACGCGGTGCGTATTTGGCTCGCCCGTGGTGCGTGCGCAATGCGCGTCTGGCTCGCTTGCAATGCGCATCTGGCTCTCCCGTGGTGCGCGCGCGTTGAGCGTCTGGCTCGCCCATGGTGCGCATTTGGCCCGCTCACGGTGCGCGTCTGGCTCGCCCATGGTGCGCGCGCGGTGCGTGTCTGGCTTACCCGCGGCCTCCTCACTTAGCTCCTAGAGTTTGAACCACCAAACCTCCAGGATTTCCCTGCTTTCATCCTAGGCTTTCATGGGTGCAAGGCCTACCCATGAGGCCTATTTCTCCATGGTTAAGTCAAGGGTCTAAGGAGCTGACAGTTAACACAATTCAAATAGTAGTCGACTTAACTATTGGGATAAAAGTCTTAAAATAGTCAGTCCCCTCAACTTGATTGAAGTCTTTGGCTACTAGTCATGCTATGAGAATCAATAAGATAATAATGATTTCATCACTAGAAAAAACTACAATGCAATGTTTGGTTTTATAAAATGGAAAACCATTTTCATTAAAAATAACATTGTTAGGATAAAGTCTTTAAAAGTATAACATGATGTAACAATAAATGGATTTTATCATTATTTATACACAATGATTCCAGTTTTCTTTTTTACTATCCTATTTATGCATTGTACACGACTTGAATACAATAGGAGTTGCACAAAATATCCATTTCATGAGTTTCGCACAAGTTGATGGCTTGTTACAACTAATTTATGGACTTAGGCAATCTATCTAATGTTATTATGCATTACCTTTTAATTAGAGGAATGACATGTCTTGGTCATCGGGATGGATTTCCTATGACAAATGCACTAATGTGTATAGTTATACATTGGACAAGACCTACAATGAATGATGGCATTGGTTAACGAGTAGTCATAACTTCACTAAGTTATTATATTGCATGAACTCTCAACTTTGAAAGAATATTGAATTAATATTAAAGTTTTCAATAACTTTGACCTACAAATGAGACATTGAGGTGGTTATATATTCTTTATGGATTGAGTTTACTATTGATTAAGGCATATGACAATAGGTATTCTTGAGATAGGTATCATAATATCTTATAGGTTTGAGACAATGTATCCCATTGGGTGATCCTAAAGATTTTTTATCATGAAATATGTGGTCACATTAATTCCCTTAGTGGAATTTGACACATGCTCTTAATGAGTAAGAGTGTATTAGTTGATTGTATAATAAAAAGATATGAAACTTGAGGATAGTAGAGGTAATTTTAAGATATTGATAGGATTCACTTCATTAGATTAGGGACACTATATATAAAACCAAATAATATAATTATGTCTATTCACTTGCAAAATAATTAACTCTATATACATTTTCAACTTTAAACAATAACTTTAATCTAATCTTAAAATTTTAATTTACACTATTAAATTAAAACGATGTCTTTAATCTAATTTCAAAACTTTAATTGTCTTCACCAATATAGTAATTTCAAATATATATGTATTTGGTTTTTGACAAGTACCTAGGAAAGGAAAAATTTGTTAAATAAAATTATTTTCTTATATTTAAATGCCATTAAAAAAATAGGAGAAAAAATGTTAAGGAAATAAAAGAGAAATACTAAAAGATTTTTCTCCCTATTTTCCTCAAATAAAGTTGAAGAAAAATTGAAAAAGGTATATTCTTCAACAATTTAATTTTCTTTTCCTCAACTTTTTCATATACAAACAATCAAATATGAAAAATTTTATAAATTTTCTTCATATTCTTTTTCTTAATTTCTTTAAATTTTTTCTTCTCTATTTTCTTTCACTCAAACCTTTGAAAAATCAAATATTGTTTAATTTTTAGGATTAGTTCACTTAAAAGTACCATAATGTAAAAAAAAATGAATTAATAAAAAAAAGCAGATTTTAAAGTAAAAAGTAAAATGGAAGAAATTCTACTCAAATCATACACTTAAGCCTACCAGAAAACCTATACAAACCCTCTTAAAGGTTTAAGGTTTCACTTTTGCATTGTTATCTTTCAGACACTAAAAAGGAAAACCTTAGTCTCTCTCTAGATAAGTCTACCCTTTTCTTGTGCCATAATTCGTAAAAAGAGAGATTAAATAGAAGATCCTTGGGTATACAAAATCTATGTTGCTTATAGTTTACTTCATCATATTGAATTCAATCTAGGAATATCCATATCACAATTATGTTACTCAAAATCTCTAGATCTATAGTCATTATAGTTTTTTTTTTCTTTTAACCATATTTTTCTCTTGTCGTTAGATTTAGAAAACCCTAGGAATAATTGCATACACCCTACGAGATCCAAGGCCAAGGAATGGAGTAGTCTAGGTTTCCTTATAACATGGGTGTACACATAGGCTTGGCAAAAAACATATCAACCTTTTCTAATAAATTTTGAACATACTTGGCTCGACTCAAGTAAAGTGTCAATTATAATCTTGTGACCTCAATTCCTAAAAAAATAATTTGGTTTACTAAGATCTCATAAAGTAACCTCAAAAAAGCTCTTGAAATAAGATTGAATTTGTTCTTGTAACAATAATGTCACCTACATAGACAAACATAGAAGAATCTGATCCAGAATCGGGAAAACCCCATTAAAGCAAAGACATAGCCATTTACTTGATATACCAAGCTTGTGGAGCTAACTTAAGAGATTTGTTTTGTTAGGATAGAACCCTTACAAGCATGATATGATGTAATAATAAATGAATTTCATTATTATTTATATTATGATTGTGATTTTTCATTCACTATACTATTTATGCATCTATATTGAGCATTCAAACTTGCATCACTTGCTTTGCACATGACTTAAGTGTATGAGGAGTTGCGCAAAAAATTCAAATCATGAGTTACTTGCAAATAGGGACGTCACTCCTAGGCAGTTCATAAACTTGGGCAATCCATTTAAGGGTATAGTGTACTACCTTCTAACAAGAGAAATAACTTGCATTAAAGAGACTCAATTGTACTTCAGTATCCTATGTAATTACAACAAGACAAACCTTGGATTTGTGTCCTTCTATCCACTACATGTAAACCCCTCGTGAACTGTTATCCATAATCTAACAAGGTAGTGTTATCACTTATCAAGATTACCTCTTCAATCATTGAGTTACAAATTCACTTATTATGTGATCAATTAATATACTCTAACTTTTATGAGCATATGTCAAATTTTCACTAAGGAAACATTATGACCATAATCTTCTAAATTATATGTTCTTTGGATCACGCAAGAGGGCATATTATCTCACTCTCATAAGATATCATAATGTCTCTATTAAGAATTTGTCACCAACCTCTATCAATAGTGACCCAATCCATAAGAATATATGACCACATTAGAGTTTCACCCATAAATTAAAATCTCTTATTGATTTTGGCACAGAGTCAATATCCTCTCAAGGTTAAAAGTCTATGCATTATAGTAGTTTGGTAAATCATGACAATCAATAGTCTTACATCACAATTCATCCTAAGTTTTTTCCAATGTGTAATTATATACTAGTACACTCATAATGGGAAACTCATCCCTACGATTGAGATAAACCATTTCTCTAATTAAAAAGAAGTGCATTATTGTTTCTACTAAATTATCCAAATCTATGAGCCAACTATAAACAACTTATCATCTTGTAAGGAACCCATGATTTGTATTCTCTATCCAACTCCTAATGCATCTAGGTCATATACAATGCAAGTGATATAGACATGTATACTCACATAACCAATTAATACATATGGGATAGTAAAGTAAACAAGAAACATAAATAAATAAATTTATTAATAAATCTAAAACTACTATATAATGTCATGCTTTATAGGGCTCTATCCCACCATGCACTAGTGTGTATGATTATATATTAAACAAAAACTATAGTGAGTCATGCCATTGGCTATTAGGGAGTTATGACATCACAAAGTTGTTATATTGCATAAGCTCTTGATGTTAAGAGAATATTAAGTTAGCATTGAGGTCTTCAACGGCTTTGACCAAAAAGTAAAAGTCTAAAGTGGTCATATAATCCCTACAAATTATGTTATTGTTGATTAAGGCAAGTGGCAACAGGTATTCTCAAGAAATGCATCATTATATCTAATAGGTTTGAGACAGGGTGTCCCTTGAATGGTCTTAAGAACAACTGATCATGCAAACTATGGTTATATTAATTTCTTAAGTAGAATTTGGCATTTACTCATGTGAAGCTAGAGAATGTCACTTGATCACATAATAGGAGGTTGATAGCATTCAACTTGTTAGAATATGGCCACCCATTCATAATACAGTTGTTTGTAGGTCACAAACCTAAGCTTTATATCTCAATTTAATATAATAGGATCTTGAAGTACAATTAACTCTTTATAATGGGATGTTAAGTCAACTTTAAAATTAGATTTTAAGAGAGCCAGTATTTTCCTATGGGCCCCAATGGTATCCACTTGATCTCATATTCCTTAATGGCATATTGTTTGAAGGATATTTGGGTTCTTTATTCATATGTACATAAGAGCATTTTGGTAAATATATAAGATTCCACCAAAACTTATGAATGCTTTTTATGAATTGGGTAATTAATTAATTGGAACTCTATAAGTTAGATTAAGTAATTCAAACTCAAGATGGATTCAAGTCACTTAAACTCACATGAAAGATTATATATATAAACCTCCTAAGGGTTTAAGGTAAAGCACTTTAATTATTTTGTCTTCCAGGGAGAGAGAGAGAGAGAGAAAGTCATAGCTTCCATCCCTATAGAGAGAATTTCATCATTTTCATATGATGAGTTCTAAGAGAGGGTCATCGAGCAGAAGATCGCAAGGTATTGAAATCTACATCATCAGTCTCATTAACTAATGATTTAAGAACATTCAAATCAAGAGAATATTTTTTAGTACTTGGATCTAAGTTTTATGATTATAATGCTTTTACTACCTAGATCTAGTATCCCTATGAAGTTAATTTCATGAATCCTATTGATTTTTTGGGTTTGGAATGAAGTAATCCAAATATTCTTACCTAGATAAAGGAAAAAACATGTTAGATCCTTTCTAGGGTGGCTCACTTTTGTGATGGACAAAAAGAGTAGGGATGGTAATGGGACAGGTCTTCTCGAGTACCCGTCTCACCTCACCGCTAATAGGATGAGTTTGAAATTTAAATAAATTAGTTAAGGGTGAGTTTGGGATTTTTTTTTAAAACTCAAAGTGGGTTTCGATATTGCCTTATTTTGCCTTTGTCCCACCCTAATTATATATAAAATTAATAATAAAAATTAATTTAATTTTTATTTTCCTATTTTTAATATATATGATAAAAAATTAATTTTCAATAAAATAAGTTATAAAAAATTATAATATTTTAATTATTTATAAAATATATTTATTTTAATATAATTAAAAATTTTAAATAATAATTTTAAAAAAAGAGTTTCAAAAAATTAAAAACAAATAAATAAATAAGGTTAGGTAAGACGGATATGGGAAATTCACTTACCTATCTCGCCCCACCCCATTTAATTCTTTTAATGGGGAAATTATTTTTAAAAAATGGGGTCGGTTGGGATGGGGGACCCATTCCAAATCCACCCCATTGTCATTCATAAAAAGGAGTCCACTAAGAGAATGATGAAGGAATATAAGATCATGTTTAGAATGTTTTTTTAAATAATTCTAAAAACCAATTTTCACAATTTGTAGACTTGTGGACAATGCAAAAGTTACCAAAGTATTCTCCTCATTTTCAATTAGCTCAAAACATTATAAAAACATGTAAAAAAAAGAAACCTCTGTTTGCATGACTTTTATTGTGGCATCAAGCTAATTTTCAACTAATTCTTTAAACCTTAAGGAGAATGAAAAAGTTTCACTTTTGGACACCATAGATATAGCCAACAAAAACATATACAATCATCTATGAATAATAAAAAATATCAAGCTAATTTTCAACTTATTCTTTAAAAAGTTTCACTTTTGGACACCATAGATATAACCAACAAAAACATATACAATCATCTATGAACAATAAAAAATATTTTGCATCGTTGATAGAAACTAGAGGAGAAAGACCCCTTTAGTCTGAATGTATTAAACTGAATGGTTTTATTGAGTTTGATTGTCAAGCAACAAAAGGTAATATATTGACAAGATGCACACATGGAATTATTACTCTTGATTATACAAGGAAATATATGACTTTTAGCCATTTGACATGATGCACACGTGGAATTACTCTTGATTATGCAAAGAAATATATGACTTTCAGCTATTTGACAAGATGTACACATGGAATTACTCTTGATTATTCAAGGAAATATATGACTTTTAGCCATTTGACATGATGCACACGTGGAATTACTCTTGATTATGCAAGGAAATATGACTTTCAGCTATTTGACAAGATGTACACATGGAATTACTCTTGATTATACAAGGAAATATATGACTTTTAGCCATTTGACATGATGCACACGTGGAATTACTCTTGATTATGCAAGGAAATATGACTTTCAGCTATTTGACAAGATGTACACATGGAATTACTCTTTAATTTTACAAGGAAATATATGACTTTTAGCCATTTGACAAGATGTACACATGGAATTACTCTTGATTATGTAAGGAAAACTACAGAGACTTAGAATTTTGGAGACAATGTAGGTAGCTAAGTTTGCTATGTTATAGAGTAGAAGTTTCAGGGTTTCAACTAGACAATGCGACAAGAGAGAACAAAAGTTGGTTTTGTTGAAGAAATTTTCTTAAAGGAAGATTGTCGAGGCCTTGCATACATCCTACGAACACTTAAAATTTACATAAATCATAAGATCTAAATTTCCTTTCCAACTGAATGCTTTTTTATTTTTTTATTTTTTTATTTTAACGAATATACTTCAAAGAAAGGATTTTGCCGTAGGGTTTGTTATTGAGACTAAAAATTGAGAGAAGGAAGAGGATGACTATGGAAGAGAATAATAAAGGGGTATTTTAGGTATATTAAAAAAAATTGGGTGGATGTGCTAATAAAATTAATGTTTTAAAATGGGCATGTAGAGTAATTAGGTGCATACAAATATAAATTCTCTTATAGACCTTAAAAACTAAACTACCCTCGATGATCTCACCTTGGTCATGGCCCTCATGGTGCACTCAAGACCACATGATGCACCCTAATTTCCCGATTGCTTAATTAAATAATTATATATTTAATTAAATAGTTCGAATGGAACCATTAGAACCCATAAAATAACTTACTACCATAGAATAATTTTATAAAAATTATATAATTAAAATTCACTCTAGTAAAGAAGATTAATTGCACTCCAAAATTCTATAAAAATTATAATAACAATGGATCAATAAATATTTTGGCGACAACCAACTATACCATTGCATGATATTCTTCGTAAACTCATATCCACAATTCAAATTGGAATTTGTCATCCACCATTTGAATTTTATCTTATTCCTTGAGTTATACATCAACTTTATTTCCATGATTAATTAATATATCCATGCCCCTTGGTATAAGTATCAAATTCTAACTTAATAGAATTAGGATTGATTTCAATCATCTTCTCTCAAGATTTGGTTAAATACACTTAGTTCTCATGAGTTTGAAATTTCTTCCAATACCTCTCTTATTTTGAGTGAGAAGAAAAATGAGTAAAAATAATAAATAAAAATGATACGAGATATATTTGATGAAACTTTAGACTAATGAAGGATAAGTGCATTTAGTTAAAACTTTAGGAGACGTAAATGGAATTAACTTATGACATCATGGTTATGGATTAAGTTGTATCATTGTCCTTGAGATTACTCAAGAGAATATAATTGTCTTAAATTCTAACTTAATGGAATCATCAAAGTCAATAAAAATATATAATCATTTAAGGATCTCAGTCATATATAAATTATAAGTAATTATTAATTTAATATTAAATCAATGGTCTCTCGATATTAAAATCATGTATAACATAGTAGTTAGAGAAATTACATGTTTATGACATGTATCTTGGTAGGTCCATGTCGATATATGACTCATAAAACTAGCACATCTACTTCAAAATCCAATTCTAATGATTAAACAAATTATTTCACTTTATGGAAGATGATACATGACGACTTCTATTGAAATGTCCAAATTCATGACTTGTGCCTTTATGCATCTTCACATGCCCGAACCATATTCAATGTACTTAACCAAGCAAAATGCCAATAATAGTAATGTTGAAATAAATTAAACATCTATAAAATCGAGCAAAAACAAATTATATTAAAATATTAGTAACTTTTATTTGTTCCAATAATCCTCCTTTCCAAGGCTAATCAACAACTCATTTTCTTGTAAAATGAAATGAGAGCATTGTCCTTTATAAGAGTAGTGATTATCGAATATAGACTTTGTCATACATCCTCCTTTTCCTTATAATGTCAATCTCTTTAGAAATAATCAATCTTTTTTCGTGATTTATGTTGGCTGATTCTAAAAAATCATTTGAAAGAAATGTCTTAGGTTAGAAATTTCAAACCTTGCGTTGTATTTTAGAAAAGGCTGGAAGTCATGCTCCACGTGACTTGAAAAATGTGTCCTTTTTGCCTTGGCCTACTCATGCCCAATTCCTCCTCTAAAACCAGGGGCCAATGAAACCCTTCTTTCCTTCGATTGTTTAGCTTAATGGATTCAGTTGGCCGGTGGAAACATGCAATTTCCGTCTGATCATCGTAAAACACCTGGGTTTGGAAAGTATGAGAAGTACTTCTTAGGATTAACAACGTTTAAAAAATTAACACACGTAAGGAGGTGAGACTTTGATATTTTATAAGAAGAACATCATGATGATCCAACGTGTACAAATTTGAAAGTAGGTCATACGAGGGAGAAAGTTCAAAGTCCAAGTTCCTAATGGGTGGTGGAAAAGTCTAACAAAGGAAGGCCAAATGTGAATGCTGACGAGGGGCATGCTTTGAAGGAGAGGAAATGGAAGGTGTGAATATAAAACTTTTTAAAAAAAAATTTAATAATATATCTTTTTCTAAATCCCACGTCATCCCAATTCTCAAATGCCCAGCTCTGAAAGTTTGAACACGTGCGTGCCCAACAACCTTTTTTTTTTTGTAGCCACTTGACATGGGTCACTTGCTTGATGCTTCTACTTTTGATTTATAAAATTTGAATAATTGATGGGCTCTACGCCTAAATAAATATTGAAGAAAATAATTAAAATAATGGAAATATTTCATTCCATTAATAGCAATAATAGGTTTATAAGACATTCTAGGGGGTGGGGGCGTTGGATAAAATTAATATTATTATTTAATGACTTAAATTATATTTAAATTATTAATTTAAAATTTATTAGTTTAAGTATTAAATTTATTTAATAAAATTAATTTAAAATTTATTCTAAATTATCAAATTGATATATTTATTTTTAAAAATTATAATTAAAATAAATAAGTTTGAGTAATAATAAAAATTATGAAATAAAAAAAATATATAAAAATAATTATGATAAATAAAAAAATTTAATTATTTTTATTTATTACTTAAAACTATTTTTTTTACCGTTATTTTATGTCACATGAAAGTTACATGCTTAAAAGTAATTTCAAGAGTCAAGAGAAGGAAAGAGATAGAACAAAAATGAATGGGGGGATTCATGGAGCCTCGATTTGGGAGTGGGGAGTGGAGTTCTGAGAAGGAAGATTTCTGGGAAGTAAAGCAAAATTCAAAGGGAGGGGAACTTTGAAAAATGGGGAACACACCCATGAGAGTCAATCAATCAGGCGGCCTCCCCTTCAAGAAATGATGATGATAATTGATAACCATGTTGGGGAAATTTGTCAAAGCATGATGTGTCGGACGGACAAGTAGTTGAGGAGCAGCCACGAGATGTGCCTGGTTGGAGAATTGGTGTGAAGGGGTGATGGGAGTGGTGGGGGAGAAAATAAATGGATGGAAGTCGGGGAGATAGAAATTTACTTTTGATTTGAATTCAAGTGGGTCTAGATGCTTTGCGGAATTCAAACTATGGAAAGGAACTTGCAGTTCGTCCCCATTGACGGGTAACCGCAATCCACACGTTATGATTCGTCTTCATCTTCAGTGCCATCGAACCCAACTTTCTTTTATTCTGATTATAATATTCCGACATCCTTTTTATGTCATTTAATCGACTCTCATGCTTTGTGATACCAAAAAGCTTGGAGGAACACCAAAAATAGTTGAAATTCTGGTCCTTACTGCTCACTACTGGGTTTAGAATGAAAAAATTCAAACCTCATCAATTTTGGAAATGAATCCAGAAATTCTACATGAATTTGAATGGACCCATTTCCTTGATCCTTCTCAAATATGTTGTTAGGATATTTGATCCTATTTTTATTTGAAATATTTTTAGTGAAAGAAATTTTTTTAAAAGTATTATAAGTAATAATTTATATTTCGTCAAATCATTAATTTCTTTTTGAGAATGTTTTTTAAATTAAAAACGTTTTTATCAAATAGACTTTAAAAAATAAAATAATATATATTAATCTATATTTGATTGATTACGGGATACTATAAACATGACATCTTATCCAACTTCTTTCTTATATTTTTTTTAATATATGTCATAATTTATTCTTTGTTTTTTTTCTTTTCTTTTTTATATTACTTATTTTTAAAAAACTGATTAAAAAATATAATTTGTAGTTTAAAAAAATGTATAAAACTATTGTAAAATAATGCTAATACATGTATTATTGAATATATAAATTATTTTTATATATTGAATAATAGAATATAAATTTTTAAATATTTTAATCATAATAAATAAAAAATTACATGTTATATTTAAAATTAAAAAATGACTTGATTTCCTATTTTAATAATAAATATCAAATATTAAAACATGTGACATATTATTCAAACAGAATAGTCTTACCCTTCACCATCAATCAACTAATCTCTAATGAATTTTTTTCCCAACTCCACCATCAATCCACTAATCCATGATGAAATTTTTTACCCATTTCACTGTCAATCAACTAATCACGAATTTTCCATCGACCATGGTCCTTGTTTTTATCACAATCAAACAAGAGACATTGATTTTCCTGGCGGATTCTCACAAGTTTTTGAAACTATGCATCTAACACGCCAAAAAGAAAAAAAAAAATGAAAATCAACTGTCATGGTGCCCTTTTCATCCCAACCCCATATGCTGCAAGTGGGGGTAGGTATGGTGTATGTGCTTAGCAGGATCTGGTTTCACACCTCTGAGGCTTGTTTCAAGATCAGGCCATTCATCTATTTCAATTTTATTGCAGGATGTGTTCATAAATAATTGGTAACAATGTAACCATGAAGGTGCTAGAACATCAGATGAACTGCCATTGCAGAGTAATCAATGAAATTTGGAGGCCCCAAAATTATTACAGATCATAACAGATGTTGGACAATTGCAGAGTATCTGAACTAGTATTCAACACAAGTATTTGAGGTCGACACATGATTCCTAACGCGCTTTCCTGAAGATGTGCTGGAAAAATATGAATCACATATAAGATCTCATCCTTGGCCTTACCAGAGACTGAGCCCCATCAACAAATATGGTGGTCCCAGTCATGTAGCGCGACCCATCACTGACTAAATAGATGACTGTCGATGCCAGATCATTTTTGACATCAAGCCACCTGTGGAGTGGTGCTGCGTCTTTCACCAACTTCTCTGCCCTCTCCTTCCCAACTGACAATGGAAATTCATCATCTAAGTGCAAGCCACGGGCAATTGCATTGACCCTGATCTGGTATTTTCCAATCTCCAGAGCTGCATGCTGAAAATAATAACCAGAGATATCAATACAAATAACGCTACTGAAGAAATTGATGATTTAGAAAAACTGCAATTTTTTTCCCATGTGTTATAATGATAAAAGGCTAGATTATATCCAAAACAATCAGGGATTCTTAATCCTACTGCTTAGTTTCTTTTACAAATTACAACCTTTAAGATACAATACAAAGCATCATAGGTGGTATTACAAATGGGTGTTGAGGCCCATGCCTTAAGGTGCTGCTTAAAGGTAAACCCAAAATCACCCAGAAACAAAACCTTAGAAGAACATCCCACAAGATTACAACTTCAAAATGTAAAGACTTGTGCCAATTGCAGACTCAAGAGTTTGAGGCTCAAAAGGATTTATTTTGTGGTATTCCACATCAGTTAGGAGGAGAAGTTTCTCACACTATATATGTAGTGGGCTCAACTTAAACTTAACTGAGTAAACGTGTATTAAAGCCTTGAAGACCATTGGGCTTAAAGCCTTTCATATTCTCTTCTTTTTTTAATTTCCTTCGGAGGTTAACAACACTCCCTCTGTGTTCAGGTATGGATACATGCACATGCCCTTAAACCTGCATATTCACATAGGACCTATACATGCAGCTCTGTTTGAGATTTTACACAATGATGGTGCCAAAAATATGACTGGCATGTGGTGCCAACAATTAAACCCAGTACCAGTATCTAGTACTGAACAGTATACCATGTAATTCTATTATATATGCAATTAATATACATACATAATTTTCATACTTGCAAAACCTTATCTGACCAGAAAAACCCGATTCTTACAAAAGATTACACTTTATGTAGATGTACAACCAAAAATACAAAGAAGAAAACCCATGTCATAAAGAACTTGCTCAACCTGCCACTCTAGTCCCCTAAAAATCCAAAAGGCACCATTCCATATTAACAAAGGAACCAGCCACATTCTGCTCTTTTTTATGCAGCAGAATTACCTCACAGCATCCTAACCATCAGCTGGCTGAGATAAGTTTTACACCTTAGTCTCATGAAACTGACCCTCAAACCAAAATGCCAGCAGAACATTTCCCAAAAGAATCCCCCCAACCAAATCCCAATTAGCAAGCATACCTAACACTTTCTTTGCTCTCTTGGTGCTTGCCCAACCAACAAGTTTTTATGTTAGCAAGGAACCTAGGTGCATGCCTATGCACCATTCAAAAGTTCAGGGTAAGAAGACAACTCAACACAACTAGGTAGCTAAAACAAGCTTCAAGCATCTTAGAGCATCCTTGCCTACCACCGGACACTGATGACAAGTCTTATGAACTTTACATTCAAAATCTATATATGTTGACAAATCATAATCACAAAGCAGCAACTCATCCGAAGATTGAATGATCGGTAAAAAAAAATGGTTATTTTAAACAAAATGGATGAGCATGGTCAAGTGCAAAGGAAGCTGATTGGAGGCATGTAAGGATCCACTACAAACTCTAACAACTAAGGGATCCTATAATCTGCTAAGGTACCAAGTATAATATTTCTGTGTTACCCAAGAGACCCAATGCGTCAAGCAAAAAAAGCACACATGAACAACCAAAATACTGAAATAGCCAGGTTGCAAAGCCACATAGCATAAGAAGATGAAATCACGTTTTTTTTTTTTTTTGGATAGGCAACAAGATGAAATCACACTGTTCCCTGTGAAAAAAGGCTTTCCAAGTGCAAACAATATCAACACACAAATGCTCAGTCTTCAAGATATTTAGAAATGTTCATGTTCATTGCTATCGATAGCCTGTGAATATTAATCTTAAGGGTGAATGTATTATGATTGGAAGGAAATTCTTGGCAAAGAATAGGAATATAAATAAAAAGGATGAAAAGATCACTTACCCTAACTAACTGCTGCACCCCTGCCAAACAAGAACCATAAGCAGCAGCCCCCTGATAGAGCCCCCTCTCGCTGCCAATTATGGAGGACAAAAATACAATGGAACCTCCTGACTTCTGCTCCTTCAATCTTTTGCCAACAGCCTTTAAGAGGTACCATGAGGACATGAAATTTATTTTCACTATCTTTTTGAACTCATCTTCAGGTAAATTCAGAGGCTCTTGCATTTTCCCTATTTGAAAAATAAATAAATAAATAAATAATGCTCGCAAATTATTATTTCATACTAAAAATCACTAAATACCCACCACCCAGGCTATGTTTGGTTTCTTGGAAAATACTAAGAAACATAAAAAAATAAAAAAAAATAAAAAATAAAAAGAGTGGGAGAGGAGTATCCATTGAATGATCAATTTTTTATCTGTCTGATTTCTGTTTAAGTGGAACAGTAATACATGGGTGTTCGTTGTAATTCAGCAGGAGTTTTAGACAAACCTTCGTAAGAGTAGCAATGAACCAAAGCATCCAACTTGCCTAGCCACATCGTTGCCCTGCCCACTGCCTCATCAAAAACCGATTCCTTCTCCTCTTCCATATCCATTCCGACCACCTCCACTGGAGCGGCACCCTTTATAGAACCCATTATTTCCTCGGCAATTTTCCGAAGAGCGCTCTCGTTTCCCATCAAAACCAGCCTAATTATCCAAAAAAAACAAAAACCAATTGTTCACATGAAACTAATTTCAGGAAACCAAATCAACAAGAACAGAGTAAGACGAACCTGCAACCCCGCTTTGCCAAATGGAAAGCAATGTTCGCCGAAATCTCATCCCCGTTGGAGGTCACCAAGACCTTCTTCCCTTGATTCTCCATTCCCAAAACCAAAATTGATCCTTCTTTTTTCCTTTTTTCTTTTGGGTTTTTCCCTCTTCAGACACCTCAAACGCAAACAGAGACGAAAAGTGGGTGGAAGGGATGTGTTTAATAAGGATGAGCAGGTATTTCAGCCTTTTATGAAGAGACAAGGTGGGAAACATTGCACCATTCCATGGAAAAAAATAATAATAACCCGAAACTAACAAATAAAGAAAAACCATGGCTTGATCCGCCAACCTCGCTTAAAAAGGAAGACCTGCGTGGAGAGGACTGTAGCGAAGGGGCTGGCCCACCCCAACCCCAATCCCCACGGCGACCACCGCGTAATTACTGTGGGCTTCGGTGGTTGGCGCCTATTAATAACTGGACCCTGCAAATTGTAATCTTTCTTTGCTTTATATCCAAAATTTGGTACCTTTTGGTGGCTTAACCTACTAAATGCATCTTACAATTAATTATGATTTAAACATTTGACCAAGCTTGACCGGTGCAGGTGCCGCCCCAAAGTTCTTTCTTTACACTAAAAAAGAAGTCTTTAGCAACGAGTTTTACACGTGACTCCACACAGGCTAGGTGGGAACTGGGAGCCAGCCGACTTCGGCCGGATTCACCCACCTTTTCCGATCATTACTTAAAATGGTGTATTTTTTTTACCTTAATATTAAGTGTAGGCTTTTTCCATAAAGTCAAAAAATAAATATTATTTTGTTCTTAGCTTTTTTTTTCTTACTTATTATTTATTTTTTATTAAATAAAAAAATAAAATATTTAACTTTTTACTAAATGTTAAAAATAATCAAACATAACCTCACAATCATCTTCCCGTTAATATTTAATAAAAAATAAATCATTTAATACTTAATATTATTAAATTATATTTATAATTAAGCTAAATTAAGTTTTATTTATATTTAATTTAAAAAAAAAAAAAAGACACAAATAAACAAACACCACATCTTTTCTCAAAAAAATTCATATTTGATCTTACAAAAGAAACGATGGTTGTTTTTCCCATTTCGGTTGTATTGTCATTTTCCCTTTATATCAAATATTGCTAAATTTGTGTCCTCCATGTGCCTGGGTATCATCTACAAGAGTTTCAAATTTTATAACAACCTACTACTTATAGTTTTTCTATACCCAATTGTATTAGAAATTTAAGTCATCTAAATTTAAAAGAGTGTTTGATAAAGAGTTTGTTTGATAAATCAATTTAATTACTTAATTTGATTTAAAGTTCGTTTAGTATTGATTCAAGGAAGCGTTTTACACTTTTTTAATTGTTAAAATTTTTTATCTTTTAAGTATTAGAAGAGTTAAAAGCACTTTTTAAAATTACTAGCAAACTATTTTTAATAACTTAATTTAACTCATTAATTATATTAGACATGTTTGATAAAATAATTTCACATTAACTATTTTTAATTTTAAATATTAAGTCAAAATAGTTAACATATTTTTAATTTCAAATCATTTTTGTCTCCTTTATTCATACTATTGAGAGTATATTTTAGAATTATGATTCCACTTTTTTATAATAAATTTTTTATAGTTATATTATGTACCTAAAATACTTTAAATATGGATAATTTATAAATAAATTTATTATTTAAAACTAATGAAAGAATTATGAATTAAAATCAATGAGGATAAATATTAATTAAAATTAACAATGATAAAAATGTGAATGTGACTATTTAAAATAAATTTTAAATTAATTTTACTTAATAACATTAATACTTAGATTAAAAATTAAATTATATATATAATTATATTTAGTTTTTTATAAATATTTCAAAGAATTACATGTAGTTTTTTTTTTAAAAGGAAAAAAAAAATATTTTTATAAGAAAAAAAATGAAGAATTTTTATCAAAATGAGGCTAAAAAATGATGAAAAGTTAAATTTCTAAATCTAGGTTTTCAACAATCTTTTTAATCAAATAACTTTAAAACAAAATAATATATAAGAGTAATCATTGTAATTTTATATTTTATTTTATTTTTAAATTAAGAAAAGAAAAAAATATATATTATATTTGTTGAGAGGTGCTAAAACTGCAGGGAAGATAACCTTCTTTGCTTGAAGTGGAAATACCATAAACGTGTTTGAAGCATACAAGATTTAGAAATCAAATTGATTTGAAATCGAGTGTTCAAATTGATTTGTCTAAATTCTAGAAGGACTTTCTCATGGTGTAAACCAAATTGATTTGAGATTGAGTATTCAAATTGATTTGGGTAAATTCTAGAAGGATTTGCCCACAATTTAGTGTCAACCCATTGAAGGATTTTCCTATGTTAGAAAATGTTCCAAAATTAATCATTAATATCTAATTATTAAGGTTGATTTGGTGGGCTTTGAAGCCATCCAAAACAGCCCATTGGATTTAATTCTTGAATTGATCCCTATGCAGATAATAAGATATATCTATGTGTATATATTATACATAACTACATGCACGAAACTCATAATATCTAGTGGCTCCATGTAATGGAAAATCTTGAATTTAAGATTTTCTACATCAAAAATATTTTTCAATGCTCTAGTTTAGAATACGATTAATTTGTTATAGGCTACATGAGCCCCAAGTAATTTACCGGATAAATCAGGTATTTTTGATCAACTTTAATAAATAGAGAACGATTATGATTTATATTTTTGAATTAATTGATTAAAATTGATGAAATAATTCTCATATTTGTGAATTTAATATTTTTCATATTTTTATTTAAAAGGTAATTTATTTTTTATATAAATATTATTGACTATTTTAAGTATTTATATGTAAATTTTAAAATAAATTATTATTTAAAAAAAATAAGGATATTTTTATTAAAATATAATAAAAAAATGATGAAATGTTAGGTTTTGGGTTTTCATGGCCTTTTAATAAAATAACCTTGTATTATTTAATAGAGCTATTGATTCGGGTAGATGGAAGTGACGGACCATGGGCGGCTGGAAGTTTTATGTGTGAATATAATATATGGTTAGTTGCTCAATCCAACACCGTAGATTTTGACTATTTTGGACAGTGTAGGGGGGCACATGACAGACAAAGGACCTTTCTATATATAACTCAATAGTTGTATTGATTCTATTATTTATAATATTTTCAATTCTATGTGGATGTAGGTATAGTTTACTAAACCATGTTAAAACCCAATGCACTTGTGTATTGATTATTTTAATTCAATAAATACCTTTTAACAATAGTCAAATTACACTATTTGAATTCTTACCAACTAGTCAAAATTTGAATTGGATGATTGGTCCAAATAGCTATTTATTTCGCAAAACCCATAAGATTTATAAATTTAGTTATTATTTATATATAATTTTTTATGTTATTTATTTTTTGATTGAATAAAAAAAAATATTTAACTTTTCCTATATTAAATGAAATTCATTGAGTTTGAAACGTTGAATTTGCCTATATTTTTAATATGTTGTCGAATCTCCATGTCAGCTTGCACTATGTGTAGAATTTTTTTATTTTTTTATTATTTATTTTTCAATGAAGGGAAAAGGACTGCTATTGGAGCCCGACATCATGGTCCAGCACCATTAGATTTATGTTTAGTTATTTTATTTTTATTAAATTAAAAAAGCATCACTTTAATTTTTATAACCCTCATGTGGTATTTAAATAATTTTTTGTTTGAACTAAAGGAAGCATGGACGGCTGGGTCCTTCTGTTAATTATCTATTTATTAGTTAATTAATGGATTAAATTCACATGATTTGATGGGTAGTTTTGGCAATTGATGGAAGTGGCGGGAAAGCCACCTCAGCATTAACTTCTGTGGTTGGAGGAATGTGTCTTGGACTTTTAGTTAAGGCTCCAGATTCTTTCTTTAATCCGTTATTTTTTATTTTTCTTATAAATTTCTTCTCTTAATACTTTAACTTAACTGTGTTTTTTAAATCGATTTAATAACTTAAAGTGACTTAGGGTCAGTATGGAATTGTTTTTTAAAATAGTTTTATGTTTTTCAAAACAAAAAACTCAAAAAATACGTTTGATAATCAATTTTTTTTTTAATTATTGTTAAGAATAAAAAATAGGGTGTTTTCAGATAATATTTTTTAATTATTTTTATTTATTTATTATTAATGTTTTAATAAATAATTATATAAACATGTAGAATGATTAAAAATAAAATTTAGGTATGAAAATTATTTTTTTAAATATTAAAAATATTTTAGATTTTCATACAATTTTTAAAAACTATTTTTTCATAATTGTTTTTAAAACTAGTTACCAAATAGGTTCTTAATAACTTAATTTAAGTTGTTAACTAAATTAAGTATATTTAATAAAATAATTTAATGGTATGACTTAAAATAAAAACAACTTTTAGTAATAAATAAAAATTAATTAATTTATTCTTAAAACAACATATTCATTTTACATTTTCATCCAATTTATCTTAGTTACCTCCACAATCTTCCTTGATATTTCATGATCTCCATTGTTATTCGACTTTCTTTACCTTAATTATAACTTATGAAGATAAATATGTTAATGTGATAATTTAGAATAAGCTATAAGTCAATTTTATTAAATAAGCTTAATACTTAAAATAAGAATTAAATAATAAGTTTTAAGTAAACAACTTAAATATAATTTAACTTATAATCAACTCAAGTTATTAAACAAGTATAAAGTTTTACTAAACACCCCTTTAATACTTGTTTTAATATTTTTATTTATTTTTTATTTTTTGTTTTACATTTTAATAATTTAAAAAGTAATTTAAAAAAAATTAAAATACTGTGATTTTAGAAAGTGTTTTTAATCTTTCCGACACTTAAAAATTTTTATCGTTCAAATATTAAAAAAAATTAAAAATAATTTTTTAGAATCACTATCAAATATACTCTTAAAATCACTATCAAATAGACTATTAATTCTCATTTTTCTATTTATTCAGTGTAAATTTTATATATTCATTTTTATATCTAGAGTTTTTTTTTTATGACTTTAAATGCTTTTAAAATATTTTTCACGACTTTTTTTTTATTCTATAGAGAATATGTAACAAATAAAATGATTTTTAGTACTTTCAAACAATCTTTACTTTATGCCAAATTCCATCAATTAAAACTTTACTTTATGCCAAATTCCACCAATTAAATATTCTATCTCTTAAGGACATAAGTCATCACTTTGCAAATGATCTCAAATTAAATTTTTTATTTGGATTGCATTTACTAAAACTTTAAATTTTGAGTAAAAGAATATTGAATTCAAATTCTTACTCTAATTCTATAAAATGATTGTCTACCACGAACACATTATTTGGCTTTTAATAGATTTTAAATATTCAAAATACTCGGGGCGTTTCAATTTTTTTACCTTTAAAATTCAATAAATGTACACGGGATATTATAACCTAGTTGAGAACTATTTTTTGGAACAATTTTCTATTTTTCAAAATAAAAAATATAGAAAAAATGTTTAATAATAAAAACTATTTTTTGTTTTTTATTTTTTTTAGAGTTGTTTTAATAAATAATTATATAAACATATAAAATGATTAAAAATAAAACATTAGATATAAAAAGTACTTTTAAAACATATTTAAATTTATTAAAAATAGATTAAAAATATTTTAGATTTTTAAACAGACTTTTATTCTAAAAAAAACTAAAAATAATTTTCAAAAACCGTTTTTACAAATTATTTTTTAAAATAGTCATTAGACAGGTATTATATTTTTTTGAATGCTTACAAATAAGACATTATTGTCTGCCATTTAAATTTACATTTTGGAACAACTATTAGGTGTTGGTACCCATAGGGACAATGGGGTAAGTAGGAAAAGTTACAGAGGGCAAATAAAATCATGCACCATTAGATTTACGGGTTTTTTTTTTTTGTTATTTTATTTTATTAAATTATAAAAAATAAAAGTTGGAGAAAAGTGACAAATAATATTATTTTGACAACGTTAACATTAACACAAAGCATCACTTGAAGTTTTATAACCCTCACATGATATTTCAATGATTCATTGTTTAAACTAATGAAATAATGGAGGTCCTCCTAATGATTATTTATTTATTAGTTAATTAATGGATTTTTTTGGCATTTAATGAAGGTGACCTGAAAAATCTAGGAGTGTAAAAAATTGGATAAAAAAATAGATTTAAAATCAATAAATTATTTTTTATATGCTTATTTGAATTTATTTAATTTATTTTTCTCTACTATATAAAGATATATAATTTAAAAATATATAAATTTTTGATTAATTTTAATTATATTTAATTTTCTTTTATATTATGAGATTACTTTTTTCTTTTCTCATGACTTTAAATACTTACACACAATAATTTGTTATAGCTTTGCCCCTCATCGATCCTATTTCTAGCTCCACCCCAATATCTCCCATTCTTTCTATCATTTTTTACAATTAGGTATTAAACTTTATGACTATGTTTGATTCCCATAAAATTAAAAAAAAAACGTGAGAGAAAAAAAATTGAGAAACAAAAAAAAAGAGTAAAAAAATAATAATAAAAAATAATTTTATATTCTATTTCAAAATGACTCTTGTACGTGAAGATTAAATAATTTAAAAATATGTATTTTTTAATATTTTTAATTTTCAATTATATTTGATTTTTTTATTGTAAAACCGAGAAAATCATTTCTCTTAATATATTTTTTTCTTTCCTTAGTATTTAATTTTCCCAAACTTTTAATTAGGCTTTGCAGACTTTAACGTATTTAATTGATATGGTATAATGCTAATCTATAAACCATGAGGGGAGAATCTTTGTTTTACTTGGTGATCATTTGAAATATTAAGTCATTATTTCTTTTTTAAAAGTCATTCATATTCGACAAATTAAGCAATTTTAGACCTTAAATATAAAGTGTCAACAATATTAATAAAAAAAGTTTTAACATTTAAAGTTTTTTTTTTCAAAAGAATTAGAAATATAGTAAGAAATCTCAATGAAAAATTTTCAATAATTTTGGTCAATTTTGTAGCAAAAACATTTAAAATTTTAAATTATTAAATAATTTTTTTAATAAACTTTATTATTTTTAAATAACTAATTGTAGATTTGCATTTTTCACATACATCCCTACTTGAAACGATGAAACTCGCTTTTTATTATGAAAAAAAAAATTTTGATTTTTGAAAAAAAGTTGGAATCGTCACTTATTTTAGTTTATTTTTAAAAGAGAAAAACAAAATAAGAAATGAAACCTTAACATGATTCCTTATTTATAAAATACATGTTTACAAAAACCAAGTTTAGATTTGAGAGTCAGGTTACCTATCGGGAATGTACGGTGAAAAGCAATAACACCCCTCTAAACTAGTATACTTACGGTTTCTACTAAACGAATTGATGGAGTCATGATAATTAATTGTTAGCTTTTTTCCTATAATGCGTAGCCATATATAATTACATTTGTGTAAATATTATTTAAAGGTATCAATTGATAAGTAGGTGAATCAATTGATTGAGTATCCAAGAGTTTTAGGGAAGACTCAAATTATAAATGGGGAGTTAGAAAATTTAATTTATATAAATATAGTGTTACAACTTTTGTAACCCCATCATTATGAAATTTATTTGGCACATTATGTTTATGAGTAATGGAGGAAAATGGAAAAATATAACCTAACAATTAAAGAGACGCATTCAAGCTAATAACGCATCATTACTCATTAATTTGTACATAATAGGTGTAAATAATGAGTATAACTCCCATATAGTTTTTTATGGGAAGACTAAGAGATGTACAATTTTTATAAGTTAAGATACCAAGTCACACTCTCATTTTTATGTCTTTTTTTTTGTTTTATTTTTAACAACATATACTACACCAGTGACCTATCCACTATATGAGAGTAGTGAGTTGAAGACCTTAACAATATAATTCATAAGATGACTCAATCTCACTTTAAAAGTGTTATTGGTATCATGGATCAAGGTAAAAATATAATCATTATTTTAGTACTTTCATTTATTTTGTTTTATGCATCCAAAATTGTTTTTTTAAATATTTATTTCCGCATAAAGTTTATGAAACAAATGGTTAACAAATTACAATTATATACAAAATAAATGACAAGAGAAATATGAAAATTGATTTTTTTTAAAACTGATTAAAACAATGATTCAAAAATTATTTTTCCATGAAATTCCAAAGAAGGTTATTTCTAATTAATGATTTCAATTTATTTATTTACAAATAAAAACTTTCAATTTATTTTCAATAAATGATTTGATGCAATTTTTATTTTCAAGAAAATTATCTACACTTATTTTATCAAAATAATTTTTCACAAAATTTCAATTTGACAACAAAAATTATTTACAAAAATATTACAATTTGATTTTACTTACAAATGAATTAATTTATTTACAAAAAGAAATATTTTCAATCCAATTTTATTAAAAAAATTATTTCTACAACTTTAATTTGCAAATTCCATTTTTATAAAAAAGAATTATTTAAGAGAAGGGACTTTTAATCCTATCCTAACTAAGGAAATAGAATTTGTTTAAAAAAAAATAAAATTTTTGGACAATTTTTTTTATATATATATATATATATATATATATATATATATATATATATATATATATAAAGTAATTGAGTAGGCAAATTTATTTTCAAAACAATTTTTTTGGAAAATTTTTATTAAACAAATAAATTTTTCAATAATAGTTATGAAAAACAATTTACTTTTATTTATTTATTAAAAACTATATTTTATGAATTTTTTTGAACTATTATTTTTATTAAAACATAATTACTGAACTATTTCTTTTACTAAAACAAAATTTCTATGTTATCAACTATTCAATTCTACATACATTCAATAAAAATATATACATGGAATATTTACAAGAATCAATAAAAAATAAAATTAAATAAAAACATGGAAATTAAATATGAACCCAAACAAATATACAACAAGCTCAATGTCCAATTTATAACTTTTTCGAGTCTCCTTTTATTCCATGAAATTTGGTTCTTCACATGTTATAAATTCATATTCAACCAACATAATACCGATACCAATACCAATACCAATACCAATACATAATACCTATACCAATAGTGGAATGACACATGCAAAACAAAAAGGGAGAATTACCCTTAAGGGTAGGCTGGGGAAAAAAATGATCAATGAGGGTGGGTAAATTTGATAATTATTGTAAAGGGTAGGGTAAAATTATGATAATTCCTCCAAAGACTTTATTTTTTTTAAATGCCAATACTACCCTTAATAAGTGAAAAGCAACAGAAAATAAAAAAGAGTTTATTCTCCCTTTCTTTAACCTACCTGGAGCCGAGTTGTAGAAGAAAAATGGGAAAGGAAAAAGGTGCGCACTTCAGGTCATTCTCTGCAACCGATACACAAAACTTGTTTTTTTTTTTTTGTGAATCTAGCAAGAAATCCATTAAATGTCAGTTTTTTTTTTTTAATACAAAAAAAAACGTCAGTTTATGGAAAAATAAATAAATAATTTAAAAATCGGATTGAATGAAGGAAAAGTTAATAATTTTAACAATGTAGCTGTAAGATATTAGATCTGAAATATTGAATGAGGTTTTGAGAAAGAAATTACATTTTTTTTAAATGTTATTTAAATTTATTATTTTGAATTTTTTTATATTATTTAGGTCATATTGAAGATGTGTTTTTATTTTTAATTTATTTTCTGGGTGGGTTGTTTGATATGATTATTATTAATTTCCATTGAAAAGGTTTGCACTTTAGTTTTGTTGTTAAGACTTTTTGACATGATTGAAGAAAAAATGTTCTCAGTTGTTTCATGCTTGTTTGGGACCACTTTGTTTGTGTATTTATAAACATATTTGGATTGTCACTGAAAACTGAAATCCCCTTTGTACGAGACCACTTTGTCTTTTATTATGAATTTGTTAAAGAGTTAAGATCACTATATTTTTGTTATAAATTTGTTACCTTTTTGTATAAGTATTATTTTGGTATGATGAGTCGAATGCCTAGTAGTTTGAAGGTTGTGTAAAAGAACCATTATTTCAGTTATAAAGTATAACTACAATACAAATGCAATATAGTTACAATGAAAAAATATTAACATTATGATACATTACAATATACCAAAATGACAAAATATTGAATTATTTTTAACTGAATTGGCATTTCTAGGCTATCATATTGTATTTCTATCATAAAGCATCCTTGCAAGCCAAAATTATAAAAAAAAACAACAATAAAAATACACTATTGTAATTTCAATACATGAAGTTGTTGATGATAATCCAATGATGGATAAAAAAAAATCTATAAAATTAATTTTTTTTATATAAAAATATAGAGGTATAATAAAAATACAGTACAATTACAATACAAATACAATAACATTACGATACATTACGATAAGGTAAAATTTTGAAAATGTCAAATTTCTTATGAAACTGGGCAATTATGAGTTCTTTGGCATATCCCTAACATGTATAATTTACAACAAATATTGTTATTTATTATATAAAATATGTCTCAATTGATTATAATTTTCATTTGTTTATTTTGTATTCGTTGTAAAATTTTCATTGATTGTAATATTGTGAAATAGTTGTTGATGATAATCCAATGATGGATAAAAAAAAATCTATAAAATTAATTTTTTTTATATAAAAATATAGAGGTATAATAAAAATACAGTACAATTACAATACAACTACAATAACATTGCGATACATTACGATAAGGTAAAATTTTGAAAATGTCAAATTTCTTATGAAACTGGGCAATTATGGGTTCTTTGGCATATCCCTAACATGTATAATATACAAAAAATATTGTTATTTATTATATAAAATATGTCTCTCAATTGATTATAATTTTCATTTGTTTATTTTGTATTCGTTGTAAAATTTTCATTGATTGTAATATTGTGAAATAGTTGTTGATGATATTTCAATGATGGATAAAAAAAAATCTATAAAATTAATTTTTTTTATATAAAAATATAGAGGTATAATAAAAATACAGTACAATTACAATACAAATACAATAACATTACGATACATTACGATAAGGTAAAATTTTAAAAATGTCAAATTTCTTATGAAACTGGGCAATTATGGGTTCTTTGGCATATCCTTAACATGTATAATTTACAACAAATATTGTTATTTATTATATAAAATATGTCTCAATTGATTATAATTTGCATTTGTTTATTTTGTATTCGTTGTAAAATTTTCATTGATTGTAATATTGTGAAATAGTTGTTGATGATAATCCAACGATGGATAAAAAAAAATCTATAAAATTAATTTTTTTTATATAAAAATATAGAGGTATAATAAAAATACAGTACAATTACAATACAACTACAATAACATTGCGATACATTACGATAAGGTAAAATTTTGAAAATGTCAAATTTCTTATGAAACTGGGCAATTATGGGTTCTTTGGCATATCCCTAATATGTATAATATACAACAAATATTGTTATTTATTATATAAAATATGTCTCTCAATTGATTATAATTTTTATTTGTTTATTTTGTATTCGTTGTAAAATTTTCATTGATTGTAATATTGTGAAATAGTTGTTGATGATAATCCAATGATGGATAAAAAAAAATCTATAAAATTAATTTTTTTTATATAAAAATATAGAGATATAATAAAAATACAGTACAATTACAATACAAATACAATAACATTACGATACATTACGATAAGGTAAAATTTTAAAAATGTCAAATTTCTTATGAAACTGGGCAATTATGGGTTCTTTGGCATATCCCTAACATGTATAATTTACAACAAATATTGTTATTTATTATATAAAATATGTCTCAATTGATTATAATTTTCATTTGTTTATTTTGTATTCGTTGTAAAATTTTCATTGATTGTAATATTGTGAAATAGTTGTTGATGATAATCCAACGATGGATAAAAAAAAATCTATAAAATTAATTTTTTTTATATAAAAATATAGAGGTATAATAAAAATATAGTACAATTACAATACAACTACAATAACATTGCGATACATTACGATAAGGTAAAATTTTGAAAATGTCAAATTTCTTATGAAACTGGGCAATTATGGGTTCTTTGGCATATCCCTAACATATATAATATACAAGAAATATTGTTATTTATTATATAAAATATGTCTCTCAATTGATTATAATTTTCATTTGTTTATTTTGTATTCGTTGTAAAATTTTCATTGATTGTAATATTGTGAAATAGTTGCTGATGATAATCCAATGATGGATAAAAAAAAATCTATAAAATTAATTTTTTTTAATATAAAAATATAGAGGTATAATAAAAATACAGTACAATTACAATACAAATACAATAACATTACGATACATTACGATAAGGTAAAATTTTGAAAATGTCAAATTTCTTATGAAACTGGGCAATTATGGGTTCTTTGGCATATCCCTAACATGTATAATTTACAACAAATATTGTTATTTATTATATAAAATATGTCTCAATTGATTATAATTTTCATTTGTTTATTTTGTATTCGTTGTAAAATTTTCATTGATTGTAATATTGTGAAATAGTTGTTGATGATAATCCAATGATGGATAAAAAAAAATCTATAAAATTAATTTTTTTTATATAAAAATATAGAAGTATAATAAAAATACAGTACAATTACAATACAACTACAATAACATTGCGATACATTACGATAAGGTAAAATTTTGAAAATGTCAAATTTCTTATGAAACTGGGCAATTATGGGTTCTTTGGCATATCCCTAACATGTATAATATACAAAAAATATTGTTATTTATTATATAAAATAGGTCTCTCAATTGATTATAATTTTCATTTGTTTATTTTGTATTTGTTGTAAAATTTTCATTGATTGTAATATTGTGAAATAGTTGTTGATGATATTCCAATGATGGATAAAAAAAAAATCTATAAAATTAATTTTTTTTATATAAAAATATAGAGGTATAATAAAAATACAGTACAATTACAATACAAATACAATAACATTACGATACATTACGATAAGGTAAAATTTTAAAAATGTCAAATTTCTTATGAAACTGGGCAATTATGGGTTCTTTGGCATATCCCTAACATGTATAATATACAACAAATATTGTTATTTATTATATAAAATATGTCTCAATTGATTATACTTTTCATTTGTTTATTTTGTATTTGTTGTAAAATTTTCATTGATTGTAATATTGTGAAATAGATTGATTTGATTGTCGGTGAAGGAAGACATACTTCTGAATTGGTAAATGGACTTGGAAAATTTCATTTATGGCTACCTTCATGAAGGAGGGGAGATTGTACCTAAGGAGGATAAACAAATACAATACAAGGGTGGACAACAAAAAGGCATGTACATTGGACAAAGGATGTCATATGCTGAATTTGTTTCAAAGGCATGTGAACGGTTGGATATTAATTCAAATGGATATACATTTCATTACACCCTTGAGTTTGATCCATCTGCACTTCAACAGTTGGATGATGATGAGGACATGCATATGATGTTATCCCATAGTTATGATTATGCTCGTATTTATGTATTAAAACGGACTCGAAGAGTAGAAGTTGAAGGAGGTATAGTCAATGTGCAAAATGATTATTGGTAAGTGATATATCTTGTAACTTATAAAGTGCTCTTATAAGTTATAAAGTTACAGGTTACAAGATGATCGTGTCTGAGGCTCTTCACCTCTATTTAAAGACAATAAAAAGCTAAATTACAAGAGCTATTACAAAAGCAACCTTTTCATTGGTTGATTACAAGGGTAAAATAGGTATTTACAAAGCTAAAAGTCAAGCAAAATATCTTGGAGAACCGGCAGTGGAATATCATCAACAACGTCTCAAAATAGGGGATTTCAAAGGCATTTCGCAAAGGGGGAAGATGAAAGGTCCAAATTTCGCAAGGTGAAAAGCCACCTTGTGAAATTTGGCATTTCGCAAGGTGCCTAAATCCACCTTGCGAAATTTCGCAAGGTGGGTTCTTCATGGTGCGAAATGGCCAAATTTCACACCATGAGGAAAATCCCCTTGCGAAATTTTGGCAAGGTGAATTGCCTTCCCTTGCAAAATGGTGTTCCCATTGCTTGTGCGTGTGTTTCCACTTGAAATTCAAGCCTGTAAACGTCCAAAATCCTTGCTTAACTCGCCCAAGTAGCTCCTCCATCAATTGGCATGCTTGAATTGGTTCATAAGCTGATGAAAAACATGTAAACTTGCCACTAAAAATGGTTAGAACTAATTACTAAGGAGCTTAATGAATTAATTGGGTTAAATGAATATGATTACTACTCAAAGGTGCTTAAAACCCTTATAATTAGGTCTACAAAATAGCACTTTTCGATAGTAATCACTACAATGAATCAGTGATTGTGCAATTTTATGTTGTTGGAGTTATAATAATAGACCTCATTGTGTGTTTATTTTATGGGTTAGATTTCTCATTGTATGACAATATAATTATGAAATCAATCTCATATTTTGGAGTTTGGGAAATGATGAGAGATTCAAACAGGTTAGCATATGCTTAATGGTTTTTTTGTCATGTTGAATATTTTTTGCACGTCAATCTGATCCCAAACTTTGTGAGGTACAACAAATATGACAGTCTTTTTGTTTTGTTCTTGATGTTGTTATTTCAATTCTGCTTTGGCAGACAAAAAAAAAAAAAATTGATCACCCAAGTAGCTAAGCTAAGTTATCCCAGATTGGCCTATCATTGATGCGTTGGAGTTATCAATGTGTGATATCATTTTGATACCATGGAGTTTGAGAAAAGATGAGTTGACAATGCAATGCCTACAGCAATTCAGAGAAATTTGAAAATCACAAACAAATGATGGCATAACAATAATTATTAATAAATAGTAGCAGCTATGAGTTCCAAACAAATTAGTTGATGTAAGCCAATTTGTAAAAAAATATCAGACTAGTAAATTTGGAAATGGAACTCCATCAGACTATAAAAAAATATCAACAACTATAAACCAAAAAAATTACAACATCACTGATCCATAGCCTGGTAGACATTTTCCTTGACTTCATTTTCTGGAAACATTATCAGTTGTATTAGGAGTTTTTCCCTGTACTTTATGACATTGTCCTGTACAAAAGAGTATATAATATAATATTAAGAAAAATTCATGATCATAAAAAAAATATATATATATATATTTTATTCACCACAATATAATACATTTGCAATTGCACGAGAAATTCCACGGTTACTCCATAATTGCATAAACTTGATTACAAATATGCCACAATCCGTTCTGCAAATAGTAATTAAGGAAATTATAAGTCAATTGGGTATCAAATTAGTAAATTTATAACCCGATTTGCTTTCCATAGTTAAAGAGGAATACAAATCTTGCAACTTACGGATTCAATTGTTGGACAACTTCTGGAACAACAAATTCAAATTCTGTCATGTCCACTGATGGTCTTCTTTCTTGAATCCCAATGACAGTTGACAAAACGTTCACCTTAACACAATATACAATTATAAATATGGACATCTTTAAAAAAATAATGACAACGATTCACATAAGTAATTGGACTATAACTATATTTACCAGTTTCTCTATGAAGGCATCCATCCGTTTTTTCCTTCCGTCAATTAATGAATCCAACAACTCTATTCTTTTCGCATGAATATTCAAAATGATTAAATACCAATGATTTTTCCTGCATATTGGTATGAACAACTAAAAGGAACAAAAAAAAAAAAAAAAACAATGATTTTATCAAATTAGTTGTGTTCATGTATTTTCTGCACAATACTTAAAAATATCCAACTACAAAGTACTTTTATTAAACTAAATAAAACCTGTTCATATGTGCACAACCGAGTATTTTTGAAATATTTCCATAAATTGTCACATATGTATTTTGGAGATAAGGAACCCCTCTTGTTTTCCACATCAGACTGTAATAAAAAAATTACAAACCATACATTAGATTAAAACAATCTACGTAAAACAAGAAAACCAATCTATAATTTTTTCCTTTTATCCATGTATTATACTCCACACTACACTATGGAATTTATATCAAATAATCAATTGTCATAATTAAATGTATAATGAATCAAGTAATGTTGTAATATATTGTACTTCTAGTGCAATTGTATTGTAAATGTAAGGCATTTGTATTGTACCCTTATTTATTTTGATTTAACTACTATTAGTGATCCCAAATACAGTTACATACATGCCATTGCCACAACAAGAGGTCCACTACCAGTTCCCACATTACAATTAACAAAATCAATTATATGTTCAAACTTGTTTTTGATTTTTAATAGAATCAAAACAGCAGAAAATACATCTCAGTTGATTCCAAGTTTAACTAGGGATCCAAGAACATAAGAAAGTAGCTCAGAACAGCATTTTCTAAGAAATTTGACCACTGCCATGATTACATTTATTAAGGAGTTCAAGGATTCAATATTTTTTCTCATATATTTTCCTCCAGCTTCTCGGCATCCAGACAGATTACCTAAATCAACCTCTATCAACAGTCATAATACTAAATAAATTGGCACAACCCAATTCCAAATGGGTTTCAGAATTAGACCAATTGCATCTAAACAAAACCATGTTGATTCATCATCAAATCTTCTAGCTAATCACAAACACAAGCAAATACAACAACACTAATAACAATTGCGGGTCTGTTTGGATGCTGAGAAAGTAGAAAATAAAAATTAAAGAAAAAACGTGAACTCAAACAAAAACCCAAATACCCGATACCCACATTCTTTGTAATCTCAATCAAAATCAGTAGCCTAGAAATCTTTTCTTAAAAATGAACTCAAACAAAAAAAACACCCAAACAAGTCCTTTAACAAAGCCTAGAAATCTTAAAATTATTTTAGGACCTGCAACACGTGAACTCAAAAACCCTAAACAGAGCACTTGCATATGTGAACCAAAATAAAGAATTAGAGTTTTAGAGATAGAAGTGTTGGGAAATGAGACTCAATTGCTCTATTAAAATCCTAAAACCCAAAATAAATTTGGATTGAGGGTTACATTTGATCAGATCAACAATGTCGAATGAAAGTGGAACGTCTTTTCAACTGTATAGTTTCAGATGGAGAGTAATGGAGGAGGAGAATGAAGAAATTATCGCTTTGGGGATGAGGTGAGGGTTGAGGATGCCGGTTGCAGAAAGCTACAAGGATGGGTGGGCTAGGGTCAGGCGTCGGGTTGAGAATCGTACTTGGATTGGGATAGATTTGGAAGGCTTTGTGAGGACTTTACCTTGGACTAGTGGGGAAGTGTGCTTGAAGTATCAGTTACCTGGTGAAGATCTCAACGCTTTAATCTCGGTTACCAACGATGAGGATCTTGAACACATGATGCTCGAGTACGATTGATTGTGCCGCCCATCCAACAAGCAGGCCAGACTCAAGTTATTTCTCTTCCAGTTAACCCCTCCTGCATCCACCAGTTTCGGTTCCAACGAGACCAAATCGGAGCGGCAGTGGTTCGTGGACGCACTGAATTCTGTGCAGATCCAGCTTCTAGAAGGTTCTTCACCTCAGACGGCAGCCTCTGAGACCAATCCGAATTTTCTGTTTGGGTTGGATAAAGGGCTCGCTCCGCCTCCCCCGTGAAATTGCTCCCCAAGGATTATTCAGTGAGATCAGATCCAGGATCGGAAATTCCTTATAAATTATAATTTTAGAATTTAATTGAGGGTAAATTGGTCTAATAAAAATGTTATGCCTTCAGAAGAATTATCAAATTTACCTATTCTCATCGGTAATTTTTTTCCCCAGCCTACCCTTAAGGGTAATTCTCCCAAACAAAAATGAGCCCGAGGGAAATATCTAGAAATATGCCCACCCCAAAAAATTCAAGTCCAAAATCAAACTTGGTCTAATAAATTTTACCAATAAAAATGTTTATTGATCCAAATTAATAAATATAACCCTAAAAATATCCTCATGTCAATGGCTCTACTTCAAAATTTCCAAGTTAATATCCAAAATACAATCACAATTGGCCAAACCCAAATAAAAAATTTACCACCCGTTAGAAACCCCCGGTGCAGTGGGTTCGGGTGTTGTGGGTTTTAGGGCAAAGAGGGAAAGGAAGAAAAATGAAAAAAAAAAAAAAAAGGGGTGGGGAGGGGGGGATGAGGGAGATGGTGAGGCGGTAGAAATGGGTTTTGGGTGGGGAAAATGGAAAAAAAGAAAGAAAAGGAAGAGGAAAGAAAAAAGGAACCACAAAATGGAAGGGAAAAAAAAGGTGCCGCGTGGGTGAGTGGGTAAGTCTTTGGGAAAAAACATGAGAGGAGAAAATGGAGAAAGGGAAAGGGAACGACGAGGGGAGAAGAGAGTGTGGGCGGGTGGGGGAAGATATCAAGGAAAAATGGGGGAGAAATAAAGGAAAGAAAGAAAAAGTAAAAGAGAGAAAATGGGGAAGAAAGAGAGAATGAAGGAATGTGGGGGTAGAGTAGGTTCTGTGGCCGTATGTGGGAGTTGGGGAGAGTGGAAAGAGAGAGGAGAGAGAAAAAAACAAGAAAAAAAAAAAAGAAAAGAAGAGAAAATAAAATAATAATAAATAAATAAATAAAACAAAATAATATAAATTAAGAATTAAAAGATGTTAGTGAAAGGTAATGGGCTTTGAAATTTTAGAATAAAATTGGATAAAAAATTAATATAAAATTAAAACTGGGATAAATTTTAAAGTCAACATTAATATAAATTTATTTAACGTAATAAAATATTTTATTCAAAAATCATCTATATTGGTACATGGTCAATGATATTATGGTTTTTTTTGGGCATATTCTCTAAAGCTTAGTTTTTTTTTTTTTTTTAAAAGATACTATAACTTTTTAGGGAACTTTTTTCGAGTATATCCCTTGACTTCTTTATCATTTTAAATGTTAATAACTAGTCTTGTTAATAATGGTTTTTATACTTAAAGTCAGACGTTTATATTCTTGATTGCTCTTAACATAACTGTTCGAAACACTTATTTCTTTACTCGTCTAAGACTTAAATCAGAAAAATAAACAGACGCAAATACTATAATATAGACTACAATAATTTAATTCAATATTAAATTTCAAATGTTTAAACATCTCAAAAGATTATTATTCATGATAAACTATTTTTTTTTCTTTTTTCTTATTTATTTTCCTGTTTATTCTATTTAATTTTTGTGGGAAAAAGTTTTTTTTAGGGAATTATATATATATTTATTTACTTCAAATTCTTAATTAAGTAAACTTAAAATTTCAGGGGGATGCGGGGCTCCGCCCCCGAAGGCTGAACACAAGTGCCGCAGCCGAAGTATTGGTGGTCAAATCTCAAAACTGCAGCTCCGGTTGAAGAAATGACGAATTATGTATGTAAAGCACAGCCTCCTCCAACGGCAGTCTCATCCGCTTCGTATTTTGGACATTCACTCTTCTTCCATTCTCCACCTGCAATCTTAACCAGACCATGCAGGCAAGCACTTTCTTTTATTCAATTTTGTCCATCACCGAACTCTTTTTTTTTTTTTTTTTTTTTTATAATTTTAATTTCCCAAAATTCATTTCTATTCGCAGGTCAAAGTTCTGGAGAATTCGAAATCTTAGAATCAGCTGCGAATACTCTTGTATCGAAGTAAGTTTCATTTCATTCCACTGATCGACAATGGTGGTGTACTCCGAGAAATTGTTTCAAATTATCAAAAGCATTAGGGTTCATTCCGAATTTAAAGTTTGGTTGATTTATATGCCTAATGTTCTGCACTTGAATTCAGAATTCAATTGATTGCAAATACCCACAAAACAAAAAGGAAAGTCTTAACTATGAAATAAAATTCGTTTCTGAATTTAGCCTAAGTTTCATATGCAAATTGATCATTTGATCTAATTTAAGAGTGTGTTTGACAGTATTGCTATTCAAAGTGCTTTCAGTGAAAATGTTTTCTTTGATAGTGTTTTTAGAAGAATTACAAGTGATTTTCCAACTTTTAGAAGTGTTTTCTAAATTTTTCCAAACACCTGATTTTTTTTTTTCTAAAAGTGCTTTTAGCCAAACAGGCTCTAAGTCCCTTAATGATTTGATTTAGAGTGCTGTCAAAGGTCCTCTGGTGTATTTTGATGCAATGGTAGTAGAAGATAATGAAAGATAGGGTGTTTATTGTCTCAATTCTAAGGTTTTTCTTTTGGTGTGTTCTAATGAAATGCGGTTGGAAGATTCTAAAACAATACAGTTGTTTGCTTTTAGGTTAGGGGTGTTAGCTATCGACCCCAAGGGACAGAGTTCGACCTTTTGAATGATGTTAATTTTTCCCTTCCAGAGAAAAGGTACTCATCTTGCCCTTTGATTTTGTTGGAAATGAATATGGTTTTCTTGAGCATCCATAATGTGTTGGTATGAATTTGGGATTTTCCATCCAATTGGTCCAGTTGAGGAGTTACCCTTGGCAAGGAACCGTTCCCAACAGATTATCCTTGCGATTGGATTTATCGACTTTTTCCCCTTTTCAACCACATCTCCTGTGTTCTTTTTTACCATCAAAACAATGAGATAGATATGATGGTCTGTCATCCAACTGGATATATTATTGTTCAGAAAATCTATGAGTTTAGGTGCATAAAATGTTGGGACACCCTCTCTCCCACTTGGATTCACCATCTGTACAATCGTGGTGGCAAAAATCTCTCTTCAAGTTCTACTTGATGGGTAGCTTGTACTCACTTTGTAGATGAGCAATCTCCTCATAGTGTTACTTGCTGGTGTTCATTGCTGCAGTTTTGGTTTGATCTTTGGACGCAGTGGAAGTGGAAAAACTACTCTGTTGCAGGTCTACTTCTCCATTTGAGTTTTATTTCATAGAAATTTCTATCTTTTGATTTACTTTATCCATTTTCCTTTTCTTTTTTCCTCCTCCTATACAGCTTCTCGCAGGGATAAACAAACCAACATCAGGTTCCATTTTTGTTCAAAAGTATGGAGATGATGGCAAGCTGACTCAGACTTCTGAACCATTGCCTTCAGAAAGAGTTGGTATTCTCTTTCAGTTTCCTGAGAGGTATTGAATATATATTTGAGACAAAGGTTGTTTTTTTCTGTTAGTTACTCAGGAGGAATTGCATTTGTATATAGTTTTTGGAATGTATATTTGTTAATCAACTTAGCAAAGCCCTAGTCCCAACAATATGAGTGGTCTACATGATTCCTTTTTTGCCATTCAGCTCTATGTGGAGCCATATCCTCCATTAAATCCTTTGTGATCATATTGTTCCTCACTATTCCCACCAACATCTTTCCTGTCCTATCTCTTCACCTTTTAGCCCTTCTGACTTGAATCAAATCAATCTTCTGTAATGCTGCACTTGAAGCTCTTTGATGCACATGGCTCAACCATCATAGACAACATTTCCTCATCTTGTCCTCAACTGATGCTAATTCAGCTGTCTTATGAATGAGCTTATTTTTTATTTGATCTTTTCTTGCATTGCCTCTCATCCATTTTGTTTGCTATCCACTCATCTTGATTTTCTTTTAATGCTAGTTGGACTTTAGACTGTTAATTTTTATGGCAGTGTTCTCTTCTGTTAATTCCTTTTGAAATCTAGAAGGAATCTTGTCTCTGTTTCTACTTTGTTGTTTTAGCAGTTTAGTTTTGCATCTTCTTTATAGGTACATTTCACCTTTTCAAATAGGTCAAAGAAGAATATGTTATTAAAAGCACTAACAGAAAAAAGGGTACAAACACTAAAAACACAGGAAGCATAAAAAAGGTGCCAAATGGCAACAACAAAAAAGAAACAAAGCCACATTAAGAAGTCTCTAAACAACCAATAAATCTATTAAAGACAAGGCTCTTGTTTCTAAGCAAAGTTTAGACCGAGGGAAAAGATTTCTCATAAAGAAGTCCCAAGTTCCTTGAATCAATGGCTCAATGAAACTATCCTTCAGTTTTGCACTTTTTTTTTTGTTCTTTCCACAAAGCTTCTATGCCAACTTAGTAACAATTTTTTAAAAGGTTATTTTGAGGCTTAGGTCCCAAGGTTTGCCTCAAGGCAAGATACTGTGAATTAGCCTTAGGGCTGTAGCCACAGTATAGGGTGAGGCCTACTACCTTGAGATAATTGAGGCTTATGCCTTGAATATTTAATGGGTTTTAATGCATTTTAGTCCATTGTGGGCTTTTGGTATATATCTTCTTAAATGTTCAAGGGGTTCTAAAGGATTTTGAGCTTCTATGCATTTTTCACATATGTTTTATAAGTCTTAGGTCTTGGGCTCAGTTCTTGGGTTAACCCTAGGGGCAGTCATTTTTTTTTTGGTGAAAAAATTGACCAACCTAAACCGACCCTCATGAGTTCATTTGAGTTGAGCCCTTATTTGGTTTGGTTCAATTAGGATTGTTGAATATAATGTATTTATAGTGTACAATATTTCTTTCCTTTCTTAATATAGGTCACATATATGGTAGTTAGTTTAACCTAGCCTTGTATGTATATTCCTCTATTGTAAGTTGTAAGTAGTCATGAATATAAATGAGAATTAAGGTTCTCTCTCTCTCTTTCTCTCTCTCTCTCTCTTTCAACATGGTATGAGAGTCAAGGGAAAAAACTTTATTCTTTCTGGTTTACCCGTGTAATTAATTCCAGGAATCCGTCTAGTGACCGTGTTTCATTCCGGTCACCTTTTCCATCTCCCAAAGCTTTCCGGTCAGCCGTATCGTGGTTAGAAAACCCTCATCACCGTTAACATTTTTCCGACGATATTTTTCGGCGACTTTTTCCGGGGACTTTTTCCGACACCGACCACATCATCAGGAGCGCAAAAAGGAGATCTGCAACTTTCTCAAAGCACCGGAGCCAACACACCCACCCACGCGCCTCCCACGCGCCACTTTTCTCCGGTGGCCTGAATCCCACGTGCTGACGTGTGAGGGCGTGTGGCCCACTTTCTGGTGCCGAGCTTCTTCCAGCAGGCTCGTTCGCACTGTCTTGCACTTCTAAACCTTCGTCAATCCTCTCCGAACCCTAATTCTCCATTTTTTTGGCATTTTAGCCTCCGCGAGTCTTCTTTCAGCCTCCTTCGGCCTCCGACGGCAGCTTCCTTCCTTGGCCGAGACCTGTGTGTGCCTTGGGAAGGCCTCTTCTTCATCCCTAGTCACTTTTCTCCTTTGTTTGGGTCCCGACATACCAGGTTCTTCTTTCACAGTTGTGATCCGACCTCCTTTTAGGGCTCTCTTCGATCCAAACGTGATTCAATCTCAGGTGAAGTGGATATGGCGACTAAAAATCCCATTTTTACATCCGTCATCTCTTGATCTCCTACTATCACATCGGAAAAATTGATTGGTAGTGAGAATTATCTCTCCTGGTCAGCGTTCGTGGAACTCTGGTTTATGGGACAAGGTTATGAGGATCATCTTGTTACACCTGAGGATGCTATACCTGATGTTGACAAAGTGCAATGGAAGAAGATCGATGCACAATTATGCAGTGTATTATGGCAATCTGTTGATCCCAAAATTTTCCATCATCTTTGTACCTACAAAATCTGCTTTAAATTTTGGACTCAGGCTAAAGGATTATACACGAATGATATTCAACGATTTTATAAGGTGGTTTCTAATATTGTTCATGTGAGACAGTAGGACATGGATCTGTTTACTTATATTGGTCGGATTGCGTCTCTTAAGGAGGAGTTCTTAACTTTAATGCCCTTCACTAATGGTGCTGAAGCTCAACAAATACAGACTGACAAGTTCTTTATGGTGTTAACCCTCATTGGCCTCCGTCCAGATCTTGAGTCTGTCCGAGATCAGATTCTTATTAGTCCATCAGTACCATCATTGGATGATGTGTTCGCTCATCTCTTATGCCTCTCCTCTACTCAGACTTTGTCGATTGATGGTCTTTCAGATTCATCTATGTTAGCCTCTCAGACTAACTCTCGAGGAGGACGTAGTGGCAATCGGGGTCGAGGACAACGTCCTCAGTGCACCTATTGTAATAAGCTTGGTCATACTCGAGATCGTTGCTATCAGTTACATGGACGGCCTCCTCGCACTGCCCACATTGCTCAGTCATCTAATCCTTTGCTATCTCGACCTAACTCTGCTGCGAGCTCCACATCTCAGAGTATCAACCTAACTGGTAGTGATTATGATGCCTATCTTTGATATCAGGCAGCCACATTAGCTTCTGTTGCTTCTGTTGCCCAGACCGGTAATGTCTCTGTCTGCTTTACTCAATCTCCTTCTCTTGGCCCGTGGATTCTAGATTCTGGAGCATCTGATCATATCTCTGGTAATAAACACCTTTTCTCCTCTATTACTACTACCTCTATCTTACCTACTGTTACTTTAGCTAATGGTTCCCAAACTATGGCTAAAGGTATTGGTTTGGCTCATCCTCTCCCTTCCCTACTTCTCCATTCTGTCCTTTATGCCCCTGAGTGTCCTTTTCATCTTATTTCCATCAGCAAAATAACTCGCACTTTTAACTATTCTATCACTTTTTCTGATAAATCTGTGATCTTGCAGGATTGGAGTACGGGGAAGACCATTGGCATAGGGCGTGAGTCTCAAGGCCTCTATTACCTCACATCACCTTCATCTCCTGTAGCTTGCATTTCCACCGATGCTCCTCTTCTCATTCACAGTCGTTTGGGTCACCCTAGTCTCTCCAAGTTCCAGAAGATGGTCCCTCGTTTTTCCACTTTGTCGTCGCTTGCGTGTGAGTCGTGTCAGCTTGGGAAACATACTCGTGTCTCGTTCCCAAAGCGTTTGAATAATCGGGCAAAGTCTCCTTTTGAACTTGTCCACACTGATGTTTGGGGTTCGTGTCGGACCGCGTCTACTTTAGGATTTCAGTATTTTGTCACTTTCATTGATGACTATTCAAGACGTACTTGGTTATTTTTAATGAAAAATCGAGCTGAGTTATTCTCCATTTTCCAGAAATTTTATGCTGAAATCCAAACATAATTCAATGTTTCTATTCGAGTGTTACGCAGTGACAATGCTCGGAAATATTTTTCTACACCCTTTACTTCTTTTATGTCTCAACATGGGATCCTCCATCAGTCATCTTGTGCTCATACTCCTCAACAAAATGGGGTTGCTGAACGTAAAAATCGACATCTTGTTGAGACAGTTCGTACCATTTTTCTCCATAGTCATGTTCCTTTTCGTTTTTGGGGAGATGCTGTTCTTATAGTCTGTTACTTGATTAATCGTATGCCCTCATCTATATTACATGACCAAATCCCTCATTCCCTCATTTTTCCTACCCAACCTCTTTATTTCCTTCCTCCTTGTGTCTTTGGCTGTACTTGCTTTGTTCATACTCTCACACCTGGACAGGACAAGCTCTCCGCCAAGGCTACGAAATGCATCTTCTTGGGATACTCTCGACTTCAGAAGGGCTATCGTTGTTATTCCCCTGATACTCATCGTTATTTTCTCTCCGCTGATGTCACCTTCTTTGAGAACTCTTCATTCTTCTCATCCTCTGAATCTCTTCCCATTTCTAAAGTATTGCCACTTTCCTATATATCCCCCTCTTCAGATGCGCTCTCTCGTCCTCTTTAGGTTTATCATCGTCGACATCGTGCTGTTGCTCCTCCTCTATCTTCAGCTGAGGTACCTGATGACTCACCTCCTGTCTCACTGATTTCTCCTACCCCGACCCTGTCATCTACTGACCATTTGCCTATTGCTCTTCGGAAAGGTAATCGATCTACTCGTAATCCTCATCCTATTTATAATTTTTTGAGCTACCATCGATTATCTTCATCCTATTTTGCCTTTGTCTCTACTTTATGCTCTGTTTCTCTTCCTAAGCGCACTAGTGAGGCATTTTCTCATCCTGGGTGGCGATAGACAATGGTTGATGAAATGGATGCTATGCACTCCAATGGCATATGGGATCTTGTTTCTTTACCTCCTGGTAAATCTACAATTGGATGCCGTTGGGTCTACACTGTTAAAGTTGGTCCTGATGGTCAGGTTGATCGCCTTAAGGCACGCTTGGTTGCTAAAGGTTATACTCAGATTTATGGTTGTGACTATGGTGACACCTTCTCTCCTGTTACCAAGATTGCTTCTGTTCGCTTATTTCTCTCCATGACAGTTATGTGTCATTGGCCTCTTTATCAGTTGGATATTAAGAATGCTTTCCTTCATGGTGAACTTTTCGAGGAAGTGTATATGGAGCAACCACCTGGTTTTGTTGCTCAGGGGGAGTCTGGTTTAGTCTGCAAGTTATGTCGCTCTCTATATGGCTTGAAACAGTCTCCTCGAGCATGGTTTAGGCGTTTTAGTTCAGTTGTTCAAGAGTTTGGAATGCTTCGGAGTGAAGCAGATCATTCAGTTTTCTATCATCATAACTTTTCGAGCCAGTGCATCTATTTGGTAGTTTATGTGGATGACATTGTCATTACAGGTAGTGATCAGGAGGGTATCCAAAGACTAAAGCAACACCTTTTCAACCACTTTCAAACCAAAGATTTGGGCAAACTCAAGTACTTTCTGGGACTTGAAATAGCTCAATCCAGTTCAAGTGTGGTTATGTCACAAAGGAAGTATGTCTTAGACATCTTGGAAGAAACAGGTATGTTAGAATGTAAACCTGTTGACACTCCTATGGATCCAAATGTTAAACTTGTACCAGGACAGGGGGAGCCTCTAAGAGATTCTGGGAGATATCGACGACTTGTAGGCAAACTGAACTACCTCACCATCACTTGGTCAGACATCTCTTTTCCTGTGAGTGTGGTTAGTCAATTTCCTGTGAGTGTGACAACCATTAGGATGCTGTGATCCGCATTCTTCGATATATTAAAGGAACACCAGGCCAAGGTATGTTGTATGAAGACAGGGGCCATACCCAAATTGTTGGTTACACAGATGCAGACTGGATTGGTTCACCCTCAGATAGGCGTTCCACCTCAAGGTATTGTGTTTTTATTAGAGGTAACTTAATATCCTTGAAGAGTAAGAAACAAGATGTAGTGGTTAGATCAAGCGCCGAAGTTGAGTATCGAGCTATGACTTTGGCAACATGTGAACTCATATGGTTGAGGCAACTCCTTCAGGAATTGAGATTTGGAAAAGATGAACAGATAAAGCTAGTCTATGACAATTAGGCCGCATTACATATTGCATCCAATCCAGTCTTTCATGAAAGGACCAAGCATATTGAAGTTGACTATCACTTCATTAGAGAGAAGATCGCATTAGGGTGTGTTGCTACAAGTTTTGTTAATTCAAATGATCAACTAGCAGACATCTTCACTAAATCTCTCAGAGGTCCTAGGATTAAATACATTTGTAACAAGCTTGGTGCATATGACATATATGCTCCAGCTTGAGGGGGAGTGTTGAATATAATGTATTTATAGTGTACAATATTTCTTTCCTTTCTTAATATAGGTCACATATATGGTAGTTAGTTTAACCTAGCCTTGTATATATATTCCTCTATTGTAAGTTGTAAGTAGTCATGAATATGAATGAGAATTAAGGTTTTTTTTTTCTCTCTCTCTCTTTCAACAAGGATCGTTGCCTAATTTAAGTTTCACTAGGTTGTGGGGTAGGAGTTTTTCTAACTGAACTAACCTGAACCAAACCAATTCCCTAATAAAATATTTTATGTTAGGATTTTTATGTCATTTAACTCAGTGCATTTTGATTTTTGTGTATTAATTTTTTTCCTTTAATTTTTTATTCCATGTATCTTGCAATTTAACAAATAAATTTTAGAAAACTTATGATTTAGGGCCTAGAAAGTTATATTGCCTGATTTTATCATCTAAAATAGCAATAGAAACTACTAAGAAAGCAATATTTTGAAGGGGGTTTAAAAATTTAGACATCCCGACATTTGGACTGGTTCTAAAAAAAATTAGGTAAATTTCACTCACCTCCCCTAAGGATTGGGTTAAATACACTTAACCACCATGAGTTTGAAATTTTATCAAATACTTCCCTTATTTTGAATCAAATGGGAAGCTAGTGAAAGAAACAAATAAGAAGGATGGGGAAGATAGTTGATGTAATTTCAAACTAATAGTGACTAGATGTATTTAATTCAAACCTCAGGAGAAATGAGTGAAATCAACAAAAATAAATAAATAAATTACAAAGCACAGATTTTATTTAATTTTTTTTTAAAAAACTTTAAGCACAAACCAATTAACCAACCCTACCCTAATTGACCACCATATGGATAGTTTGGTTTAGTTAGATATATTTTCCTAACTGATTGACTTAGTTTGGTTAAAAGTAGAGTTAAAACAAAACCATGCAAAATAGTGTCCACCTCTAGTTAAATCTCTTATAAAATAAGAGCTTGGCTAGCTTCTATCCACTCTGTAAAATAAAGAAAGAAGAAAGATTGAGAAGAAGAAATAAAGGAGTTGTTGACTCCCACAGTAGTTCAGTTCATATATAATCATTATTTGATAGAACCAATCCAAAAAAAAAAAGGAAAAAAAAAAGTCGTTATTTGTTAGAAGAAGAAATCAGGTCACTCTTGGAACATTTTATTAGTGATAGTGATGGTTGTGTTAAAGACTACTTGATGGAGTTAGGAGAGAAAGTTGGACTTTGGAAAAGAGAAAGAAACTAAATTAGATATTATTGAAGATGACAAGAAAATAATTTTTTTATTATGAAATATACGTTTTTCTTATTATTCTATTTTTATGTGATTATTACTAATTTTTCCTAATTTTTTATTTTATTTTTTCCTCAAGGCTTATGCCTCACTTCTTTAGGGAAAAATGCTTCAAGCTTGCCTTTGGCCTTTTAAACCAATGCTTAAGAGCAACCCTTTCACCAACTGAATGAGAAGCCGCTAACATTAAATAGTGACAATAGAAAATGTCACTAGCTTCTAGCCACATTATAGTAAAGTAAGATATGATTAGCCAATTCCTCTGCACTCTTACATAGACAACACTAATTAGCTGGAGACCATCCTCTTCTAAGTTGGTATATAGTCAAAATTCTCTTCTAAGTAGCTTTCTAAAAAAAAAAATCCCACCTTTGTAGGAACTTGTGCCCCTTACACTTCTTTGGCTAGGAAAGAACTTCCAGAAACCAACTCCAATGAGCCATAAAGGATTTAATAGAAAGCTTCACATCCTTTTTAGTTGTGTAAACCAACTTGTCTTTATGATCCCTACCCTTAACTGCTGTTGAATTTGCTTAAGAAAGGACTGCACATTATCCAACTATTAATCATGGAAACTCCTTAGAGAGCAAGGGCTCAGACATGTCATACTGTCCCTCTTATCCCAAGCATCTGCTATCTAAGCATCCTTAGAAGTGGTAATGGAAAACAAAAATTGAATCACGTCTCTCAAAGGGGAGTTACCACACCAGAATCATGCCAAAATGTTGTTTTCCTTTCATCAACCACTACAAATTTGGTCCTAGCTTAAACCTCCTACTACCCTCATCTAATTGGTTTTTACAAGCTCACTTCATACTTTTCTCTCTAATCATCTGCTTGCCAAAGCCAAACCTACCCAAAATAACAGTCGCCACAATCTATCCCTACATGCTGCAAACTTCTAAAACCACTTTCCAAAAAGGGCTTTGTTGAACAAGGATAGGCCTTTAATACCTATACCATATCTTCTTTTATCTAAGTGAATGGTTGACCGGTTTACTAAAGGTTTCTTTTCTAAAATATCACCTCCCCACAAAAGTCCCACTGAATCTTTTCTACTCTCAACTGCACTTTCTTAGATATTACAAGGGGTGTAAGTAAATCTGCAAGCCCCTTAACATGGTCGATCTCTGATCCTTTGAAAGATGTTGGTGCTTCCAAGAAGCCAACCTTTTTGTGAAACCTCTCCTCTATCAGATCCTAAACTGAGCCAAATTTGAAATAAGCACCCAAGGAGAGATTGAAATACATAGAAGGCAGTTTATCTACACCACATCCCACAATGGAGCTAACTTCTCAACATTAGGAACCTTTCTAACTGGAATTAACTGACAATGCTAAGTTGGTATTCAAACCTGAAACCACCTCACACCGGATAGCTGTCTCAAGTAACTCAACTGATATGAGGACATTACAGGGACATTTCTTTACCTGCCTTTTCACATTATACTACAAAATTGTGTTATTGTGATCGTATTTATTTCACTTATTTCAGTTAATATTTTTAATGTTCAGTGTATATAAAATTTTTATATTGTGGGATAGGTATTTTGTGGCAGACAATGTGCTTGAAGAAGTTACATTTGGGTGGCCTAGGCAAAGGGGCAGCTTCCAATTGAAAGAGCATCTTGCTTTGGGACTAGAGCGAGCTATTAATTGGGTACCTGTGCTTTTATAAGTTCAAACAAAGTGTCCTATATTAATTGCATCTCTATTTTTATTTTTTATTTTTTTCTCCATTCCCCTTTTCAAGATCTATATCTCTTAGACAAATGTAAACACCATCTATTATTTTATTAATAATTTTAGGTTGGATTGAACGGGATCTCCTTGGATAAAGATCCTCACTCCCTAAGCGGTGGATACAAACGTCGGCTTGCCCTGGCAATCCAATTAGTAAGAACCTGAATGTAAATATAAATATAAACATGGGGACAGGCACATGCAAAGTTACTTTTAACTGTACCAATTCAGAAGCTCAATACTCATACAACTTTTCATGGTTAGTTGATTTCTGAAAGTTAAACCTTTTTATTCTACAGGTGCAAATCCCAGATTTATTGATACTGGATGAGCCTCTTGCTGGTCTTGGTATGATGATGCATTTCTTGATCTTTAACCCTGTCATCTCTTGGTTACTGGTTATCTTCCATTAACTGAAAAAAGCTAGTTAATGATTCATAAACACAAGATTTACTAAGTTTGTTCAACAATTTTTTACAATCTCTGTGATACTCTCCAACTATGTCAGACTTGTACTAAAATTGTATGACATTTCCAAAATGCCTGCTTTGGCTTCTTTGCAAATCAGAGTCAAAGGTTGGCAGTCGTTACTGATCATATTTGACTTGATTTTGGAGAATTTAGCCTTGTGGTTCTCATTGTTTTGCAAGATCAGGACCTTAGCTCATTCTTCTGTTACCTTTTCAGAACTACTGAAATAGTTTATTTATTTATTTTCATACTATTTTGACATCAGATTGGAAGGCACGTGCGGATGTTGTTGAGCTGTTAAAGCATCTAAAAAAAGAATTAACCATACTTGTTGTGAGCCATGATCTCAAGTAAGTATATGCCTTCCTAATATTACTGTTTATTATTATTGTTGTTATTTAATCAGGTTGTTGTCTTGATACCATTCAAGAGCTATAATCCATAATATATGTTGTTGACCAAAACTGAAATGGTGAACTTCATTTGTGTATATTTTAACATTCCATGTCAATTCTTCTGAATTGAATATATAATACAAAGCATATCTGCATCAGTTGCCACTTGTCATAATTATCCTGTTTGTGACATAATGCAGAGGAATCATCATAATCATCAAAGAATATAAATGATTTAAGTCCTAAATAGACCTTGGAATGCTATATAAGTCTCAATAGATTCATTCAATTTCAAGAGACATTCCAAATACCCTGTAAGATTATTAATGTTGGTTTGCCTTCAAGACACAGCCAAGCCACCTGAATCGTATTGGTAATTATTTTAAGATTGTTTTTTGTGAATACAATATGATGAGCTCAATAATCTAATAAAATGCAATCCTACAATAAAGTGCTCTATGGATTCTCTTCTCTTGTTTTCCCTTTTTTATCATCCACAGATGGTTGTTAGCTTTTTGCTCACGGAACTTCTGATGTACCTTCCAGAGAGTTAGCAGCTCTAGTTGATCGATCCTGGAGGATGGAAATGGGTGGAGTGCTTAAGGAAGAGCCTATAGCATTTTAATCTTGGTGTTACCATCTGCTACCTCATCAATATAAGTTTTTGTGAAATTTGAACCAGGTGCTTTTAATTTATATATATATATATGTTTTTTTTTTTCTTTCTTCTTCTGGGAAATTGAAACTATTTTAATATTTGACATGTAATCAAAGAAGGAAAAAAAAAAAAAACCACACAAGGTAATGAAATCTAGACAGACAGCCTGCAAACCCATGTCTGCAGTTTATTGCAGTTGAGATGATCTGCTAGGCTGGAAATGATACACTATGCAGGTTAATTTCTCCTGAGATTCCAGCCGTTTGAATTCATATCTGTAATTGCATAAACATATATGCCAGTGTTCTACAAGACCATTAGCTGTCTGACACTCCGAAAGAGGCCAAGATAGGAGTGGCAATGACAAGTAGAATTTTGAATACTTTCCACTACCTAGAATGATAGATTTGCTTGGTGTGAATGACACCAAGAATGATTCTCAAGATTCAAATAACAGTTTCAGTTAACTGAAATCATTTTTACTAACTAGGAAGATACAGGAAATACAAGTAACAGACAGCTTTACAATCACACTAAGGCAAATAAGAGGGATGTCTTCTCTCACCTCACTTGAGTTCATCATCACTTAATTACTCACAACAACAATTACATAGTGAAATATATGATCTTACCAAGTATCATGCCCAAAGGATCACAACTAATAATCATTTCTCACAACTTCGTCATCTACAACTCCAACACCAAATCTACAATGCCAACATTAGATAATGATTAGTTGTATACATCATCAGATATAATCATCTTAATACTCCCAGAGGACAACGGTTATTGTCTTAACATAATGACTACAGTTTTGGTCCTAAAAATAATTGCAGCTGCAATAAGGCAATATACAAATAAAAGGTTAGCATCATTTGAGCAGTTTGATTTTGACATCAGGAGATATTTTCAAGCCTGTGCAAACGTCACATAGATTTAAATGTCATCATTATCCTGTCCCCTTTGTCCATTATATGTCATCTCAAATCAGTTGTATCTTTGGAAAAATTTTCAGAGATACTTATAGTTTTGATACATTTTGAAATTGAATCAGATGCAGGCTACATCTATTTCTTTATTGTATTTTATTTTAATTTTTTTATTGATTTATTGCATGTCTGTGATTTATTCTAGAATGAACCATGCAATAAATAGAATAGACTGCAAAATTTATAAATGGGTAAATTTTTGTCCCCATTGGGACTTGAATCTGGAACCTCCCACAAACCCTCCCCATCCCTTTACTACTTGAGCTAGGCCTCAAGGGCTCAAAATTTATAATGTGCTCAGCAGTGGTACATAAAACTATTCCAAAGGTCCATAGATCACAAAATTTATTATCTAATAGAGTGATAATGGTGTCAAGCCCTCGAAAATTTTGGCTACATGGTCAAACTAGTGGGAAGTGTAAATTTCCCACAGTTTTGGGGGGAGACTGATCCTGTGTGGGATTTGGTCATTGATGACAAAGCTAACTTGGTTTGTGGCTTGTGAAACCAATCCAACCTAAGTATTTAGCACGAGCACTAGGTTAGGAGGCTGAGCTTACAGCTAGTAATGAAATGACCTGCCAGTTCATTGGCTTGCTGGTTTTGTTTGAGTTCATAATTATTCATTTTGGGTGGGTATTATTGTTTTCTTGGTAATTTGGGTCCACTCACGTTCCAAATCATTCATCTAAAGATGTCATTTGTAATACTTAGTGTTATATAACATATAGTAAATATAATTCAAAACTAAAATTGACCCAAGATAGAACCAGATTTTGTCAGTTGAAATTCTGTTAGTCTCCCTTTGGCCATCGGTTTAGTGTTGGGGGTAAAACAGTGCTAATTGATTTAGGTGAGTTCAGTGCCAGTTTAATTCTAAATTCAACCAACCCAAATCAATTGCATTTGATCTTTGGTGTGCCCTTTCTCAGGCTCTTTTAATACATATCCTCATTTTGCCTATCAAAAAAAAAAAATTGTGTTTGAACTATGGGCTATTGCATGTTTGTGAACTAGAAATGTAATTTGCTTATATACTTACAGTCTGCATCAGTTTTGATCCAGTGCTCCCTACTCCCACTTGAGCCACTGTTGCTGAGCATGTCTTGTGGAAGGTTTAAACATTGGTTGGCATCCCTTGATATGTATCCATGGGGAAACTTTATGCTGTCTTCATCTCTATTATCACATCCATCATCATAGAGAGCATTCTTGATCTCATACTTAAACTCCTTTGCAGCTGCAGTATTCCTTTCAGGATGAATTTTTCCATGGAACATTCGTAGGACCTGCATGCCACACACATGAAAGAAATTAAGAACTCCAATACAAAAATTGCTAGCATTTCCATTACTGGTCCATGGCCAAGCAAAATATTTCAGGTATTTCTGTTTCTTCTGACAAGTGTTGTGATATTGGTGTTGAATACAAATGGTATCTTTCTGATTGTATACTGGGATTGTCAGATAGTGTGAATTGGCATGTGATATGACCCCATTATTAAAGAAGTAGCTGCTTAAAGTGTGTGACATGAGGATTCTAAGATGTGAACATATAATATAGGGGTGGAATTAATGATTTATTTACTAGGTTCTTTTTTTCCCTACTCATTATTGTTGACCTTTATTGACCCATTTGGGGTACCACAAATGGGGAACCACCATTAATTTGAAGTCCCGCTTTGGGGATACTCTTGGTCCAGAGAGGCAAAAAAAGTTAGACAATCTACACTATGTTCATTTGTTGACGTCCATTTGTCCTGCATGTTGCGGCTGTGTGCTTATAGGAAGGCATTCACATTCAGCTTAATATAGACTATATGTTGATCAATCATCAAACTTATGGAACTGAAATATCCAAGTTTAAGTCGACAACTACTGTATGATAGTGACTCTGAGAAGTTTAGTTGTACTACTAAGCAACCCACCTTACGGAGTTTCCTCTTGGTTGAAAGTGGATCACCACCAGTTCTACCATCAGAAGTGGGCCAAGGGCTCCTTGAAGCGTGGGGCTCTTTAGCAGAAATGGCAGAAGTACTCCTTAAAGAACCTTGTGGCTCTTTGGCAGAAGTGGCACAGGTACTCCTTGAAGAAGCCTGGAGCTTTCTCAGTATCTTTTTCACCAGGTGCATGGCAGATTTGTTAGTTCCCTTGGCTTGGATCTCCCCTTTCTCATCCTTCACTGTAGCATATTCATCTGCAATTTTAGTCCTCTGAAACAGTTCACCGAGTGATGCCTTCCCTTTCTTTACCTCAGTTGATCTTGTCTCTGGCAGTTCAATTGAAGACCCAAAAAGATATCCCTGTAGTGGACATACTATCATCTTTCCAGACTCTTCAACATCAGCTGCTTCCATTTGCTTGCCACAAAGTGTAATGATGCTAACATGACTGTTCCTACCTGGTGATTCGATGGACCCTTCATCTTTGGCTTCTGCCTCTAGGAACTTCTCTAACTCGTCATTAATGAGCTTCAAGTCAATCTCTGTGACCTCTGTTTCTTTCTCAGTCATGTTCTCCGAGGAGACACCAAATGTTGGTGTTGAAGGCTCATTTGAACCAAGAGTTCCAATGGCAAGAAAGCCATGGAAAAGGTCAGAGACAACATTAGATGATTCTTCTTCATAGTCTTCTTCAACTCTCTTGGCTTCGCATTCAGAAATTTTCTTTTGACATTCCTTTTGAGGCTGCTTAAAGTGTCTGAATCCGCAAGTTGGTGTTGGATAATATGGTTGGTCATCTAGCCATTGCTGCCCTGAAAGGCAACTACAAGAGTTTCCTGAAACCAGAAATCCAAAGGGAATACATTAGAACACATTGAAGATTACTGGGAAGAATGTGGGTGAATGAGGAAGGTGCTTATGTGCAGTAATTTCATGACTAAAATTTCACCACTGAGCTGCTTTTGAACATTCTTTTCACCTAAGAGAGTAGTTCAGTTCCTAAGTGAATGTGTAAAACCAACATAGATAGGAGGTACTGGGGAATCAAATGTGTATGGTGTCTTAGAGAATACATAAAAGTGAGCATTTTCTGACAGATCATGGCCCTCATGCCTGCCTGGTTTTTAGCCTTTGCTGAGGTGGTTAGAATATCATAGCAAACTGATATAAAGAAAAACTGAAAGAGTCAGTACAATAGATTCTAGTGCTCCATTGTGTTGTTACGCAGGGTATTGTTGTTATCATATTTGGTTGTCTGGTGGCCTATCATTCCCTTTGTTTTGTGTGGCCAATGTAAGCCTTTGGAACTGCCGTAGTAGAAGAAAGTGGATTAGGACCATGGGAATTACCAATTTTGAAATCCTTGAATGGCTCGATGCTATTTTGCCGTAACTTATGATGCATCCACCGAAGTAACTGCAACAATGAAGGCAAAGAGGAAGTTAAAAGGATTGGAGACATGTGCTCTTCTAAATCTAGAAGAAATTGGACTCACCTTCATTTTTTCCTTAAGAGGGCTTGATGTCAGGGTGCTTTGGTCGGTGTGGGAGACATAGATAGAGATAGATTTAGATAGCAAGTGAAATAGGGGTTTTAAGAGGAGAGCTTTAGCATTGATAATGAAAGAACAGAGGCTCTTTTTAGTGTGACTGGTAAGGAATTGGAGGTCAGTTGTTGCTAGAAGGGTCTGAGATACAGATGAGTAGAGAGAAAACACAGAGAAAGATACAAGATTGTGGTTAGCTTTTCTTTGTCAAGATCAAATCATGTGGACAAATTGGGGAGTAGGTTCAAGACCCACAAGTTGATGGTGCTACGTTTGTGTTCATAGTGCATGCTTTGGAGTAGGTTACACAGGCACATGACTAAATCCACAATTAGCCATTGATTAACATGGACATTAACTAAGATGTAACTACAAATTAATGTCCATCATGTCGGCCACACATCAATGAGATTGTGCATATTATGATCACATAATTAAATGCATTTGCTTGGACACACACAATTAGTGATCGAGGATGTATGAATTAATAGATTCAGATCCACAAGCGCATCAACTTTCTTTGTGTTGTAATCATGAATCATATCATACAGTACTTCAAAATATTTTATGAGATACTTGTTGGGGAGGAGAAGCCCACAATGATCAATAGGGCTGTAAATAATATTTTGAATTTTTTGAACATTACAAATAGAACATGAAGATATTTTACATATCATTAGGGACACAGGGGCTGAATGATTTTCCAAAGATTTTAGTAGGTCTGCTTTTTCGTAAAGTATTACTAACTGAAGAGATTCTTATCTGGTTTGCCAGTGCCACTATTGTTGTCCTTGTTAAGCCACTTGGTATTAGTGTTTGTTTATGCTGACCCATTTCAAGGTTTAGCCCTGTGGAGTCAACTCAAAGCACTTTTTTTTTACCATACACTTAATTTTCTCCCTTTCCTTTTGAGTAGTGTTCACATTTTCTTTAGTAGTTGTGGGTCCTGGATATTTATTAGCACATTGAGTCTCCTAACGGTTTCACAGAGTGGAAGATTGCTTTTCCGATTTAGGGTGCTTTCTTGCAGGTTTTGAATCCTAAGTATAGATGTCTTGGAAGTATCATAAATTCAATTGAAGATTTGTTTTTGATGGAGTATTTAAGTTAATTAATTATGCATTATATGTTGAGTGTGATCAGATGGCCTTCCTGGATTTTGCAAAGCTGCATTTCTCAAACAATGAGTGATTTGTTTCCTTTATGCCTCAAATTCTGCAACTTCTTTGGTTTTAGCTGTTCAATTTTGCTTATAATTTAAGGCCAGAACCAAGCTTTTTTCAAGTTATCACATTCCATTGGTTTGTGCTTTCTGTAAATTAGAATTTTACCTTTGCCATGTAGATGATGCCATCAAAGCCATTTGATCATGATTTGTCACTATCATTTGCCATGGAACCATACACTTCATGCACATGTGTCATGACATTTAACAATCACAGAAGCTTTCCTTCTCAACTGGTTTGATTGCTATGGAAAATGTTCCTCAGCAGAGGAGCCCACTTGGACGGGGCTGCTAACCCTGAAAAACCGGAATACCCCACAAACATTTGTGCAAGTAAAAGTGGGCTGATGAAAGAAAGCTAGCTGTTGTATGCTAGGAGACAAAAGCCATGCAGCCAAAAACCCTTCTCCAGAAATGTGTATTATTGTTATGGAAGCCAACCCAATAACCCTAGAAAAGTGAAAAGAGATGGACAAATATGGTTAAACAAAGTACAGCACTTTCACTGTAACTTACTGTGTAGAACATACTAATTTCTAACTTCTTAAGCCTGTGGTATAGTGGATTTCAGCTAAAGTTATTACCATTAAAGGGAAGTCTTTGTTTCCGCTGATTCCTCAACAGGAAGAACACCAACAAGAGCACAGCTGGAAGTGTGGAGAAGTGTGATGGTTGTTAGGATCATCCATGGTATCAAGATAATGACAGATGATACATTGGTTTCGTAAGCATGTTGATCTCCAAAAAGGCACCAGAAATCTCTATTCCAAATCCTCTGATGAAGTCCATGATTACAGGAAATAATTGTTTTTTCACCTTTGATCCACATCAATCAATATATGATTCAATTATCTCTGGATTATTATGTTTATCCTTACATGATATGGATTATTTGCGAGTTGGCTGTAGGATGCATATGGTTTTGGAGTTTGATTTTGCCTGTCACCCATCAAACATTATCAAATAAGTAGAAATAAAGATTATGTCAATCCTAACATTTTTCCTTTTGTGGGTGGGTTGCTGGTGCCTGGTGTCAGCTCCATAATCCTATCAATAAAATTGACTGCTGGTCCCTATACACTGAAATGATCTTTACTATGTACCTCATACACGAAGTGGACTGTCAAGGGAGAGAACTTTTGGAGCTTTATAACCCACTTCTAGTGCAGCATTTGATTAGATAAGAATAGACTCCACCCTTCCTCAAATGAACACCTAAGAGAAAAAAAAAAAACACCCTCAGTGGGTGGTGTATGGGCCTGCGCTCCAGTATTGAAATGACCATTAATGGATCCTTGGATTAAGCTAACCAACAACAAACTATAAAACGCAGGTTTGGAGGGCAAGAGACAGAGAGACCCTTATCCTTTCTTAAAGTAGAATGCCAAACAAACACAAGATATGCAAAACGTATGAGTTTGTAGTGATTCGACTGCACCCACCCACCTTCCTTCATCGCACACACAAGGTCGGCAAGGACTCCACGTGTGGTGATTCATATAATTGGGCGGCTCCCTGTCCTTTGGTGCCCCTCTGGGAAACCTAAACAATGCTTTTTGACTTTTTAACAAACCCAATTCCCACATATTAAATTGGAATTAAATCTCTCCGAGATTCGCCTCATTATAATACTTTAAAATATTTGTATCTTGCAGTTAGCATTATGGGCAGGCCCGGTACTTGTCTGGAAATTTCTCTCAAGTTGGGCTGGGGATTGGGCCTATCTTCGGGCTGGAGGTACAACAATGAGTTGACACCAACCCAAGTACACCTCTTCATTTTGTTGATTGAATCCACCTAGCTTCAATCGATACATTGTTTGACCCTCTGAGCCGTCTTCTATGAATCCAAGTTTGTTTGTTGAGAGATGTGAGCTCATCCTCATCTTGGATCGAGCGTTGATGGAAGTTGAAATTTCCGAGTAATTTCAGGCTTTGGCTCTTCTCTACTCCCCCACAATGGACAAATTTCTTGAAATCATGGCCTCGGCATCTAAAATATCTCTAAGAAGCAACATAAACAGGGGATTTTGGAGTAACATAAGCATGATGGTAGGCGTTGTAACAAATAGTCGTACACAAACAAAACGACAGATACCCGAGTCGGCTGCTAGTTAGTAGTTACCATGCTGGTTGGCCGTCCTTTCTCTTTATGCCTTGATTGAAGCCGAGAAGAAGCAACCAAGTTCAATGCTTCCGTTGCAAACCTACCAAGTTCAATGCTTCATTTGAAGCTTAATAAGGTGATAAAATTTGGTATGATTCGTTAATCAGACTCAAATCTTACACATATTTTCTTTCATAGATTCGGATTTTCATTTACATAATTCGAGATTTTAGTTTAATACACAACTTCCATTGATTTAAAATTTCATCAAATACCTCTGATTTCACTTAAACCAAAGTATCATACAATCATATCATCTAATATCTCAAAATATCGATATTTAATTATTTAATTGATTGTAAAAAATATTTTAAAATAAAATTCTGCTTTTAAAATAACTATTTTCTTATAAAAAAATATCCAACACCAGTAGGTCCAAAATAAAATTTTAATATAAAAAGAGAATGCTTATCATAAAAAGTAAAAAAGCAAGAATCATGTGGTGGACACATCATTTGTACCTTCACTTTTTGTGTTTCATCATAATGGAAGGGAAATGGGAAAAGGCATATGTTGTATATCCTCACCCACTTACCATCTCCTACGTTAATCACATGCCGTGGCGGAAAACATAGAAGCAGAGTTGATGAACTACCTTACAGCTTTTCCTTTTGGGTTGTTATTAGAGTGTATCTCTCTCTCCCTCGATTACTTTCTGAAAATGATTTTATTTTTTATAAAGCATTTCACTTTCAGTCACCTATCAAGTGCGTCAGTTTTGTTTCGTGCAATGTTAGACTCAAAATTTATGAAGTTTTATTTAGGAATTTAAAAAAAGGCATCGTGTTTATTTAATAGAGTTTTTAAACGTTAAAAATAATGTTTGAGGGGGAATCATACCAACTTTTAAAATTCCCACGAGATTTTTATTTGATTAAAATATTTTAAAATTCTTTTTATTATCATCTATAAAAAACAATTTAATCATATTTAAAATATAATTATTGCTATTTTTTTTAACCTTTTATATCATTAAGTATAGAAAGCAAATATTAACGTCAATGAATCGGACTTTAAAATTATTAATTCGTTTTATACATGGAAACAAAATTTGTTGTCATGTTAATAATCCATTCCTAACTATATAAATATTGTTCATTCCGAGTTAAAAGAGACCAGAACTTTAAAATATATTTACATAACTAAGAGGAACCCAAACTGATACTATATAAGTATGAGTATTTTTTAACCACGTAGTCACGTTTTAAAGTTGTGAAAACCCTTTTTGAATTAAAGCGAATAATATTTATATGATTGATAGCAGGTTGTTACAAATGGTATCAAAGTCGATTCTTAACGTCGATGTGAAAGTTTGCTTAGTTTCGTGATGAATGTTTGTTTATTTGACTCTATAATTTAGTGAGACACAACAAAAATATTATGTCTACATATAAAGGTATTTGTGATGAATCATGTTAGAGAGAGTTTCTGGCGTTATATCAATATTAAAATATTTTAAATCCGTGAAGATTTTTTTAAGTGAAAGCGGACAATATTTATATAGTTGTAAACCGGTCATTACATTCACATTACTATTTACTATTTTTTCTAATAAAACTCTACTAAAAATTTTCTTAATTCTAATCAAGTATCTCGTGGATCATTTGGGAAATAAATTTGTTCATGTGGATTTTTTTTTTTTTTTCCAAAAATATAGCGGGACTACTGTTATGATGATAGGGAGGAGGATGTACAGGTAAAGATTGACCGTAGGATCGGCGTACATCATCTGAAATTCTGGAGGGAGTCCCAACGGCCATTCACAAAGGTAACGTACGTCAGAAGAAAGAAGAAACGTGGCTTCCAATCCTTCTTTAATATTGGGGGTGTGAAGCTGAACAACCGGGATCATTGGAGGCTGCCAGCTCGGTTCCAACTGCCGTTCAACGTCTTCCATTCTGTCACTTACCCCAAAAGGGATTCTACCTAATCTCCAAAGGGAAATCTCTGCAGATCTCAAACCTCAGACCAAGAAATGGGGACCGAACAGGGTGCGGCGGTGGAGATATCGGAGCCCTTGCTGCTGGATTCTGGGAAGGTCAGAGAGGTTGAGTTGGAGGAGAGGATTCCAGAATGGAGAGATCAGATCACACTCAGGGGGTTGGTGGTGAGCGCCGTGATGGGCTCCCTCTTCTGCATCATCACCCACAAACTCAATCTCACCGTTGGGATCATCCCTTCTTTGAATGTAGCTGCTGGTTTGCTAGGCTTCTTCTTTGTTAAGTCATGGACTGGCTTCTTGTCTACATTAGGGTTTTCGGTCCGGCCCTTCACTAGACAGGAGAACACTGTCATCCAGACCTGCGTCGTTGCTTGTTATGGCCTCGCTTTTAGCGGTAACTTATTTTGTTTTTTTTTTTTTCTTGTTTAATTTTTTTTTGTTGTGTTTGGTTGCTAAGAAAATCTCCATGATATGCGGTTGTTTTAGTTTGCAAATAAGTGGATGAATGGGCTCAGAATAATTGATGATTGATGATTTATGTTCTTAAACAGTGGTCTAGATACCTGAACGTAAGATTCTAAAGTTCCATTTATTAACAAAGATTTTTCTGTATTTTCTTTCAAACCAAACGGAGGCACAATAAAATCTGCTTTAATGACTATATGCGGGCTTTTTCTTGCCCGAAGATTTGAGGGAGATGCTTGGTTTTTCTGACATTTGGCTTCAATTGTTCAACCATGTTGGAAATTTTGCTTGTGAATGTATTACCCTTTTTTAGTTTTTGAATGTCATGCCCTTATTGTTGAGTTTCTTGTGGTGTTGATTTGGTGTTGGTTAAAAGTCTTTGTTGTTTTGTCACACGTGCCGTATTTGGTCCTCTAAGGTCTGATCTGGTTGTTACCCTGATTCTTACTTTTGGAGATAACGACTGGAATAATTATTCTAGGTAAGAGTTGCTGCCATAGGGCACTAGGAGGTTGACTTGGAACACATGTATGACATATTGACTACTGAATCCGGAGGGCCTTATTCTGTTCCATGTGGAAGTTTTCCCTTCTTCCTATAAAGTCAATTCACACGGGCTTACTATGGTACATGCTAACATTGTACGCATCTAAGTATACATCAAATATGAAAGTCTGCATGCTATAGAAGGTCCCAAGTCAATTTCAACATTTACACCTCCTTTATAGTATGTTTCCTGGAAAAAGGAGGCTATCATACTCAAGTATTTAAGCCTTTCGGCCTTCTTTAATATATTTTCTGCTCTCGCTTATCAAAAAAAAAAAAAATCATACTCAAGTATTTAAGAATGCATTGTGAAATTCCTGGAAGGTTTTGCTAAACTAATTGTTGCTGAGATCAGCAATTAGTTAATTCATAGCTGTGAGTGGCCAGGCTAGGTTTTTCTAGATTCTAGGTACTTCCTAGGGACTAGTTCTCACGTATTTTATGAATCTTTCCTATCTGCTTATTTTCTTGATGCTTCCTAATATTCATGTCGATTGTGTTTGAGGTGTTTCATTTTCCCTGCTTCCTCCATCACCCTTTGCTTGTTCTAGTAATTGTGGTATCATGATAATCTTTTAGATTTGAACATCCATTTATAGTAATGTGATCTCACGATAATCTTGAAGTTTAAAAGTCCATTTTTTAAGCTTCAAGATTTGTGTGTGTGTATGGATTATTTGAAAATAAGAAATCAAATGGGTTGTTGATATAATAAACAGAATGGATATTATAATTGTACTGATCATTGTGGTGTGAGATGTGGTTGTCATGGAGTTACAAGGACCTAATGTTTGGATTGTTACTGGTGATTATGAGTGTGCTGTATGCAATGGCAAAAAGTGAGAAATTTTTTAAGAGTTGTCCTGAGAAATACCAGGATTTTGCTCCCTGAAGAGATATATACTGAGGCTGTTTCCCATGTTGCACTCATATTCAACAAAATACACATGCATATTTCATTTACAGCCTTTCATCTCTTGGTATCTGAGAACTTCCCTAAATTAAATGTTTTGGGTCCTAGGGAGGTTGGAGTTTTACATAGGCCAAAGGTTGAAGCCCCTTGGTTAGATCTGATGGTGGTCACCTTTGTCCAAGTCATGTGCTTTTCTTCTATCTTTAATGGAGGATATCCAAATGCAATTGTTGACTGAAATTTATTTTAGTCTGATGTCAATTTTATTTTATTTTTTATATTTTAAATGGGAAAGGAATGCTGCATCTTGCATGAACATAGACAAATAATGGATACTGTTATTGCAGAAGAAGGAATGACTTGATTAGTTATTATACTTTTAAAGGTTTAGATTTTATAGGTACCCCATGATTGGACCAGTTATCCAACCAATGGTTTGTTTTTTGTAGAAAGGAGAAACTGGAAAGATGATTATTGTTAGAAATGACTGCTAGTGGTTAGCCCTTGTCTTGGAATGCCCATTAATATGCATTTTTTTTTTTTGATGAATAAATAGTAGTATATTAATAAAAAGAAAAAGACACATCAAGGAAGCGCCCCAAAGTATATAGGTGGTATGCAAAAGAGGTTAAAGAACCCTTTAAATAGAGCCTAACCAATCTACAAAATCCTCAATGAAAGGGGGGCCAGAGTCTAAAAACCCCTTGGCCCATGCCTATAGGTTACAAAGGAAAAAAAGATTTACACCTTTGAACTGAATGACCCTCATTTTCAAAAGCCCTACTGTTTCTTTCCTTCCAAACTATCCAAAAAAGACACGAGGGAGCTGAAAGCCACACTTTCTTCCTCTTCTTTCCCACACAAGATCCAAGCCACCCCAATAACGCCTCTCTAACTGAATATGGGAGCACCCATGACACCCCAAAAAGGGAAAATAGTAAGTTCCATTAATATAAAATTAAGTATCAATAGATGAAAAACAGGTTTTTTTTTTTTTTTTTTGAATTGTAAAAGAAATGGTTTTTTCTTTTCTGTTTCAAGTTCTGGCTGTTGTTGTCGTTCCCAACTTCATTCTATATTCATGTTTCTTGGGTTTGATGTAGTTTCTCAACATTCAATTATTGACAGGGGGATTTGGTTCATATTTATTGGCAATGGATGAGAGAACATACCAACTTATTGGTGTGGATTACCCTGGTAACCGAGCAGAAGATGTTTTGAACCCAGGGCTGGGTTGGATGATTGGATTCTTGTTTGTTGTCAGTTTCCTTGGGCTTTTTAGTCTTGTTCCTCTTCGTAAGGTATTTCCTGACTTCTATTTCTGTCAGTATTGTTAATCACGCCTATGGATGCTTTAGATGGATAAGTTTGAACATGAGTCAAAGCTGTATTTTCCTGATCTTTATAAAACAAAATGGTTTCTTGATTGAAATTCCAATAATTTATCTAAATCTTGTTAAAGACAGTTTTTCCTTTCAACAATCTAGTGGCTTGGCCCACTCTAATTTGAGGTTATGATTTTTATTTTATTTTATTTTAATTTTTGTTGAATTGACTTGTTCTTCAATTTTCTTTGGACCAAACATGAAAGAAAAGCAGATCAATTAATGGTTCTAGTATCAATTTCTATCTCAATGTTTTACCTGAACCTTAATAATGCTGTGCCATTGAATGTGAAGCACTGGATCTTTGGTGTATTAGTTTGATGTAATTATTGTAGTTTAAAACTTTGAATGGATTCTTAACTAATAAAGCAATTGAAAACTGTAAGTTTTATAACTGAACCTTAATAATAGTGTCAATGTTCAGTCTTAGAATGGACAATGACAAAGCTGGTTGGTGTTTTTGTTTTTTGACTTGCCTTCCTTTCTCTTTGTTATGTGATTTTAGGTTATGGTCATGGATTATGAGCTTACATACCCTAGTGGGACAGCTACAGCAATGTTGATAAATAGCTTCCACACAAACACAGGGGCTGAGCTTGCAGGGTAAGCACCAGATATATGGGATTTTAATTGTTCTGTATATTCTGGTATAGTTCCTCCTGTTCTAAGGTTATTAGAAGACGGTATGCAAAAGCATGCTAATAAGAGAAACAAACAGAAACATTTAAGCAGAATGGATATAAACCTTTATCATTGTAAACAACAGATCATCAATAAAAAAATGATTATTATTTGTCTTCAAAGGGATTTTTCTGAAGCAAAATATGATATAAATAGATAAATAACTTGAAATTATCAGAAGAAAAAGTAACTTAAAGAAGATCCAATTCATGCATTAGCTAAAATTCTAAGACACTCACTGTTAAATATCCAATAAATGAGACCGTAATTTGTTCTCTGCATTCAAATGAAAGGGATTAATCTTTTACTAAGACTAAAACTTTTACCAACATAATGAACTACTGAGAGATTTGCCCCGAAATGGTAATTGGGTGCCTTACACGACTTTAACCAAAAAGGATTAATCTTTTTCTAAGACTAAAACTTTTACCAACATAGTGAACTACTGAGAGATTGCCCCAAAATGGCAGTTGTGTGCTTTACATCATCTAACTCAACCACAACCTCTCTGTTGATCCATAAGGAGATAAGCTTAGTCAATATTACTTATTCAGTCTTCCACACACACACACACACACACACACACACAGATATATATATATATATATATATATATATATATAATTCTTTTTTTCCTTTTTGTTTGGTTTTTTTATTTGTTTTTAATGTGTTTTAGTGTGCTTAAAACTAAGAATAACCGTCACTAGATTATTTGAAGAAGCTCCCACACACACACACACACACACACACACACAACACACACACACACACACACACACACACACACACACATATATATATATAATTCTTTTTTTCCTTTTTGTTTGGTTTTTTTATTTGTTTTTAATGTGTTTTAGTGTGCTTAAAACTAAGAATAACCGTCACTAGATTATTTGAAGAAGCTCCCACACACACACACACACACACACACACACACACATATATATATATATATAATTCTTTTTTTCCTTTTTGTTTGGTTTTTTTATTTGTTTTTAATGTGTTTTAGTGTGCTTAAAACTAAGAATAACCGTCACTAGATTATTTGAAGAAGCTCCCAGAACCTCTGTGGATTGCATCATAAACTTAAGTTATGTAACAGTTTTTATCTTTTCTTTTCTGAATTGATTACTATTGTTTATAGCTTTTGGATCTTCTTTTCTCCCCTTCTAAGATTTATGCTTCCTTATAATGACTGGATTTCTACAGGAAGCAAGTCAGCTGTCTTGGAAAATATTTAGGCATAAGTTTAAGTTGGAGCTGCTTTAAGTGGTTCTTTAGTGGTATTGGGGATTCATGTGGATTTGATAATTTTCCCAGCCTTGGCTTGACATTATACAAGAACACGTAAGTTTTTGTGCTTCTCTCTCTCTCTCTCTGTATATATATATATATATATATATATATATCAATATTGTGTTTATTTTATCTGTTACTTTCTTGACTCCATCAGTTTATTATCTAAAAGTGGGGCAACACACTGGTGAATGACTAATGTTCATGCCATTTCCTTGTTGCTGTTATTTCATGTTCAATGTGTGTATTATAATTTGGTTGCTGTATCGTACAATATACATTCCTTGTGAGGCAGCATAATGATTAATATCTATGATTTTATTAGTATGATTCCTATTGGTAATGTAATAAATTAGGAAGTGTTACAATGCTTGCCCTCTGGCCTGGGTGTTGAAAGTTTAATACTTAATTCTCAGGAGAGATGACTAAATTATCAGTTGAGGCTGATAAAGAAAAAGGTGATCAGTCTGAGTTTTGAAGATTGGTCTAATTTAATGTATTGTATGTTCAATTTTCATTTATATTTTTCTTGAGCTGTTTCCACATCTGAATTATGTGCCTGGAAAGACTAATCCAATATGACAAAAAGTCATACAAAACTACATTTATCTTTCAATAAGATATGAAGTACAGTGTTGCTTTGATTTGTATTGGTCACATTGCCATTAATTTACATTTTTTATAAGCATATTTCTGGTGATTTACATTGCTTCCATGATGCAGGTTTTATTTTGATTTTAGTCCAACTTATGTTGGATGTGGTCTTATTTGCCCTCATATAGTCAACTGTTCAGTTCTTCTTGGGGCGATTATATCATGGGGTTTTCTTTGGCCCTTCATTTCTCAACATGCTGGGGACTGGTATCCAGCTGACCTTGGCAGCAATGACTTTAAAGGTCTTTATGGATATAAGGTATGGTGAATCTTTTTTGTCCTAAGAGTGTGCACTACCTTGATGCCTATATAATACCTAACCCATCATTATCGAAGGATTTTGTGACTTGCATCTTGAGGTGTTCCTCAAGGTAGAACACTTTTCAAGATATCGTTGAGAGGTGGACCTCACCTGAGCCTCTGTGCTTTGGTGCATGAGGTGCCATGAGTTGTGCTCTATTTTGCAATGACGGTTCAAGGGTTAGGACCTTTATGATTATAAGTGGTTCTGTATTCTGCAACTACTGGAATCTAAATTTAATCCAACTGGGATAGATTTTATTTCCTTCAGTGGTATCCTTTATGCATGAGATGATTTTAAGATTTTCGCCGATATGTGTTTTTCAAAGAGAGGAGGGGACTTATAACCTTTCTTATTGAAGTGATTTATACTTTGCAAATATGGGGAAATTTTCATCTTTATTTTTGCCTATTAGAATAACTACACTCTAAAGTGGATTTCTACCTCATATAATTGCAGGTTTTCATAGCCATTTCCCTTATCCTTGGAGATGGTCTTTATAATCTGATCAAGATAATATCAATCACTGTTAAGGAAATGTGGAACAGCAGCACCAAACAGAATAACCTTCCTATCATTAAAGAGGTTCTAGGTAAGAAAATATGCGGTCCCAGTATCTTCAGTGAGAATGTGTCTTTATGTATTTCATTGGGTACATTTCCATTGACAAGAAAGAAGTATTTGAGTTATATAGTTATTTTCTCTGTCCCTTATATTTTGGCCTTAGTCTGCTCTGTTTGTTTCTTTTTCTGGGATTTGCTTTAGTTTTGCAACTTTGGGTTTGACTATGCAAACAGTGATGCAGTGCAGCCTTGAAATGTTGTGCATTGGACTTCCTGTTGTTCTTGTCTCCTCTATGGATTATAACATTCAAGAATTTAAAAAAGTTCATGCGATATAGTGTAAACATGGATCAGGGTGTTATTCTTGAAAATGGAAGTTGAATAGTCTGTATGATTATGTGATTTTAGTTTGCTAATAAATGTATGGACGGGACATAATTAAATTGGACAACAGAAATTGCTAATGGACAATATTCAGAAGAAATGAAGATAAACTAGGAGCTTGTTACCTATCAAAAATGAAAAATAAAAAAACTGGGAGCTTGTCAATGTTGTTATTGCATAACTTGTCAATATTGTTATTGCAGGTATTCTTATATCTTATATTCTATTACTCTCTGTACAATTACTTTATTGCTCATATTTAATTGCGTTGAGCAATCAATTTATGATGTTGAGGAGCATTTATTAAGAGTCTCTATGATGAGCTGCCTGAAATATCTGTAACTTTTTTGCTCCGAGTATCATCATTTTCCGTCCATGTTAATCATGTTTAGCTTGTTAGAGCCAAACCTCTAGGTTGTTGCTATGGAAATACTTGTATGTAAATTATGTTTAGCATGTAAATTATGTCATCCATTATTCTTTGCTGAGGAGTAATTGTTCTAACATACATGCCTTGGCAGATAGTGAGAGTTCCAAGCTACTAATGCAGCGAAAAAAACAAGATGAAATATTTCTAAAAGACCAAATACCCTCCTGGGTTGCAGCTTCTGGATATGTGGGCCTAGCTGCAATATCCACAGCAACGATACCAGTTCTTTTTCCGGCCCTCAAGTGGTATCTGGTTCTCAGCTCATACATTATTGCCCCTGCTCTTGCCTTCTGTAATTCCTATGGCACAGGACTTACTGACTGGAGCTTGGCTTCAACCTATGGAAAGATTGGTCTTTTCATTATTGCTTCGGTAGTTGGAGGCAATGGTGGTGTTGTAGCTGGTTTAGTGGCTTGTGGGGTTATGATGTCCATCGTCTCCACTGCAGCTGATCTCATGCAAGATTTCAAGACAGGTTACCTTACTCTATCATCAGCTAAGTCTATGTTTGTGAGCCAATTGATAGGAACAGCCATGGGCTGTGTGATTGCTCCTCTCACATTCTGGTTATTCTGGACCGCTTTCGATATCGGATCCCCAGATGGTCCCTATAAGGCACCATATGCTGTTATTTTCAGAGAAATGGCCATTCTAGGAGTTGAAGGCTTCTCCGAGCTGCCTAAACATTGCCTGGCCATATGCTGTGGGTTCTTTGTGGCAGCTCTGGTTATAAACCTTCTCAGGGACGTGACTCCTGCAAAGGTCTCACAATTTATTCCTATTCCAATGGCAATGGCAGTGCCATTTTATATTGGAGCTTATTTTGCCATTGACATGTTTGTCGGAACAGTGATTTTGTTTGTATGGGAACGAATGAACCGCAAGGGCGCAGAGGATTTTGCAGGGGCAGTTGCCTCAGGCCTAATATGTGGAGATGGGATTTGGACAATACCATCAGCCAGTCTCTCCATTTTCAGGATCAATCCACCCGTCTGCATGTACTTTGGCCCTTCTTTGAGCCGCTGAGCTGGGGTAACCCATGTCCAGCAGCCTAATGATTTGGACTCTTGAATTGGAACAGTTGTTGGATTCTGTAAATATTGTATTTATGTGTCAATGTATGGTGCAATTTGCTTCCTACTGTGGGTTAAGACTTTAAGAGACAGACAATTTGCTTCCTACTGGGTAGCCCATTATTACATTTACATGTGTAAAAACATATAGATACACATCATTTTCCCCTGTGAGAATACATGTCAGCTCACAGAAGGATGAATAAAGAAGAAATGGGAAAATAGTTATTGCCCCCACCAAACTCCCAAGACCTTATTTCTAAAAAAGGTTGAACCAGTAGTTGGAGAAGGGATGGGGGCACATATATGTGGCCAAGAGGTACTCCTCTGTTTGATCGAGACCCACCTGATTTTCTTCCTATATTCAGTGTAACAGTCCTAACCTCCCTTACATAAGATGTTTGTCTTTTAACCCGGATAAAATGCCGGCCACCCATCATGATCCATGCGTACAGTCTTAGCCCTTTACCAATCAAAATAAAACACAGAGATGCCGCTGCTTTTTCTGAAGCTTATGTGAGAATTTTGGAATACTTGTTTCAATCTTTATTGCAAAACATCATCAAACACAATAATGCCTTGCAACTACTCTTTTTCATTGGTCTGGCCTTTCAAATTTTGATTAATTGTATACCCCCAGATTCCCAATTTTGTTTTAGCCTTGCTGCCAAATGTTCATTGAGTGGGACCCTCCCCAACTCTGCCTCTATCCGTGGATCACTCTCAATTCCATTGATACCCTTTTTTATTATTGTGCATACCCATCTAGCTTATAATCATTAATTTATCCCCATGGAAGCTTATCATCTTACTATATGTGATATATACCCTTTCTTAAATGTATGGATTCAAAAAACTAAGAAACTTGAACAGACAAGTGTCAACTCAATTTTGTCTTGGTCTCAAGAACAGTAGAGGATGTCTTCAATTATTTGTTCTTAATGTTGTGTAAATTTTTAGTGATACTTTCTTTTGGGAATTTCTTCATACAATGTCACATCTCATATCTATGTTTAACTACTACTCTCTTTTTTGGCATCAACTCACCCTTTTTCCCATTTACTTTATTTATTCATAATCTCATACTATTTTATTCAAGAAAAGTATGATTTTTTTTTTGGGTGGAGGGGAGTGTCTACAAAATTGGATATTTACGTTGAGAGGGAAAATGGTGACCCAAACATTTGTATACAAAAAGGGTTGCACATCAAGCACATGCCACAGACTGTGACCTTTCATTTGGTGGGCCACTGTTGGAATCTATCCCACCCAAAAGGAAAATTCACTGAATTCATCAATCTAAGCCACTCCCTCACTGCCCTATCTAACCGGAAACACAAACACTGCCATGAATTCAGTCAATTCACTGGATAATCCCCACCTAACAATCACTTGACCTACACTGTGTAGTCATGCAACCATACACTAAAAATTCTTTTCCCGCTCTTTTTGGTCTTCACGAGAATTGAAAAACTAAATTATTAATGACGGATAGAGAGGGAGAAAGGTAAATAAACAATGGGCAAAGAAAGAGATGGTTGATGGAGGGATGTGACATGCAGATAATGGTAAGGTATGTCCTATCAAAAGGACCCATTTGGTTGGGGATTCTTACTTTGTTGGAAGCCAGTAATCGGTGGTTGTGGTGGTTCTACTTAATGTCCTGTTGCTATACTATTCTATTTTTCATTCCAAATATGGTTTCTTGGGTATATTTAGTTATAAGTAAACTAGTTTAATCATGAGCAATATTGAAATTTCTTTGTCAACTTCTTTATGATAAATATTAGACCAAATATAATAAATAAATAGACATGTCCTTTCTCATATCCTAAGAAAGCACTCTTGAGATTAAATTTGAAATATTAATAATTTTAATTTTATAAATTGAAATATATAAAAAATTTATTAGCATCTAGAAAAATTTAATGATCCATTGATTTTTTTTTTCTTTGTTTCCTTCCGTAGTGTTTTTATGAAAAACACTTTTAGGATAATCATAAAAAATAATTCTAATAGTGTTTTTGATAATATGTTCTATAAGTATAAATATATATTCTTAGACTTTTACGGGCGTTGGGATGACAATATTGTAATTTTTTCAAGTTCCTATCCCATCCCACCCTAATATGATAAATTTAAAATAAAGATAAACGAGTTTAGACGAGTGTAGGAGAATTTTTGTTTATTTTTTCGAGTTCCTACCTCCTGTCGCTCGATTATATATATATATATATATATATATATATATATATATATATATATATATATATATATATATATATTTCTGGTCCTAGGGTTTTCACGCTTGAAAAAAAAAACCTAAGGCATATCACTCAAATCATTGGTCCGGTCCTGGATGTAGCTTTTCCCCAGAGCAAGATGCCTAATATTTACAATGCGCTGGTAGTTAAGGGTCGATATACTGTCGGTCAATAAATTAATGTGACTTGTGAGGTACAATAATTATTAGGAAATAATCGAGTTAGAGTTGTGGCTATGAGTGCTACAGATGGTCTAATGAGAGGAATGAAAGTGATTGACACGGGAGCTCCTCTAAGTGTTCCAGTCGGTGGAGCGACTCTCGGACGAATTTTCAACGTGCTTGGAGAGCCTGTTGATAATTTAGGTCATGTAGATACTCGCACAACATCTCCTATTCATAGATCTGCGCCCGCCTTTATACAGTTAGATACAAAATTATCCATTTTTGAAACAGGAATTAAAGTAGTGGATCTTTTAGCTCCTTATCGCTGTGGAGGAAAAATTGGACTATTCGGGGGAGTTGGAGTGGGTAAAACAGTACTCATTATGGAATTGATCAACAACATTGCCAAAGATCATGAGAATTTTTTTAATATTTATAAAATATTAATTTCATAAAATTAAATTATAAATATTTTTTATTTATAAATTATATTTATTTTAAATAAAATTTTTAAAAATAAAAGAAAAATTAAGCAAGAGGAAAAGGTATGGAAATTCCTTACACTTGTCTTGCCTCATTTAATTTTGAAATAATTAATTAAAATGAATAAAAAGATATCATATTTATAAATTTAACCTTCTTTATTTTTTGTCTTGAAAAATAATATATTTTTTATATTTATGTGTGTTTTAAAAGAAAAAATTATTTTTATAAAAAAAATAAGGGAGAATTACCTAAAAGAGTGAGCTGGGCAGAACAATTACTATAAAGGGTGGTACCTTTTAATAATTCTTGAGGAAGATTTTAATAAACTTAATATACCAAAATTGCCATTTAACTAAAACTTTTAAAATTCAAAACATTTAAAATATTTCACTTGATTTGTCAATACATTTATGGTACATGGGTCCCACATTTATTGTAATTATTGATATTTAAATTTTAAAGGGAGAATTATCTTTTGGGGGTAGATGGGCCCCCAAATTAACAAAGGGTCCATGTAACTCTTCAAATTGAGTTGAAGGATATGAAATAGTAACGGACAAATATACCCTTTAAGAACACATATAAAATATTTTATAAAATTAAGTTAAATAATTTTTTTTCAATAATTTTTTTTTCAAAAATACTAAATTAAATAAAAGTAGTTTTCAAAAATATTAAATTAAATAATTTTTTTTTCAAAAATATTAAATTAATTTTTTTTTCAAAAATATTAAATTAAATTAAAGTATTTAAAAAAAATATTAAATTAAATATTTTTAAAAAAATATTTTTTTAAAATATTAAATTAAATAAATTTATTTTTAAAAAATATTAAATTAAATAAATTTATTTAAAAAAAATATTAAATTAAATAAAAGTATTTTAAAAAATATTAAATTACATAAAATTATTTTTTAAAATATTAAATTAAATAAAAAATATTAAATTAAATAAAAGTATTTTTCAAAAATATTAATTTTTTTTCTCAAAATCAACAAATGACATTTTTGGAAATACTGAAGAATGATATCCTTCAACTCAATTTTCATACTTTCATTGGGTCTTGGACTCAATTTGAAGAGTTATATGGACCTTTTGTTAATTTGGGAGCCCATCTACCCCCAAAACATAATTTTCCCAATTTTAAATCAAAATTTTGGGTTTAACCCTTACAATTATATATAATTTGTTATTTAAATTTACTATTTAAAATAAAAATACTTTTAAAAAATATTTTCAAAATATCATTTATTGTTTTTTTACCTTTTTTATTTTTATTCTAATTTTTAATTTTATGAAAAAAAAATAAGTTTTATAATTATATAATAAAAATGATGATTTTTTTCATATATATATATATATTATAATTTTAAATTGATAAATTATGTTTTTGTATTAAATTTAAGGAAGATAAAATGTTTAATTTTTCATTCAGATTCTCTAAAAAGAATAAGAAAATGATAGAGAAGGTTTAATCATTTTTTATTTTTATAATAAAATAATTTTAAAAAAATTATATGATTTTTTTTCCTTTGCATAGTATTTTTTTTTTCATATAAATTTTTTTTCTCAATGCATTGAGTGGATGATGTTAATATATTTGATATGTTGAATATTAATAAGGTATAAAAGGTGATCCTCAATATTATTACTTTTATTATAAAATACAAACACAACAAAAATATGTTATAATTACAATATAAATGCACTTACATTACAATACATTACAATAAAACCTAATTATGAAATTTATGAAATTTTTTATAAAAATTGTAATTTTGTATGATCATAACATATTTCACAACATATCTATACCATAAATAATTTCTGAAACCAAATGAAATACTAATTTGAATTTACGTATATAATAAATAATTTCAAAACACTAAATAAATGTTGTTAATATATTGATACGATGTGTTAATACCAATAGGGTATGAATAAATATTTTTAGAATTATTACTTTTGTAATGAAATATAGGTATGACATAAATGCATTATACTTACAATATAAATACACTATCATTACAATATATTACAACATAATTTAATTTATTTTTATTTAATTTTTTCACGTGCTATATTACTCAATGAATAATTGTGAGTTATTTCATTTAATAGGTGTGTGTTAATCAATTGAATATTTATATATTATTCAATTGATGAGTGCTCGTAAAAAATAATTATTCATTATATTATGATAACAAAGTTTTTAATTGTATGTTTTATATATAAAACGATATAATAACTTTAGGATTTGATTTTTATTTATAAGATATTAAAAATTATTTTTATTACAAGGTTCTTTAAAGAATCTCAAATTTTTTGAAAAAAAAAATAGCAAATTTTTAAACAGTCATTTGATTGTTCAAAAGTGACAACAATTTTTTCAAACTGATAAATGTACCGTTGATTGCTGATTAACATGTACTTATCATCATATATGAGTTCCACATAATTGACAATCTTAATTTATTTTTAAATAATATAGAAAACATATTCAGGGGTAAAATTATCCTATAAAAGAGTGAGTCTTCATAGTCATTATTTTTTCCAGTTCGGTAATTCTCCCAAAAAATAATAACATTTGTATTCAAAATAAGTTTTTAAAAAAAAATAAATAAAAATTAGATTCATAAAATAAGAATGATTTTTATTTTTTTAATTAACTAATCCTTTAACTATTCATTTTAGACTCGAGGATAAAAATAAAAATAAATAAACAAGACAAATTGAATGAAGTGCCTCGTCCCCAAAATGTCCCATTACCATCCCTATCGTAATTCGACAGGGGTGTGGTTATATTTTGGACAAGATAAAATTCATGGAACTTAAAAATTGAAATTATTTATGGAATTATTGGCTTGATCGTTAAGATACAATGTATGACAGTGATAGAAATGAAAGGAAAAACAAGTCAGAAATACAATCACTAATGACAAAATGCATTTATGGGAGATGCCATCAAGCCTCTAATTCAATGACGTGTACCCAAAAAAAAAAGAAAAATAAATAAATAAAGTCAAATCCAATGGCTCCAACTCCTAAGTCCTAAGCCAAGAAAAAGGGGGTAGGAACATTGAAATCTGAAATTGGTGACACATGGAATTTCAAATCTCACCGTGGCAACATTTTATTGTCCATTCATTTTATGCATGTAACATTCATAAGTAATAGCACAGGCAATAGGTTGGGAATATGAGGTCCTTTGGTTGAATTTTTCTGCTGTCCATGTGGACATTTTTTCTTTCCCCACTGAATTTTCTATACCCTTCAAAGGTTACTTTTTGAATCTTTTAACTTCTAGGTAAGATTTTTTTTTTTTTTTTTTTTAAAGATATTATAAAATTTGGCTTTAAAAATTATTATAGTTCTTTTTTAATCGAATATGTAGATATTTTATTTATAGTTTTTTTAATTAAAAGAAAAAAAAGTCATTTTTAATATAATATTTTAAAAGGGTATATAATAAGCAATGCTACATGCTCAAATTTCATAATTGGGTTTTATTTTATTTTAATTTAATTTTTTTACCTTTTTATTTATTTATTATTGGTTAAAGAACTATTTAAAAACTGTTCTTGAAAAGAAATGAGTTTTCATTTTTTTTTTAAACTTGTTTAACAAATTTTGGACTATAAATAATTTTTTTAAGAACTATTTTGAAAGTTGGATGATTTTTAGAATAAATTTGAAGTGTTTTTTTTTTTATATTTTTTTTGTAAATTATTTTAAGAAATAATTTAAATAGATCATGAAACTATTTGTCATATTTGAATTCTAAAATGACATTTTATTCCTAAAAATAAATGAGATTTAAAAACAAAAAATTCTCAAATCCAATTTTAATCATACACATCAAAAGTTTAGATTCCAAATTTGATATGACATGGAATCATTCAAATAAATTTTTATTTTTTTCCAAATATTTGTTCAAGATATAGAATGATATATGATTTGAGAGTGTTGAAGAAATATTCCTAAAAATTTATTATAACTAATAAGGTGATGTTTGGATAGCCTTTCTATTTTTTATTTTAAAAAATAGAAAATTTTACACAAAATATAATTATTATACAAAAAGCAAAACTTTACTTTGTTTTCTTAAAAATATTTTTTCAAAATTTTAAAAATTGAAGAAATTTTTTTAGTTCCTTGAATTTTTAAAATTTAAAAAAATGTTCTCAAATACATGAGATGTCCATCTTCTTTTTGTACAGAAATTCCAATATTTTATATGATACTTTCTATTTTTTAAAGTAAAAATAAGAAATATATCCAAACATTTTGAGATTAACTTTTTAATTATTCTCTACCAAGGGATGTGCTAGTGCATGATCCTTTTGGACTCAAAGTGGATCCTATAATATCAAGTAGTGACTCCTACGATCTAGCCAAGTGTCCTTAGACTCGAAAAGGAATTCTCTCTCAATTCTTTTTTTGTGGTGTGGTATCATCCTTCTTGAATCCCATACTTGCTTTTATAGTTTTTACCTACAAGAATTTGATTAGTGGGAGTATGAGTCAATCATTCTCTTAAGAATTAGCGAGTCTAAGACTTTCACCGAGCTCGTCATTAGTTGATCTAGCTTGTGTTGAGGCGTGCATAGTGGACTCGGAGGGATGTATTCTATTGATGGAATAGGTTTCATCTTGGGATTTGTTCCTCGTACACGCTCATGGGTGGTTCTTGATATGTGCACCTATAAGGAGTTGCAATTGCCTTGGTGGCTAATGTTGATAAGTTTGGCATCTACCTTTAGAGTTTATCGGGAGATGCATTACTTTGATTCACCTAAAGTTTGAGAGTTGATCGCTCATGGAGGCATTTACTGGTGCATGTGCCTTAACTAGTTGCTATCGGCTAAAACGTGTGAAAGCATTTAGTGATTCAAAAGTTGTGGGTTGCTCAATTGCTTTTGATAATTGTGGGAGAGATGCTTTGATACTTGTTTTAGGAGTCTATGATTTCTAAGTTTGGTTCTTGAGCTTGGACATGATGAGTCGACAAGTAACTGGTTATTAAATATTCATGTCAAAAGCTAGTGCTGTTTGAGCCCGATATCTCGATACTGTCTAGGTTCGATACCTCGATACTGTTTTAGCCCAACACCTCTAGGATGGAAGAAGGATTTTAGAAAATCTAGTATTAAATTATATCCCTAGAGACATCACTTGAAAGAGATGTTTGTGGCCAAACAAATGTGATGTCATTTTTCCAAAATTATATTTCAGGAAATCACAAATGTATGAAAATATTATTTTGTAGTATAGAAATTATTAAAAATATCATTCTATCCATTGATGAAATAATTAAGAGAATAATTTAGAGTAAGTGCCATTTTTGGTCATTGATTAAAAAGTTTAAAGAAAAGTCAAATATTAGAGGGCACTCTCCATCAACTGATTAGTCTCTTCTTTTTCTGTCTCTGTTTGTTTTTTACATCCTATTCACAAGAAGGTTAGCTCATCAGCACTAGGAGAAGAAAGTAATTTGAGATTAAATGAGTGATTGTGAAATTATTTAAATATGAGCAGGAGCCCATAAATCAATGATGGGAATTGAAATTAGTTGAGTAGGATGGATCTGATTGATGCTTGATTTCATCATATAAAGTATTGCAACCACCCTGGGCATTCAAAAAAAGAGCTTGAACAGAAGCTTTGAAAAAGATGGGGGTTGGAGGGTTTAAATGATTTAGACAAACACAGATCCAAGCTTATCCCTAATAGAAATTATGTCTTTAGAACTACCCCCGCCAATCCCATATTAGAAAAAGAAAAAAAAAAAAAAAGGAAAACAAAAGAAAAAAAGCAAGATCTTTTTTCCCATTCAAGCTTTGAATTCATGTGATATTGGGGTTGATATTTCAACAGCTAACTTTCAAAGAGGGGCCTCCCTTGTCTCCAAGATGGGAAGCACAAGTGACAAGCAATGCAATGACCTTCACACACATACCACTCCCCACCATTATTATCAGCACACAACAATGAATTGGTCTTCTCCACATCAAAGCCAAAGCTAACAATTTGTAAAAGAGAAAGATGGGAGAAAAAGAAGCCCATTCTCCCATCTCTTCTCTCCTTCATTATATAAAGGAAAGAAAACCCTCCCCCCAAAGTTGCTTAGTAATCAAGTTGGGAGAATGATAAAAGAGATGGGTGATGGTTAAAAATAAAGGGCAAACAAAGTATTAGGGACCCCCCCCCCCCCCACTATGCATCATGACTACCTCTCAACAACTCCATGCATTTTTCATGCAATGGGAAATCAATTTGACTATGTCCCTCTCTCCCTCTTGTTTTACTAGTTGCTTGTCCTATACCATCCCTTTTTTTTTTTTGAATAATCACTCTTTGCATTCAATTCCCTTCCCTTTAGATTTCAATTCTTTAGTCCTTCCATGGTTAAAAAAAGTTCCTATAATCATAACTAGTCCTGCTTTTGAATTTTGACAAATAGAAAAGAGAAAAGCAACTTTGGACTGATTACTCCACCTAATCCCCCTGCTTGCATGACTCCATGGCCATCACTACATAAATGATAACCTCTGATTTTACACTTCATAGATTTTGCACAGAATGGGCACATCCCCTCCATAATCAGCTTGTGCTATATGAAAAAAACCCAAGTATGGGACTTATATTTATCCACAGGAAGGGGCTAAACCTATGATGAATGATAGAATATTTTTTTCTTCTTCCCAAAAGCGTGATTTGTGGGAGGTTTTGACATTTCCTTTTCATTCTACTTAACAAGGCACCACACAAGACTAAAGTTCTCATATTCAAAACTATTTCACACCAGGATATGGGAATAGATTTGTTGTTTGTGTGTCCCAATGCACTCTATTATGATTAAAAGAAGAAAAAAGAAAAAGCCATTTTTAAAAGGGAAAATTCTGATAAGGGAATAATACATATTGAATTTTGGAGAGCAAGTATATTGAGATTGGAGAGAGAGTTAAGAACTCCATCAAATGTGAGTTGTACAAATGAGGTACACAAGCATCCACCAGCAAAGCCCAGGAATAATTATTCTCCGCCTGGAGGACTGGGGAATATGTAGATTTGTATCATATAAAAGCTTATTAAGGCATAGTAGTCGCTTTCAAGGCAGAATTGAAAATGGGGTTAGGCTCTTAAGAAATTGGGCATCTTTGTCATGGGAGAAGTTCAAGGGACTTCCTGTCATTTTCTTGAGCTGTTTATTGGTATCCACTCACACGTATATGCCTTTTACTATTTTGACAAGTGTGTACTTGCCATGATTTCCTCACCATAAAGCTTAAACTAAGTTTCCCTTTGCCTGATTGATTGCCTCTGCGCTCTCTCTCTCTCTCCCTCACAAATTTTCTTAAATTTTTTCTGAACAGCTGGTTTGAAACATTCCATATTAAGATTATGTGCAAATTTTAAAGTAGTTAAAATCTGAAATCCCATTTTAAAAACTTTCTTGGTCATTGAATGGAACAGAGGTGGTAGCAAGTGGGAAATTGAGATGGGTGGATGAAGATAGTGATGTGGAAGATAGGATTCTGTAGATGTAACCATGTACTTTGAAAAACTATTGAATCCAAGGGCTAAGAGGGGGCCACTAAGACTGGATGTCCAAACAGAAAACAAAAATCAAGACCTCACCATCAATGATCTGTGACTGCATCATCAACAACAACACCTTCATCACCACCACTGCCATCTCCTATGTTGATTCTATTATTTTATTTATTTATGTATCATTATATGTGGGGTTTAGGTTATTGTTCTTGAATTTTTGTAATGATTTTTTTAATAAGATACCTCAAAGGATGGGGTGGGGGGTTAGAGTGGGTTGGAAGCAACCCCACCATCCACTGAAATGGATCCAAATGGCAGAAGGGTAATCAACCACGTGTGCAGTTGAGTTGAGTCGCTTACAAGAGAGAGATGGCATCATAGAATGGGTGTTGCAATAATAGCATGCAGGAGGGTGGAGAAATAATGAGAGAGAGAGAGAGAGAGAGTGGGGGGGAATCCATGGAATGTAGGAATGGTGGGTTTTAATGCTGGTTTGTGTCTGAAATGAAATGAAATGAAGTGGCGAATTTGGCAGTTAAAAAGTGGCATCAAATCAGGGTAGTCAAAACTAAAAACCTATCACCCTTCCAAATACAGTGAAAATAAAGAAGAGATGAATACCGGCTAGAACCTGAGTTAAATTTTTTTTTTCTTTTTTTTTCTTTCTTTCTTTTTTTTTTTTTTTTTTTCGCTTTTGGGGTAGAACCGTAGAGAGGGAGAGGGGGGAGTGACATGGGTGCCATCTTGGGATTTCAATATTTTTTTGTTTTGTCTTTCATTCCTTGCCAAAAACAGTGAAAACTCATGAAAGTGTAGGACTTTTCAGGTCACCTTCTTCAATCAAAGAGGACTGAGAGAGGACCCCCTTTTTTTTCTTTTGTGTGTGCGCGCCCTGTTCATGGATCCCAAGGGCTCAAAGCAGCCGCAGGAGGTACCAAACTTCTTGAGCCTACCTCAGCCAAACATGGGAGAGAACAAGCCAGCTGAAGTGAAGGACTTTCAGATTGTGATTGCAGATAAGGAAGAGGGTAAGAAGCAGTTGGCCCCCAAGAGGAGCTCAAACAAGGACAGGCACACCAAGGTTGAAGGCAGAGGGAGGAGAATAAGGATGCCGGCTCTTTGTGCAGCCAGAATTTTTCAGTTGACTAGGGAATTGGGTCACAAATCTGACGGGGAAACCATACAGTGGTTGTTGCAGCAGGCCGAGCCGTCCATAATAGCGGCCACTGGTACTGGGACAATACCGGCGTCGGCTTTAGCGGCGGCAGGAGGCTCTGTGTCGCAACAGGGAACTTCTATATCAGCAGGATTGCATCAAAAGATTGATGAATTGGGGGGGTCCAGTATTGGGTCAGGGAGTAGTAGGACCAGTTGGGCAATGGTAGGTGCAAATTTGGGGAGACCCCATGTGGCCACAGGGCTATGGCCCCCAGTCAGTGGTTTTGGGTTTCAGTCATCATCTGGACCATCAACCACCAATTTGGGGAATGAAAGTTCCAATTATCTGCAAAAAATTGCCTTCCCTGGGTTTGACTTGCCTGCAACAAATCTGGGTCCTATGAGTTTTACTTCAATTTTGGGTGGGAGTAACCAGCAGCTTCCTGGTTTGGAGCTGGGCCTATCACAGGATGGTCATATTGGGGTTTTGAACTCACAAGCCTTAAGCCAGATTTACCAGCAGATGGGGCAGGCCAGGGTGCACCAGCAACAGCAGCATCAACATCAGCATCAGCATCAGCATCAACAGCAACCTCCTGCTAAGGATGATTCTCAAGGTTCAGGGCAGTAGATTTGGAGAAATCGACTTCATAAAGGGAGAGGATTTGGGAAGAACATCAAAGAAGTAGCATTGTTGAAAACCTGGGTTTTTTTTGTAATGGCTTCTGTACTGTATAATTGCAAAAAGAAAAAAAAAAGTGAGGAAAGTGATACCTGAGAGAATTCAATAGGGACTGGATTTGGTTTGCCCCTTTCTTTTTCTCCACAGATTCATCCAAGTCTCCAAATACAGGTGCTTCCGAGTTTTTATATTTTTGGGCAAATTTTCTTTTGTGTAAATCCATATAGGTGTTGATTATTGTAGTGTTGCTTGCGGTATGGAATGTGCAGGTGGAACTGTGAAGGGCCAAATAGCTTGGGTTTGGGCTTAACTTCTTGTGTAATTCAGAGGTGTGTTGATTATAGTGTAAGGCATCCTTAATTATTCTCTTCTTCTTAGGTCTTGATGGAGTGATATTCAGCTTGTTTGTGAAAATAAACGTAGAGTTCCATAGTCATACTTCAATTTTCAGGTAGATCTTGTAATGGTTCTTTGTTATCTATGATATTTTTGTGTTTGGCACGGGAAGGACCACTACTATCACACTGACTGCCTGTGATTCTTTGTTTTAACTTCCATTCCTTGCGCATGCGTACGCCTCATTCTCTAGTTACCACTTCAAGTCACCTATCTCTTGAAATTCACATTGGCTTCTTATCCCCAAGATTTTTTATCTTGAAACATTTTTCTGTTTTTTATCCGAGTTTTTATCTCTAAGATCTGCATCCATGGTCTGCTTCATATTTAGGCGATACATAAGTCTGGAGATATTTTATCCATTTTGTCCTCTTTGGTATTCACTATTACCCTTGAAAAGTCTAAGCTTTGATCTTGTAAATTTCAGTTGGTTTCAAACTGCAGTGGATTTGTTGTTCCTTGGCCTTGACTTAATTGAGGCAGTGATAACCAATGTAGTAACCCATGAAGATGAATTTTAGTACAAGAATTTGACTTCTAATTCTTTGATCCCATGTAGCCCTTAAAATCTAGTTTTGGCTGCCCAAGTCCATTATTTCTCATACTTTTCAGCTACCATGATGCCATTTAGGGCCTTTGTTCATACTAGGCACATAATAAAAATCAGGAAATAAGATTTTCGGAAATTTGTTACTAACAACATTTTGACTTGCATACTATGTATTTGAGGGGCCAGAACCAGTATTGTGCTGTTGCTTCCATAGAAATGAAGATTTGGAGAGGATTAAGTCCCGTTAGATGGATATTAAGGACAGAATACTGTGCTTTAACTGTTCCATCAAGTAGGTTGCAATGTCTCCCAAAACTCCCAGAAGCTGCTAACAAAAAACATTTCTGCTAAAGTAACCCTCCCTCAAATTCCTTCAGTTCTTGATTTTGCCTGTTATTTCTCTTTGGATGTTAATGTCACTGCCATTTTTTCACAAAGCAAGTGACCTTGTTACATTCACCGAAAAGTTACATCTAAAGTGTCTGCAGGCATCAAACACATAAAAACTCCAGAAACCACAGTAGGTGTGCAGCTGTCTGTTTTGAATAAAATGCAAAAAACTTAAGTATTGGTGTGTAGTAGATGTGTCTTTTATGTCACACCTTGTCTTAAGAGTATTAAGTGGCAGGACATTTTGTGTCATTCTTGATCATCATCCCTATTATCCAAAGTCTCATGCCAAATATCCAAGTGTCAGCCCTTGAGATGACATGGTTAAATTCTGATATAATTGTGGAGTCTTTGCAACTCTCAAACTTTGCACTTGAATTTGTTTCACCTCTCTGACTTTCATTCTTTTGTCATCAGTGTTCAACAGGCAACATTATATTTCCTACTTCAGACTTTCTACCCATTTTCCTTGTAATATTAGATTAATCTCTTTCCATAATACATGTTTATATACTCTTCTCTAGGTTCAATTAGATTCCATCACCTTGATCCATTATCATTTTTCCACACGAGATGAATGATCTAGATTTTGTTTTTGGTTGAAGTTAGTGCCTGTTGCACTTCTTCTGCATTTAGTTCTTGCATCATTCTTTCCCACCTTTAAGTTTTCTTCTACAAAGTTTTAGTGAGAATGTAACGAAGGTTAAGTTTCTAATATAATGGTTCATCCATTTGTAAATCACGTGTCAACACTTTTTAGAGTGGATACTAAGCATTAGTCAACAGATCCTCGTAAAAGCTTGTCCTATTGAACAAGAAAAATATTTAGCTTTGGAACAATAACTGTGCAACATTAAGAATTTGGAGAAAATAATCATATAGAAACAGCAAATAATCACACATTGCCAAATGTCTTGTGTATTTCATTAACAAAATCCATAAAAAAAATTCATATCATGCATAGTGGCAAGTTAAGGGTTTTTGAGTGTTTTAAGATTGAAATTTGAGGCACTATTATATGCTTTTATTGATGGTGAATTATTTTTCATCATTTGTTCTGGACAGGGTCTGGTTTTGCTAATTGTTATTCCTCCTGCACTCTCTGTCATTAACAACACTCTTTCGGTGGCCCCTTTTGTTGAATTTCATGGTACATGTGCTTTGTGGCACATGTGCTTCTTTTTCTGAGATAAGGGCTCTTCCTGTTGCAGTAAACATGCCGCTGCTAATGTTCATGTCACAATCCACCTAGTCTGTCTCATAGGATTCAAAGATCTATGCCAGAAATTTTCCAACCCAATTTATTTCCCATTGCAAATCCAACTTAAATGTCAATTGTGGTGAGAAAACTAAAAAACTTTGCATTTGAACCTTGTTTAGGAATAGAGAAATTTCAATTTCTAGTGTTCACATGTGAAACAAAATTCCATTCTTTGCTACCCAATTTTTGATGTTTTGACTTCTGAATCTCCATTTTTGTCCACCTGACTTCAGAACTAGGATTACAGACTTGATTTCAGTGTGTACTTAGTAACCACTGAATTTGGTAAAAACGTCACTCTCTTATCTCCTAAGATACTGTGGTTTATTGACTTAGCTTGGATTTATTCTTTAAACTTGATTGAAGTCAGAAGCCTGCTTGCTTGCAAAACCAACAAATTTGGTCTCTCCTACCAAAAAAGGAAAATTGCAATTGTTTCTTATTGCAATATCATGGCTCATTCAAGAGTTCTATTTTCTTGTAGACATCATTTTAGGTCGAGGCTAAATTTTACAGTTTACTGCCTGGAATTGGTTTCTCTCATTTTACATGTAGCCTTGTAGAAGCAGTCACTTTCATTCTAGTTCTGTTTCACTATCAAACATAATGTTGGTATTTAAATCCCATCACACATTACTTTGACTTATCAGGCACAAAATTTCATTGTCTTATTACTCTCTGGACTCCTGCACTTTATTCAACTTTCCGCCATCTTCTGTGTTGGTGACAGGATGGTTAACTGTGATCACCGACTTCTGGTCCTGAATCATCCCTGGTTACACCAACTCTGTTGTGCACAATATCCAGTTTTTCTTGAAATAATTTCATTTCCACTCACACAAAATATGAAAGGTGAAAATTCCATGTTGTTATCGTCAACAATGGGATTGTCATCAGAGTCACCCACCAGTGCATTTTGCTGATACCATGTCAATCTTGTTCATGTTGTTCTTGTACCTTGTATGAAAGGATAGGGGAGAAGATGTATAACATTATTAATGGGTCCATGGGAGTAAGTAAATATGAAACTTCTCTTGGTTGAATGTTTTTTCCTGACTGGGTCATGTGGACCCAGGAACCCAGTTTGTGTTGGGTATTGATGTGTATTTATGCTATGTATGAAGTTGTTTGAAGATGAGTCACAGGGCTTTGTGTACCTGCTGAAGTCAAGGACACATTGGGAATGATGGGCACCCACCTCACAACCTTCTGAAAGCTGATGTTTCTATCCAGGGAATAACACATGAAAACTAATCCTCAAAATGGCATACAATACCATATTGTGGATTTTTGGTGGTGATTAGAGGGAAAGAAAACAAAGAGAAAAGGAAAACCATAAATGAAAGTGCCGAAAGATGGCTATGGGAGATTGGAATGAGAAATCTAAGAGAATGTGGAGAAGAGGTGTGTGATTCTCAAACAGAGACAAATGTTTTTAGTGCAAATGGCGGGTGTGGCACAAATGGAGCAGAAGTTATTTCATGACAGTAGCACCAAATCTGAAAGGATCATTCAATGTGCTTGTTAATGTCAGTGCTGCATTTTGCATGCATGAGTTAAAGGGAAAGATTCCGAATTTCCAATGCTCATGTCCAAGTAAATGCTTTGTCCTTTCCATGCCCAGAAATAGGATAGGACTGCCTTTGTGCTTTTGGGGTTTGGTTTTTGAAATTAGGGAAAGTGTTCTTCTCCCTTTTCTTTAACAAAATATTTATCTTAAAGGAATTACATATTTGCTCACCCTCAACTTTCAACTTGTTTGAGTGTTGAATTCCCATTGCAACAATCAGGAAAACAAAAAGAGAAGGAAAAACAAATGAATGATATATATATATATATATATATATCATCATCATCATCATCAATAATTTCATTTTTTTTAACAAGGTCTACCAAGAAAAAAATGTATTGACTACATTGTTCCACTAATGTCCAACAATGTTGCAAGTTGATTAGCTACCCTATCCATCAACCAAGTTCCATATGCTAGGCCTACTTATAAAAGGGGCTTCCTATCTTGGGTGAAGTCTGGTGATGGAAACTCTTGCAATATTTTCTTTGGCTTTGTTAGTTAATTTTTGTTATGTCAAGGGAAGTTTTAATGCAAACAATATTAGTTCAAGAATATAAAGATAAAACAATTTACATAAAGGTATATGAGGTTTTAACGTGATTAGATCAATCATGCCTATATCTATTTTTTTTTTTTTTTTTTTGATCAGAAACGAAGAAGATTATATTAATAAAAGAACAAATACAGGAGAGAAAAAAGAGACAAAAGAAAGAGAAAAAAACCAAGGGAAGGATGAGAGGTCCTTCCTACACAAATACCAAAGAAAAACACCCAACAATAGAACTCTAAAAACAAAAGAAACCCCATCAATCTTCAAACTCTTGAAACGCAAACCCCAATCCAATTGAGTTGTAGAATGCTTAAAGGAACTCCTCTAAAAGCTTCAGTACAAGAAGCCCATAGAGAAGAATAAAACCGGATCAAATCCCAAACCATCTCTTCCGTTTTCCCTTTATCCTCAAAGATCTTATTGTTCCTTTCTTGCCACACCATCCAAATCAAAGTAAGGCAAGCAATTTGCCAAAGTGTCTTGCCTCTTAATGAGTTCCCCAAGCCTTTGAAAGAAATAACCAACATGTCCTCAAGGCTCCTTGGAGGGACCCAAATCACACCTACTAGATTGAACAACCTGTGCCAAAGTCCAATGGTAACGGGACAATGAAGAAAAAGGTGGTCAATCGACTCTCCATTTCCTTTGCAAAGAATGCACCATTGAGGACAGAGGGCTTTGTAGGGTCTTCTCAATTGCAACTTGTCATTAGTGTTTACCTTCCCATGTGCTACTAACCAAGCGAGGGCCTTAACCTTTGAAGGGGCTTTTGAGCTCCATAAAAACTTGGCCGGAAGGAACATTAAAGGATTTGAAACTTTTGACAAGGCATATAAAAAAGATTTCACTGAAAACGAGCTTGACGAAGACAAAGACCACACTCTTGAGTCTGATGAAGAAGGGGAAAGAAGCACAAAATTAAGGGAGGACATTAATCTTTGAAGGAGATCAATTTCTGAATCCGTTAGATTGCGGCGAAAGTTAAAATTCCAAGACAATGGTAAGGAATTGCCAAGGACATTTGAGACAGTGAGGTTTTTCACAGAAATAACTCTGTAGAGATCAGCAAATTGAGAACACAAAGTTTGGTTTCCCCACCAAAGATCTTCCCAAAACCGAATTCTCTCCCCATTGCCCACCACTAGGCGGACAAAAGGGGAGAACTCCTGGAAAACTTGAGCAATAGCCTTCCAAGGACATCTGTGAGACCATCTAACCACCATGTTGGCGTCCCATCCATTAGGATGTGTCCCATATATACTCGCAATAACCTTATGCCAAAGACCACTCCTTTCTCTAGGGAACCTCCAAAGCCATTTCCTTAAGAGGACACTATTTCTCATAGAAGTCTTCCCAAAGCCCAAACCTCCCATCTCCCTTGATCTACTAACAACCTCCCATCTGATTAGGTGATCTTTATTCCCTTCCTCGACCCCAGACCAAAGAAAATCCCTTTGCATCTTCTCAATCTTTGAAGCTATAGATACAGGGATTTTAAATAGGGAGAGGAAGTAGCTAGGGATGTGAGACAGACAAGACTGAATTAAAGTAATCCTCCCACCCAAAGACAAATAGGCCTTTTTCCACCCATCCAGCCTCCTCGAAATTCTCTCAACCACTGGATCCCAAAAGCCTATTGTCTTTGGGTTCCTTCCCAAAGGAAGGCCTAAATAAGACAAAGGCCACTTTGATACTCTGCACTCCAAAACCAAAGCCAAACTAAACAACACCTCCTGCCTAGTGTTAATACTTGAAATGGTGTTTTTTTCTAAGTTGATTTTTAAAACAGATACTTGCCCAAAAACCAAAAGGATAATCTTAAGGTTTTAAAGAAGGTCCAAAGAGGCTTTAGAGAAAAATATGGTATCATCAACAAACTATAACAAGGACACTCTAGTCCTATCCCTCCCCATAAGGAAACCCTCAGTTATCCCAGTTTCCTTAGCTCTAATCATCAACCTACTTAGAACATCTGCTACTAGAGTAAAAAGGAAAGGAGAAAGAGGATCTCCCTGTCTCAAACCTCTAGAGGCCTTAACCCAACCCTTTGCATTCCCATTAACTAGGATAGCAAAACTAGAAGAAGATAAACAGCCTCTCATCCAAGATTTCCATTTCTGGCTGAACCCCTTCCTTTGAAGCACATGATCTAAAAAGCCCCAATCCACATGATCATAGGCCTTCTCAAAATCAATTTTGATGACTACCCCTTCCTCTCCTGACCTTCTTTTCTCATCCACCACTTCATTGGCTATCAATACAGCATCCAATATTTGTCTCTCTTCCACAAAGGCTCCTTGAGAGCCAAAGATTGTTTCATGTAGAACTTTGTGTAAACGCCCTGATAAGACCTTAGCAATTATCTTATATAACCTTGTAACCAAACTAATAGGTCTATAATATGAGATTTTAAAAGTTTGGCTTTTCTTAGGCACCATAGCAATGAATGTCGCATTTGTACTTTGATTTATTACCCCTTTAGTGTGGAACTCAAAAAACACCCTCATAAATCCTCTTTTATCACATCCCAACACTCTTGATAAACTGCTATAGTAAAGCCATCAGGGCCAGGGGCATTTTCCTTATTCAATTGGAAAACTGCCATTCGAACCTCCTCTTCAGAAAACGGTCTATCCAACCAAATTGCACTCTCTTAAGAAATAGGGGCTCAATCAATCCCTTCAATCTTCCAAGAATCACCTTCGGGTTTGGAATAGAGATTCCCAAAGAAATTTACAATCTCCTCAGAAATAATCTCAATGTTATTTAAAGTCTCCCCCCTCTCAGAAATCAAAGACTTTATGAACTTCCTGCTTCTTCTTCCAGTGGTCACTCTGTGAAAAAACTTAGAGTTGTAATCCTCTTCTTTAATCCACTTAACCCTAGATTTTTGTCTCCATTGTACCTCTTACTTCAATAACAAATCCTCTAACTCCTTCCTTCTTAAGGTCCTTTCCGAAACCAGATCAAGATTTAAATTCCCTTCTTGTTCAATTCGATCAATTCTGCCTAAGTCCATAAGAATGTGCTTTTTCCTCTCTCTTAAATCTCCAAAGACCACTATATTATACTCTTTCAACTTTGATTTAATAAATTTTAATTTCTTCATAAACTTGTGACCTTCCCAACCTTCAACCGTACACTCTTGCCACCAATCTCTAAACTTCTCTTTAAACTCAGGATGGAGCAACCACATATTCTCAAACCTAAAAGGAGTTGGCCCCTATTTAAAAGGATTAGTTTCCAAACAAATTGGGCTATGGTCAGAGGTCCATCTAGGAAGGGCCTCTTGAATACTTTGAGAGAAAAAAGAATCCCACTCAGAAGAGAACAAAAACCTATCTAACCTCTTGCAAATAGGATTGACTTGCATGTTTGACCATGTAAAAGCCGCATTCCTAAGAGGGGGATCCAACAGACCACTTTCCCTTATAAACTCGTCAAAACACCTCATGTTGACTGTTAACCTAGAGTCACCCATTTTCTCAGATATCCTCCTGATCACATTAAAATCCCCTCCTACGCACCACCTTGGGAAAGTCAGACTATGCAGGTTTTGAAGCTCCATCCAAAAGTCCTTCTTCCACACAGCCTTATTCGGGCCATACATTGAGGTTAATCAAAAAAACCCTTCCTCATCAGAGTTCAATTTTATAGTAACAGAGAAAGATCCTAACACCTTCTTTGAACAATTGAACTTAACTGAATCCCACAAGATCACAATCCCCCTCCGATGCCCCACAAGCAGGAAGAGCAACCCAATCCAAACTTTTACCTTTTCAAACACTACTCACAGACCTCCTATCCCAAATTTCACGCTTTGTTTCCTGAAGCATCACCACATCTGGGTTTTGAGTACTTAAAAACCTTCTCACAGTCCTCATTTTCTTCCTAGATCCTAAACCTCTTGTATTCCAACTTAAGATCTTCATGAAAACAAACACAACCCGACACAACCCACACCCAGAACTAATCCTCTCCTCGAGTTCCAGAGTCATTTTTCTTTTTTCTTCTAGAATAAACCTTGTCCGCAGAGAGAGCACTCATGTTCTCTCCTTCCACACCTTTTCCATTATCCTTGACAATTCTAACCCTCAAACTCTCCAGAACTGATTGAACCTTGACCATCTTCCGAGGCGTAAGCCCCTCAACCTGAAAACCTTCCAACGGGAGGGTGGAAAGTTCTTACACTGGGAATGAAGCCTCACCTGAGACACCACGCACCTCAGGGTTACTGAGAGTTTCCCTAAAGAGGGGTCGATCTTTAAATTTTTTGTTAGAGATTTCTAGGGGAACCACCACACCTTTCGAACAGGACGCACCACCACGATGGTTGTTATTCACCACAAGAGAGATAAAAACAGACCCACGCTGAAAGGCGTAGCTTGACTCCAACGGAATCGAAGAAAAAGAGTGACAGCGAGAAAGGTGAACCAAAGAAATAGAGGTTTCGGGAATAAAATTTGGCTCAAAAGCCCCAGACAGAGGAATATCTCGCTCAGATACAGCAAAGAAAGGAGTACACACCTCATTGATCAATTTGCATTGCAGAATCCCCTCTTCTCCCTCTGTCTCGCCGGTAGAAACTTTGGATGTTTCAAAACCAGTGGAGAGATCGCTCTTTCTGGAGTGAGATTTGCCCCGAGAAGTGTCTCGATTTGTCTCCAGTGAGCCACCTCCTTCAAAGTTTCGCTTCGGGGTAGAAGATGCCTCCTCAAATCTCGGCGGCCCACTTCTTGCTCTGCGCCTTACGGAGACTGAAGATCCTTTCAGCTTTGATGACACTTGAAGGAGACCTTCCGACATTTTATTCTTTGTAGTGAGCCCTGGTCTTAGGAGCTTTGAAGACGAAAATGCATCTGGGCCACCATTAGAGGATCCTTTATGGGCTGGACCTGCTAGGGGCCCAAAATCTTTTGCCCCAAATTGGGCCCAATCAGAACGGGCTTCAAAGGCGTCTGGTGTTGGCCTGATGTTGCTTCTCACCATTGTGCCCAACATCCACCTTCTCTTTCCTTTCTCCCCTTTAGCCGATTTTGAATCTGAAGAACTAAAATGGGAACGATGACGAGGCATCCAGCTATGGCACTCAATGGTCCTGTCAATAGCTCGTAGCCCCTCAATGATCTGTGGCTTCTACAAGACGCAACCCCCGGCTGACCTCAGCTCGTCCTTGCTGCGATTCGACTCAGGCCTGATAGAGTCTTCTCCGTCATCTTCTCCGTCATCTTCTCTGGTGACTGTAACTGCAACCATGTATGTCCAATCTCCATCTTCTACCTCTAATAGCGTTGGAAGCACGACATTTGGAAGCATCTCCACCCACAATGTTACCTTCGTCAAATCAACAAACTTCCAAAGATTTCCTCGCCACCTTCGTTACCCTCCCCCACTGCTGCAAAATGTGTCTCAACTGCACCTCATCCCACAGGTGGAAAAGGAGACCTCTTAGTTCCAGCCACCCCCGTCTAAATTTTCCATTAACGACTGAGTTCTCTTTTGGTGACCATTTCCTTAGAGCAATAACCTCTCCTCTCACTGTGAAACTCCCTTGATCTTGAATCCATTGAGTTTTCCTTGCAGATTCCACAAAAAAACACCCTTTGTAAGCAGAAATGGGTGTTACAGAAACCATTCCTTTCATCCCCACCCTTCTTGCCATAGCTTTTCCAACCTCACACCAGTCTCGTATTTTTCCTTTGCCTTCACAAACCACAGCTCTTGCCCATTTTCCAACTGGCATCTCTGCACCATTCCTATTTCCTTTCTCTGCAACCACATCAGCATAGGACCTCTCACCTCTGTACATTCCTTTGCTCTCTTAAGGCTTTTTTTGTTTCTCCTTCGAATCTCTTTCAGCTTGAACAGAGAACTCTTGGACTGCACCAATCACCTTCCTAAGATTTTCCCACCCACAGCCATTAACACCTCTTGGAACAACTAAGACCAAAGGTTTTCTCTTTGCAACATATTCTGTGATTTTCATATATTTCCCTCTGCTATTAAAACATATCTCCATCAGATGAGTCCTAGTCTTGCCCCTCATTTTTCGAATGAAACCCCTGGAAGCCTCCAAATCCACATCTTTCTCTAACTGCTCCACTAGCCAACTCGTCTCCTCCTCTCCAAAACCTAAAGAAACCACAAAACCTCGACTTCTCTCTGTTATTGAAATCCACGTTCCTCCATTGCAATCTTCAGACTTCACCTGGAAAACCTTTCTCTCCACTACAACCGACTGATTTCGAATCATCTTTTTCAAACAAGATTCAAAACACAAACACTACTGCCAGAGAAATTCAATCCAAGAATTGATAAGGTTGTTGTTTTGAATCTTTATGCCCATGTCGAGTCTGCTTTTTCCAGAACACAACTGCAATGACCAAAACTATGGCAGTTGCGAAGGAGAAGCCCCAGTATCGAGTGTGATTATGCCATTAGTTAAAGGAAGCAGAACCTTATTCCCATGGCATCTTTTACACTTTACAACGATTTTAACAAAAAGAGGTTCCCAGTAATCACGCCTATATCTATGGATGAGAGAATCATTCCACTATATCATAGAGAATATTACAAAAGACAAAAATTGGGTTATTAAAACATCCCATATTTTTGCACTCTTTGTAACTACATTTTGAATCATGAGCTCCCTCATTCCATTAGGCGTTTCTCATTTTGCTTCACATCTTTATTCACCATGTATAATCTTTACAAAATCATCTCTATCTCATGAATTTTCCCTTCATAGCCTAGAATATTTATAAAGATATTTCTTATAAATTTTCTTATTCTATAAGAAAATCTAATATTATAATAACATATCAGAAACATTTCATATGATATTCTTTACAAAAAAGACTCTATACTAATTAATAATTTAAGACACTTTCCAACAATTTTATGGTAGCAAAAGATTCACAACAATAGGAGCAACAATCAATATGGTGTCTAAACAATAGATAAGTTGAAGATGTAATATATATATATATACACGTATGTGTGTGTGTGCGTGTGTATGAAGGTACAACAATATAATGGGAATGTTCATACTGGAAGTAGTTTGAAGGATATCATGTTGTTAGGTGATAAGATTGGAAAGATAATATTCACTAAAAGTAAGAGTGTCATAGGATCTACTTTGCAAAATTCAACTATGGTTGGTAAGTGTCAATTGTCTATATAAGTTCTTATACTAATGCTACTCATTGGTCCAAATACAATTAATAATTTGAGAGATTTATTTGAACTATATTAGTTCATATGCAAGGTCGCATATAAACATTATGTTAATTGCTAAGATATGTGCTTGTGCTTTTGGATTTTAGTTGTGGTTGGACGTGGGTTCCTAGCTCAGGGCATGACATTTCGTAAGATTGTTTAGAGTAATGAGCTTTGAACCACCAGGCAGTGGTCCTACACTACAGTTTGGACTTCTCATTGTAAGGCATCAACTACTTTAGAAGTCCAAAGCTCAATCAAGATATACCTTGGAAGGCCATGGCAAGAATATTTTTGGACTGTCTTTGTTACACTCCTAAGTCTGATATCGTGGTTTGATTTAATTCAAGGTTAGTCGCAATTTTAGAATATAGAGCGTGAACTAAGGAAGATATTAAAATGTATATATTGTGAATCTCTTCTTATTTATTTTATTGATAAGAAATATCTTAAATTAGACAAATGTTAGTCCAAGGGTTTTCCTAATCGGATTTTACTAATTACAAGATAAGGTTAAGATTATTAATAGTTCAAATCAAGTTAAGTTTTTCAAGTTTATTTGTGAAAATTCAAAGAAAGCTCAAACATCCATAGAAGATCAATATTGTGAAGACTTGGAATCCTTGAAGACTTAAATTGATCTAGGACATTGTGTAAGTATTTGTTGGTGCACTTAAGTTGAAATCCTTTTTATGCACTTAAAGTATAAATTTCATCCACCCTTGAACTTAAAAAAAAAAAAAAAATCATTTTTATCTTAGAATTGGATGATTTATTATTTCAATAAAAATTTTAGGCTAAATTCTTTCAAAACTTATTCTAAAAGGTTTTAAAAATGTTTTCACAAGTTATTAAAGGTTTTAGATCTCAAAGCAGACCATTTGAGCACTTTATAATATTGTCAGTATAGGAGGTTAGAACCAATTGAGCTAATAAGGCTTGACCAATCAAGGAGCGTATGTTATCTTCTCTCTCTGTTAGTAATTATGGTGTTGCCAATTGAATTGGTTGCTCAATCGATTGAGGGTCTGAGCCTTAACAATCACTTGCTCGTGCATTAAATGCTCAACGGTTAGTGAACTAGTTGCTTGATCGGTTGAGACCTATTTTTGGCTATTTGGGTTCTCAAGTTAGAATACTATATATTGAAAAGTAGTAAAGCATTTATGGGCATGAGAACAACTATATTCAATTGATAAATTCTCTTTTACAAGTGCATTGAATTCTCAACTTGTAAATCTTTTTGTACACTTTCAAATCCATCCTAGTTTTTTCTTGTATAGAGAGCCTAACTTGTCATTAGGTTTGGAATTCTTAAATTCCCTCTAGCTTACTCTTTGTGAGAGAACTTATTCAAGTTAGTTGATTATTTGAAAAAGTTGTGAAGGTCCATTGGAATCTAAGAATCCATGTGTAAAGAATTTGAAGATTTTGACTATTAAAAGTCTTGAAAGCAGTGGAGCTCTCACTCGACGTGGGGGATCATGAGAATGGATGTAGGTGACTTGTCAAACTACTATAAAAGTGTTTGCAAATCTCCTTCTCTCAACTTCTTTATATTGCTCTTTATTTTGTTTATCATTTCTCTCATAGTTTGCATATAATTGATTGTTTTCAAAAAAATTCTTAATACCCAATTCAACCCCCTTCCCAATCTTAGGTAATTATCTTAATTTAATTAGTCATTTTTCACAATAAAAAATCCAAAAATATTGGTTTTTGCATTTCTTCTTTGAAGGTTGCTTGTTTAAAAAATAGTTCACACATGCACAACTTATGCTTAGTCTACGCACAACTATTTTTGAAACACAATTACATCATAAATGTTGTTTTGGACTATGTTATGATGACTCATAGTAACCAAGGTTTGAAAATTCGGGATATTTGACCGAAATATTAGCGAAATAGTAGATATCAAAGATGGTCAAACGAAATCGGCTACCGAGTATCGGTTGGGCAAAAAATGGGGAAAATTAGTGAAATTGAAAGTCTCGCGTGGGGAGGATAGCGAGCAAAAAATCGCCAAAAAAATCGGCAATTTTTTGGCCAAAAAAACTCTTTAAAAAAAAAAAATTATCTTTTTAAAAAAAAATATTCATTTCTTATTAAATATTTATCTTTTTGTTTTGGAAAAATAGTTGATTTTTAGCAACTTTTTCGAAAAAAGACCAGTTTTTTTTTTTAAATATTTATCATTTTTTTTGTTTTTAAATTATTCATTTCTAATTTATTTTTTATTTTAAATTTGTATTATCCTTTTATTTTATATTATTATTTTATTTTTAACTATTTTTCATATTTATCTTATTAATCCTATTTTAAAAAATCACTATCACTTCAATTTTAAATATTTTTTATATTTATCCTTTTAATTTTATTTCATTTTAAATATTTTTATTTTAAAATATTAAAAATATAATTTTATTAAAAAATTGTTGAAATATAAAAGCAATTAATGAAGTTCTAATATTTTATAAATTAAAATTAATTTGATAAGATAAATTATTAATAATTTTAATTAATTAATGTTAATAGAAAAAATTGTAACTACAAATTTGTAATAAAATTTTAGAAACTAAATCTCAAATAAATTATTTTATGTAAATCAATTTAATTTTTTTTATTTAAAATGTAATAAAATATGTTTTAATAAAAGTGGTTTTTAATTTTTAAAATAAATGGATATAAATATATTAAAGGAATTTAAACTATTTTTATATAAAAAAATTGATAAATATTATCTTTAATCATATTTATGTCATTTACATTTAAAAAATATATTTAATATGTGTATTCTTTCTTATTTTAACATTTTTTTTTGAAAGTTTTCTAAGCATTTTCATGAATTTTAAACGATAATTATATGATATTTCCGATATACTTGTAAAATCTAAGTACCGTAAAATCCAAGTACTGATATATCGTGTTTATTGATTGATATTTCAAACAAGTACCTAGTACTGATATATCGTGTTTATTGATATTTCAAATAAGTACCTATATATCCGTGTTTATCGATATTTCAAACATTGATAATAACACATAGCTAGGTTTCTAGATTTGGAATAAGCGAGAAAATGTTGCATGAAAAGACTGTCTCCAACGAGCACATCATTTTTAAACTTAATGAAGCTTTTGATCCCAACACTAGGTATACCCAAGTCGATGCTTAAAAATGGTTAAGTAGAGCTCTTACCAACCTCCAAATGAATATTGTGATGGCAAATGATAGCTTGGGGATGACATAACAATAGGAGTAATAATGCAACATCTTAAGGATCGAGAAATGAAAGGTATGTAATATATCTAAAGGCAACGACTTATAGTAAGAATGTTCATATCGTTAGTGGTTTGAAGAATATTATGTTGTTGGGCGATGAGATTGGAAAACCATAGTGTTGGGAACCTCGTATTACTCTGTTCTCATGCACTGGATTGTGTAGGGTGCATATAAATCTATCATAAGCTCTTTAAATCTATTGCAGTAAATAAACATGCATTAAAAAAACAATATGAATACCATAAAAAAAAAAAAAACATAGATCTAGAGAATAATGTCTCATTCATTTGATCTGAATGTTCTCAAATCCATTCCAATCGATGTAGATAACCCTAAAGTCGTAATGGATCTAGTAAACACCATGATCTTTAACCCAATGATTCTTCCTTGTGTTTAGGCACTAAGATGGTGAAGATTTCAAAGGTGGAGACTAAGGGTTTCTCTTTGGACTGAAGGAGAGAATGATAGGATATGGAAACCCTAATCTTTAAAGGGGTATTTATAGGTTTCCTATTGGGCTTAAGTGACTTAAGTCTACCATGGGTTTGGGTCACTTCATCTAACTTAAAAAAGTTCCCCAATTGATTAATTAGCCATACAATACCATAATTAATTAATTAACTTAGTCTAGAGATACCACTCACTTATCCCTGTGAATCTTGCATAATTATCAAAACGCCCTTATGCACAAAAGTGAAGTAAAAAATTCATTTAACCCTTATAAATCATGTCATCAAGGAATATTAGCTCAAAGTGGGGATCACTAGGACACATAGGATACTCACTCCCTTAGAATTAAATTTTAAAATTGACTCAATATCCCACTACAGAGAGTCAACTGCACTCTAATACTCTATGTATATTACAACGAGACACCAACTACTCGAATCTGTGACCTACTATCCACTGCAAGCAGACTTCCCATGAACTGGTGTCTATAATCTAACAAAGTAGTACTATCACCTATCAAGATTATTTCTCAAATTGTTGAGTTGCAAATCTTACTTATTATATGATCAAACAACATGCTCTAACTCCTAGGAGCATATGTTAAATTCCACTAAAGGAATTACTATGACAACATAATGTATGATCACATGTCCTTTGGATCACCCAATGGGACATACTATCTTAATCCCATAAGATATCATGGTGCCTCTATTGAGAATACTTATTGCTACCAGTCTCTTTCAATAATAACTCAACCTATAAGGATATATAACTACTTTAGGATCCTATCCATAGGTTAAAGCCTCCTGTTGATTTTGACACAAACTTAATATATTCTCAAGGTTAAGAGTCCATGCAGTATAATATCTTAATGAATCATGACAATTGATAGCCTTGTGGCATGATTCACTATATGTCTTGTCCAATGTGCATCACATATACTAGTACACTCACCATGGGAAACCTATCTCGACGGTTAATACAAATCATCCTTCCAATTAGAAGGTGGTGCACTGCAGTCTCTATTGGATTGCCTAAATTCATGAACCAATTATGGACAACTTATCTACTTACAAGGAACTTATGACTTGTATCTTCTGTACAACTCCTAATGCACCTAAGTCATGTACAATATAAGAGACATGGGTTGAATGCTCAAATCAATATCAATACACTAAAAGAATAGTAAGGGGATAGTTAAGTCTAACTTTGTTGCATCATTTCTTACTATTAAGAGCTCAATCCCAACACATAGTGACTAAAAGTAAGATAGTTAAAGGATGTTTTACCACCTGCAATTCAACTACAGTTGGGTAAGTGTCTATTGTCTATAAACTCTTACATCAGTTTCATTCATTGTTTTACATTGAGTGGTTTTTTCATTTTTTTCATTATTTGTTACAAAAAAGTTCTTAGGTGTACAATTTGTGCACAATTATTTTTGAAGTACAACTATAGCATAAATGTTGTTTTTGATCTCATCTCGATTGAATGATACTATCACATTCTTTTCATGCAATTAAAAAATCAACCTAACTTGATACAAGAAACATGCGTGCAATATCCCGACAACATGTAGTTCATGTAAAGAATTTCCATGACTTTCCAAACATGTGCATTTTTATGTCTCATATACTTTGGATGACTTTGATTTTAATGTTTTATTTAAAATGGTAGTGGCTCTATATAAAGCAACCATTGAAGTTATTATCTCCACACAAACCTTGATAAGATGTCTTAAGATACCAAACTCACCTCCATCATGGTTTTTGTAGCTCTTATATTCATGTCCATGCTTGTTCCTCTCATCTCTAGTTGCTTCCCGATGATAATGTAAAATCATGGTGCAATAAGGCATGCTATCCTTAGATTTGTGAGTACTTTATAATCAACCATAAGCCTGATCATTCCCTGGTTAAACAAAAGTATGATTTTCTCAACATATGAATCTAACTTCCTTTGGAACAAGACATGATCACTCATAGTAACATATCTCTACTCTTCTTTAAGTGTTGGAATGAAGGACAAAAGGTTGTATGAAATGATTGTCTCAATCTCAATAGGCATAGCATTCTTAAGCTTAACAAATTATTGATCCCGACATTGGATGCACCTTGTTGACCAATATTTTTCACAAAGTGATAATGTGTTCTCACTCAATGATGACACTCACACCTTGTATAAAATAATGAATGTGTATTTTAGAAAAATGGTTTTTGAAGTTTGCAATCACAACATATTTTAAAGGTTATTTTTGGTTTTCTAAATTCTTTCCTAATGGTTATTTGTTTCAAAAGTAGTTCTTACATGCATGATCTGTGCACAACTATTTTTGAAACACAAGTACAATATCAATGTTGTTTTTTATCCCATCTCGACTAAATCATACTACCATGTTCTTTCCATGCAATTAAAAAATCAACTAGACTTTATTTAAGCGACATGCATGCAATATCCATAGAGCATGTAAGTCATGCAAAGAATTTGCATGACTTTGAAGACATGCACATTTTTAAGCTTCATATACTTTGCATGACGTTGATTTTAATATTTCGTTTAAAATGGTAGTGGCTTTATATAAAGGATCCATTGAAGAAGTCATCTCCACCAAACCTTGATCAAATGCTTTAAACTACCAAACACACCTTAACCATGGTTTTTATAACTCTTATATTCATGTCCATCCTTACTTTTTTCACCTCTAATTACTCCGATGATGATGTCAAATCATGGCACAATAAGACACATCATCCTAAAATTTTTAAAATAATATTATTTAAATAAAAAATGCAAATGATTGTAGTCAAATGCTGGGTTGACATATCCTTGTAAGCCATGTCTTTCTCTTTAAACCCACAAAAAAACTAACCTTAATATCCAAGAAATTGAAAATAATGAAGGAAATAGAAGCCATGTCCCACAATACCAACTATGAATCAATAATGAAGGAATTGTCACTCCATGGCTTCTTGCAACCATGAAAGAAGATGTTTTGAAGATGATCTTTAGTATTAAAATGACATATGAGGCATGAACTTCTCTTAAATAGTAATTGCTTTAATTACAATTGAGAAAGAAAAAATCTAAAAAAAAAATTGGATGACTAAAAAGAAAAGGTCACAGTCTCTTGAAGAATATTTAAGAGACTTCAAAAATTTATGTTACAATTCCGCTTTGATAAAAAAAGCTAGTGTCAAACTAAGACAAAGTTTTTCAATTCATCATGGCTTAGGACAAAGGTATAAAAATGTTTGATTTGTTATACTTGTTAAATCACCATATCATTCTTTTAGCTAGTTCATATTAGCTTTTTAGGGGCATGAACAATTACTCACTATCAAAAAGGAAGAGAAAACATTATTGGAGTATGGACAAGTTTTCTTTGGACGACACGATCATGGTCAAAATGGTTGGGTGGTCGACATGTGGCTTGCGCCTAAGTTCATAAATCTAAGAAGCATCATTACCATCAAAATATGTTTGAACCACAACATCTCAAATAGCATGAACCGTAGGAAGTTGAAAGGAAAGTGACACTAATATCTGAAGTCATTGAATTAAGAAGCTATGACATCAACATAGCATTCTTCTCTACCCAAGTAAAGAACAAATGATAAAAAATAGTTGGTTGTTCTTCGTTCTAGTTAAGGATCCCAACTTCTCTTTTCTTGTAACATACAACTTCACAAATGAATTTCAATTTGTTGACTATTACTTATCAAATCTTGCTCTATAATTTAGTTTGATCTTGTAGTCCAAATAATCCCATACCATCATGTATCTAGAATAGTAGTAATTAGTGAAGCAAAAATACTTGTATAAACTATCGAAGTAACCCCATCTCTAACGGTCCAAAGATTAAAATCTTTGTAATATTCTAAACCATTCATGAACATCATAGCAAATATCATTAAAACATTCGCTTAAATAAGTGTTGCAAATAAGAAACGTTTTAACCAAAATCACTTCCAAAACATCATGTGTATATGTATGAAATGGGCAGACACTACTGAATTATACAATAAGAAAAACATTAAATGGGCAAAAAACCAGATACAGACTCCAATTTACGAAACCTAGAGCAAGGCCCAGGCCTGATCTAAATCAAGCAAAAGTAAGGAGTAGCCCATTAGCCCATTGGGCCTATGAAGTAGCCTAGGTGGCCCATTTCAGAAGGTTTCATGAGAGGTGTCAACCGGAGGGTGGGTTCTGTGTGTATGAATCCCTAATTCAATTTCATATTTTTAACCGGAAGCAGGGAGCAAGGCACATAGATATGAAGAAAGGGGGGACGACCCACTAAGAGAATATAGCGTGGACACAGTACATGTGTAGTGGAAATGGAAGCGTCCCTTCCGCACCTACATTTCACAAAGCCAAAAGGGCAAAAACCATGATCGAACCAAAGGCCTTCATTGCTGACTCTGACACTCAACTCCCACTATCAGATTTTGGGGCGTTGAGATTGAGAGAGCCATCAGCCACCTCTAACCTTTTCAGTCAACATCACCCAATAACCACAAACAAGCAACAACCCCATCTCCTCCATTCACATCTCAAGTAAACCCTCACTCTCTATTTGAGAGTTTTCCTTCATTTATTTATTCGAGGGTTCTTTTGTCATGTTGACGTGATGGCATCATCCTTGGTGGAATTCATTCATTTGCAGGGGTGACGCTGATCTGATGCCACAAAGCCATTCAAATCCCATGCCTTGTGCTCTTTGTTGCACTTGCACTCCATATTTTTCATCACCAACTCCATTAATTGAAGGGGCTGTGGTGTCAGATGAGTGGGTTTCATTTGCAGAAAGGGAATTATTTCTCTTTTAGTATAAATATATTTATATTATATGATTTATTAAGTCATAATATCACATACCCAGTTGTTAAAAAAAGGGCCCTACCAAAGAATTCTACTACTTTAGATAGTGTGTAAGTTTCTGATAAAGCAAAGAATCATAATAATTTGCCATACCAAGTCAAGATTCGGAATAGACAAACCGTAGTAAATTCATCCTATGATTTATCCACATTTTTGTCATGTGTTCTTAGCTGCTTCCCAACACCTAAAAGAAAAAGGACAATTGGTATAACCTTACAAAGACTTTTACAATATGCTTGACTACACCTAAAATATCTTGAATTAAAAAAAATAAAAAAATAAAGACTTAGGGTACATAAAGGGAAGAAAAAAATAATGATGTATGGAAGGTATTCTTACACAATTGTTTTTTCCAAAAGCAAATCATCAAAATTTATTCCAAAATTCTTTTTTAGAACAGAAAACAAGTTTGATAACTAAAAATTATTTTATGTTTTTTATTAGTAACAATAAAAAAACATGATATTTTTTTATAATATATTTGAGTTGTTTTCACTTATTTTTTTAGAATAGTTTTAAAAAATAATTTTAGTATTTTATTTTTAAAAATATTAATGTTTTACAAAACCGAATCTTAAATCTTTACAGGAGTGTTTGGAATCTTTGAATTTGATATTCGTGTGAAGAGTGTTGAATGGGTTTTCAATGTTGGAGGCAAACTTAATGTGCATCCAAACAGGCAAATAACCCTTGAGGGGGCTGCTAAGCCATTAGAATAATAGCAATAATGTATGACTTTCAAAGGGATACTTGGAATGCAATGTCTTAGTCAATGCTCCATCTATTTAAAATTCTATGCATATAAGATATCAACTTTGATGTCTTAATCCTTGGATTCGATGTGGGCTCACCACCTTGTCCAGGAACCAACCAGATATTCTACTTTCAATTTGTGTTTTCCTCCCTCTTCCACCTGTGCCTCTTTTCCATCCTGATCTTCTTCTCCACTTTATTCCCCAAATCATATTCTTATCATACAACTGTTTTTCAAAGCTATTTTTTACAAAACAATTTTAAAAAACTGTTTTTCAAAACTATTTTCCCCAACATTCTAAAAAATTGACATTTTTCTGCACATTTTTGAATTTTTTTAAAAAATTTTATCGAATATATAATTTAAATAATTATACAGAGGGAAAAAAAATCTAAATGTAGAAGTTGAAGAAATTTTGATAAAATAAAAAATATCTGGGGAAAGGTGCCATGTCAGCAATCTGCATCCAGTAAACACCGCCCTTGTCAAGTTGGGCCAGTATATTATGATTCCAACATTAAGGAAATGGGCCCCACCCTTTTGTTCCATTATTAGCCCACCAAACTAATTCTATGTAACTTAGTGTGCACCTATCTTCTTAGTGGGCCCTTTTTAGGCGGCTCTCGGTTCATATCCACCCTCCATCCTCCCAAGCCCAATCATCCCATACTCTTTTTCCAGAAATTTCATATTTCACACCCCCACCACGTGGCCGTAAATAATTGGACCGGTTCACGCTGATGTTGACAATCTTAAGAGTCAAACTTCTATTTGATTTAAAGGGAAAATAGAGAAAAGGGTTTAGGCTAGCTGGGCTGGGCTGGGCTGGCCTGGTCAAGCCCATTTTCGGGACAGATCGTCCACGTTATGTGGAAAGCATTGATTATGATGCTCCAGTATTGCAGGGAATCTTCCAAGTGCTTAAGCCTCCTGGGTGTCAACTTTACTGAACTATTACCCAACAATAATTTTACTACTTGAAATGACTATAATACCCTCCCCTTCCATACCCAAAAAAAGAAAAAAAGATATTTTTGTCAGGAGAGTGGGATAGACAAGTCCATGTGTTTCCCAATTTGGTATGAGAAAATTTCGGGATTAGGGTTCAAGTGTCACCCTTGGTGGTCATCAATTAGAACAAGGAGCATAGAGGGAGTGACAATAAACTAATGGATCACATTTCACTAGGTTTGTCTTCAACTTATCATTATTTTAGCAATCCAATATATATATATAAAAATCAAGTGGTAATAATGAGAATAGGTTTATGGGTAGGTTAGGGTTGATGGTGTTTGAGAGCCTACCTCCACTTAGAGTCTATTTACAATTTGGGGTTGCCCTCTGCCCTCTGCCTCATGCCATGTTACCAATCTTAATTGAGTTTGTATATTTTATATGCATTTTTTATTTTTTATTCTTATATAGGTTTATTTTTAAAAAGACAATAATTTTTAAAACTATTTAAAAAAAAATGAATCTTGTTAGGATATTTTATTTATTTATTACTAATAAGATGCAATTTACTTCTTTATGGAAACATGATTTCATTAAATTTAAATACGGGGTTATATAGAGATTTGAGTTATTCAAAATTATAAAATTTAAGGTAAGTTTTTAAGATGCTTAGGATAAGAATTAGGAAGAGAATATTTTGTATTTTCTATTATATTTTTATTTTTAAAAAATTATTTTTATTAAAATTTAAAATTATGTTTATCTCTAAATTTAGAATTTTTTAGAATATTTGTTAACAAGTTTTGAAATTATGATTATTCTAAAAATATTTTAGAATTAGAAAACTTTCCATTATGTATAATAATAAAATTTGAAGATTGATGGAAAGATCACACCTTCTAGGCTGTTCCATGACCGACAGAAAAATATCTTTCAAATCTAAAGAAGCACGTGTTTATTTATTTATCCTTTTAAATTAAAAATAAAGCTATCTAATTAAGTGCTAAACTGCCCTTGGGTTGGGGTGGGATGAAGGGTATTTTGGGTAGAGGGGCCAAGACCGAGTAGTTAGGCACTTGAATTAACGTGGGCAGGAAACCAGTGGATCACGCTGGAATTGCCGCCAAAATACCGGCAAACATCCGACCGATCTGTACCTGCCACGTGCCATTCACCTCCCTCACCATCACGTGGCCTCGAATCCTCCACCCTCCCGTACGGATACTTAACACATAAACACACCCCCAAAAAATTATTAGCGAAAAGGGTAAGTGGACGCAGTTCACTCTGAAACCGCGGGCAGAAAGTAACCGCCAGTCTGACCAATCATAACCGGTAAATTGATATAAAAACGCCTCCGGGCAAATCTAACGGTCTGAGGTCATTCTTGCCTTTTACCTTCAAATCGACCTTTTTCTCTCTCCCTATCGTCTTCAGTAATTCACTCTCTCTCTCTCTCTCTATCCAGACTTGTTTCCTTCAATGTTGGAGACATCATTCTATAGCGTATAGAATCTCAACACTATCGTTTTCTTTTGGGATTTTGGCTTTGTGGGTGCTCCATCTCCCTATTTTACACCGAGTTATTGCGTGGTTTGCGCAAATTTACTTTCGGCCATGGATGATGAGTATGCTAAGCTTATCAGGAGGATGAACCCACCCAGGTATTTTGCTCACACCTGTCCGTTTTTTTCTATTTTTCTCTTTGATTTCTCTGAGTTTGTCTCATGGGTGTTTTTTTTGGGTGATTATGGTGTTATGGTTGAGATTTTTGTGGCTGTAGCTTTTTCTGGTTTCCTTTTTGCCTTTTCTGGTTTTATCACAAGGTGATGAATGGGATGGGGAAGATAAGCTCAGGCTACCTTTGGTTGCGGATGAAATGTGGGGGAAGAAGGGAAATTTGTTCAACTTGGGCTTTTCGATTCTTACCACATAAGAAAATCAGTTTATTTGCTTTAGTTGGATCGAATGTTTAAACATGAGTCTGGAATTTTCGTTTCTTTTCTTTTCCTTCCCTTTGTTTTCTCTGCAACCAAACAGAGGGTTGAGTTTTCTACAAGTTTTATGTTGTTTTCAGATTTCTTATGGAAATCAAATCGTCCCTGTTTGGGTTGTTCCTTTTTCTTTTCTTTTCTTTTCTTTTTTTCCTTTTTTTTTTTTTAGCTTCCAGAGTCTAAGCAGAAGTCTTTGTGAAATCTTCTAGTTTTTTCCTTTCCTAATTGTGGGGTGGGATTGTTTCAAGGCTTTGAAATCTTGCAATTTTGCTTTTAAAATTGAACTATTCCTGCAATTTTGCCTGTGGGGTTGAACTGTGCTCCTTTATTGTCTTCTTCTCCTCCATCTTCCTCTGAATATTGATTGATCATTCACTGTTATGGTTTGTTATGTCAGCTCCATGAGAAATTTATTTCTTGAAAGAGAGAAACTCCATCATCTAATCTGGGTCATGTTATTGCAGAGTTGTAATTGACAATGATGCCAGCGAGGAAGCCACTGTTATTCAGGTAAGGCTGGTGTTTTGCTGCTGATTTTCTCATTTGGGCATTTTCCAGTAGGTTGAAATATCTTGAGGGTGCATTTCAGTTGGTTTATCTTCTATAATTTCTCGGGTTTTATGACTACATGTATTATCTTGTTTAGGTTGACAGTGTTAACAAACATGGAATTCTCCTGGAAGTAGTCCAAGTTCTAACAGACATGAACCTTGTTATAACCAAAGCATACATCTCATCTGATGGGGGATGGTTCATGGATGGTATGGTTCTTTGTTCAATTACCTAAATCAGTATTAAAAAGAATGCTTTTCCTAGATTCCTCATCCTTTCCTCTCTTTGAAATTTCATATGTTCAGTGTTCAATGTGGTCGATGGAGATGGAAACAAAATCAGAGACAAAGGGGTCATCAATTATATCACAAAAGTAAGCAGTTTTCCTTCTGTTTTTCTTTGTTTTTTCTAATCAAGGAATCCCTTTGATTTTTACTTGCCGCATAACAGATGCTGAACCGTCATTGAATTGGTTGTGACCTATGCAAATCTTATGCCATGAAAGGAAAAGGATAAAAAAAGTGAAAGATTTTTATTTTTCCTGTTAGATGATTAAAGATTTTACATTATCATGCATTGTCTTTTCGGCTAAGATTTTGAAGTCTCTTTAGCCAAGAATGTTTTTAGTTACAAGAACCATTGTTTTGCATATATTACTCCTCAAGTAGGCTGTTTCTCCTGCTGCAATGAGGGGAAGAAGAGGAAAAATCGAATCTATGAACCAGGTTTTTAAAATGAAGTCCATAAACAAAGCCTCCACAGAAATTTCAACACATCCAACTGAAACAGTGGCCTTGTTATTGGTGTTCAGTTCATATTTTCTCAGTTTTCAACCTCTCCCATTCAAACAACCAGAAGTAGTTTTCAATCATTACCCACTGAGATTGTTCTTTTCCCCGGCATCCCTAAATGTCCTTTATTTAGCTAGAGTTCCAAAACTTAAATGTTTCTGGTCTTATCTGTACGTTTGCAGACACTTGAAAGAGATGCCAGCTTTGTGCCTCCAATGAGAGGGACTGTTGGGGTGATGCCCTCTGAAGATCACACCTCAATTGAATTGAGTGGTACAGACAGGCCTGGTCTACTGTCCGAAGTGTGTGCAGTTCTTGCAGACCTTCACTGTAATGTGGTGAATGCTGAGATATGGACACACAATGCTAGAGCAGCAGCTGTTGTTCATGTTACAGATGATTCCACAGGGTGTGCGATTGAAGACCCTAATCGACTCTCAAAAATAAAGGAACTTCTTTGCAATGTTCTGAAAGGAAACAATGACTTGAAGACAGCAAAAATGACACTTTCACCCCCTGGGTTTACACATAGGGAGAGAAGGTTACATCAGATTATGTTTGCAGACCGCGACTATCAAAGAGTGGAAAGAGCAGAACTTGGGAAAGATAAGAGCTCAAGGCCCCATGTAACTGTATTGGATTGTATTGAGAAGGATTATACTGTGATTACTATGAGGTCAAAAGATCGGCCAAAGTTGTTGTTTGATACTGTCTGCACTCTAACAGACATGCAGTATGTAGTTTTTCATGGAGTGGTCCACACAGGGCGGATGGAAGCTTATCAGGTAAGGTCAAATTTCACAAAAATTTATTATTGGAAATGAAGTTTGGGCAAAACAAGTTGATAACATGACTCAACAAATGAAAATTCTATGGTTCAACAAGTTTGCAAATCTTGGTAGAATTGGGAACACAACTATTTTAAACCTTAAGGGAGTCAGAAAGTCAACTTGCTGCATACATTTTTGCAGAATGGCTATGTTGAATTGCTACCACCTTTTGAATGTGTTTGACTGAAAACAAATTTTGGTTTGATATAGGAATATTATATCAGGCATGTTGATGGACTCCCTATGAGCTCAGATGCTGAGCGAGAACGTGTCATAGAGTGTCTTGAAGCAGCAATTGAAAGGCGAGCATCTGAGGTAAGCAACTGATTGAGTCAAGAGTATTTTGTTTCAGGAGACCCACCTGTGGTCATGCTAACACATATTTCCTCATTTTGTAGGGACTGGAGCTAGAACTCCGCACTGAAGATCGGTTTGGACTTCTGTCTGATATCACCAGGGTATTCAGGGAGAACAGTTTATGTATTAAAAGAGCAGAAATATCAACAGAAGGTGGGAAAGCCAAAGACACCTTCTATGTCACAGATGTGACTGGTAATCCAGTCAACCCCCAAATTATTGATTCAATTCGCCAACAAATTGGGCACTCCATCCTGCAGGTGAAGAACTCCAATCTTTCACCAAAGGCCCCCCAAGAGACAACAATGAGTTTCCTCTTTGGGAACATCTTCAAATGTCGAACTCTTCAGAATTTCAAATTGATCAGATCCTACTCTTAATACCTTCCTTCCCATACATACACTTCCATAAGTAGAAACTGTGCAGACATATCAGATGCTTCTTCTGGAAAAAAGAAACGATATACAAAGAGACTAAAGGACAATGTAAATAGTCTCCCCTTCCTCTTGTTGCAGAGGGTTTACTGCTATGTCCTGATACTGGATAGAAGTAACTCAGACACAAATACTATACTGTAAAAATGCCTACTGGTCTCTGTATATCCTTGTGTCTTTTAGTAAGCTGTGTACAGTGTGATATTACTTGCCTTGTACAAACAAAATAAAAATAAAACAAGATTGTACTGATGCCTCTAAATTTAGTGATTGGATGTTATCTTTGGCTTCTTGCAAATTGAATTCATCCAATCAAAACTAAATTTGAAGCCCTGGTTCATTTAATGATGGGTTCTTCCCTTCTTTTTTTTTTCTTCCTTCTTATGTGGGGCATGGTAAAAATGCTCTGTTGAGGTCTTGAAGCCTCCATAGAAAGCAGAGTAACACAACTATTGAAGAGGTTGTAGCTATCTTAGTCTATTGGATTTTCACTCTGAATTTTATAAGTAAAAACATTTTGACAAGAAAAGGCAATTCAATTGAATAAACAATCATTTTAATTACTATTACTACAATAAGGAATTTATTTTAGAAGAATAAACCTATCTGTGCTTCTTGTTCTTCAAAAATAACTTTTAAGAATAAGTTTTTTAAAATAAAAAGACAAAAATAGCTGCTTAAGGGTTTATTTGGAAATTATTTTTTATGTATTAGAATAAAAATTAATTTCCGTTTTTTAAGAATTTGGTCTAAAAACATATTGAGTTTTAAAAATAAATTTGTTTTTTAATAATAATTGAAAATATCGAGAAGAACCTTCAATATTATAGAAAATATGGAAAATAATTTAAGAATTTGTATATTATGTATAATTTATGTGTATAATATTTTTAGGAAAACTAAGTCCAGAAAATTGTTTCAAAAATAATTTTTTAGAACTGTTTTTGAAAAGTTACCAAATAGATCTTCAATTGAAATCCTATTTAATTTCAAAAAACAATATTGAAAGAATAATCTAATGTATGGGTACTTTGTCTGTTTCCAAACAGCCCTTACAAGTTCGTAGTGGGAAATAGTGGGAATCACAACTTGGCGGGAAGCAACGACCACTCTCTACGATGAAACCTTCGGCGATTGAGGCGGCAATTCGAATAAGCCGAGCTCTAATCGCAGCTTCAAACCAGTCGAGACCCACTCGATCATGGAGCCCTTCACTGGAGCAGACTCTACATCGACTCGGGTGCCACGAATTGCTGAGTCCCTCACTCGTCGCCCGAGTCATCGACCCCTTCCTCCTTCACCATCATTCACTCGCTCTCGGTTTCTTCTATTGGGCTTCTCAGAAACCAGGGTTTGCTCACACTTCCATCAGCTATCAATCAGTCCTTAAGTCTCTCTCCATTTCCCGCCAATTCAATGCGGTTGAAAGGCTCTTGAAAGATGTGAAAGCCCAGAAAATTGTGCTTGATTCTTCGGTTTATCGATCAGTGATTGCCTCACATATTATAGGGAAGAGAACCCAGAATGCTTTCTTGATATTTAATGAAGTTAGCGCGCTTAGTCGCGAGATTGGACCAGATACGTGCAACTCCCTTGTTGCTGCTCTTGCATCTGATGGGTGTGTTGTTTATGCCCAAAGAGTGTTTGATGAAATGATTCATCACGGTGTCCCTTTGAATTCTCTTGGATTTGGTGTTTTCATATGGAGGTTTTGTAGAAATGCTGAGTTGGGTACTACTTTAAGTCTGTTAGACGAGGTTATAAAGCATGCTTCCGAAATTAACGGGTCCATTATTGCACTTTTAATCATTCACGGGCTTTGTCAGGTCTCCAGGGTGTCAGAAGCTTTTGAGTTACTGGAGGAGTTAAGGAGCAGGGAATATAAACCTGATTTTATGGCGTATCGGATTGTTACTGAGGCATTTAGATTGAAGGGAAGTTTGGCTGAAGTAGAGAAGGTCTTGAAGAAGAAGAGAAAGCTTGGGGTAGCTCCAAGGGAGAATGATTATAGGGAGTTTATCTTTGTTTTGATTTCAGAGAGACGGATACCTGAAGCAAAGGAATTGGGTGAAGTGATTATAAATGGGAATTTCCCAATTGGGAATGATGTTCTTAATGCATTGGTAGGATCTGTTTCATCTATTGATCCTGGTTCTGCAATGTTGTTTTTCAAGTTCATGATTTCAAAAGAAAGTTTTCCAACTCTGCTAACTTTGAGCAATTTGGGTAGAAATCTTTGTAAGCGTGGAAAAGCCGATGAATTACTGGAGGTTTTTCATATTTTGTCTTCTAGAAACTACTTCTCAGATTTGGAGACTTACAGTGTGATGGTTTCATTCTTGTGCAAGGCTGGGAGAGTGAGAGAAGCTTATGGGGTTCTTCAGGAGATGAAGAAGAATGGGCTGGATCCAGATATCTCATCCTATAATTGTCTAATGGAAGCATGCTGTAGAGAGGATCTATTGCGCCCTGCAAAAAGGCTTTGGGATGAGATGTTTGCAAGTGGATATGGTGTAAATTTGAAGACTTACAACATCCTTATCCAAAAGTTCTCAGAAATAGGCCAAATTCAAGAGGCTCAGTGGCTCTTTCAACATATGTTGGAGAAAGGAGTAAACCCTGATGCTACAACCTACACATCCCTGCTTGAGGGGCTTTGTCAGGAGAAGAAATTTGAATCTGCTTTTGAAGTTTTCAAGAAGTCTGTTGAACAGGATGTAATGCTTGCGCAAACAATATTAAATACATTTATTCTTTACATCTGCAAAGAAGGTACAGTCTTTATATGTATGGAAAGATATATGTGAAAAAGTTCAATGTTATGGTTCGTGTTAGTGGTGTTTAACCATTTGTTTCTTCTATGTGATGTTTTACATGTTGAAAGGTTGCTGAATATGTTATTAATTTAGTTAATTCCATATGCTCCTTGCAGGTAATTTTCTTTTTGCTTCCAAGTTGCTCTGTGGTCTCACTTATGATGTAGGACATTCAGACTCCCATGTGATTTTCCTGAAATATTTAGCTGATGCTAGTGAGATTTCAACTGCCATTGAACATATAAAATGGGTTGGAGATACCTTGCCTTCAATGTTGCCAACAATATCTACAGAGCTTTTTGCATTGCTTGCTTCTTCTTCAAAACCAGAGCCAATCCTACAAATGCTTCTAGCAATGCAGGAGAAGTCTCCACTTCCTTACAATGATAGTTGGAAAGAACTTAGCAACCAATTGTTCACTGGCCATAGTTTGGGAACAAATTGAAGGTTGTGTCTTACTTTTAACCATAAATATTGGCTCCTAAGTATGGTGATAAGGGGTCAACAAATCCAGGTTTACAGCAGGTAATTTGCTCTTCCCCATTTATGAATTGAGTAGGGTATTCCATGTGTATACACAAAAAAAAAAATAAATAAATAAATAATAAAATAAAATAATAAAAAAACAACTGATTCATATTCATAAAACACCATTCTATGGGTTTCTATCTGCAACTATGTGAACTTATACTCCTAAAGTTTATATACTCTGTCCCTTCGCTTTGTACAGCACTGTTTCCAATAAATGCCTGCAATCAAATTTTTTTGCAATTTTTTTTATTCTACTTCTGTTTTACTGCTCTCTGAGTTTATATTAGGCTTGTCCATCGCTAAATCCCTATTCCTTTGCATGCCAAAACCAATTTGGCTCTCCCTTGTTAGATCTCTCTAGTATGTCCTAGAAACTGAAGCATGGTGGCTACAAATCCTGAATGCCATGTTCTATCCAATAGAAAAAAGGATAAGCATTGGTAATGACCCAATCAAACAGTCAAAATGCACAAAAACATAGGAAGTTTAGACATAGGAAAAATTTATTAGTTCAGAAAGACCCAAAGATCTAGTGGGTGGCAAGCTTACTGGGTCAAACAAACAGCTCTATGTTTTTAGACATTCTGATTAGTGCTTTAAATACAAATCATATATTGAACTCAGCTCATCATTTAAATGAGTCGGCTCATTTACTCAATTGGATGATGCATGATGCTAAACATATACTCAAAAAAATGAAAAAATTTGGAAAAGAAAAAAAAGGTTACCTCAAAACTAGAAGTATTTTTCTGTTGGTGAACTTTGAAGAAAGGAGAATAAGCCTTTTCAATATGCTTTAATTTCCAAGTAACTGTATCAATCACGTAAAAATTCCAACAAATGGAGAAAAAAACAGCAATTCAAAACTAACCAATGATATTGCAAATGCATTAAACTAACCTCTAAGCTAAGCAGGCTCACATGGCAAAAATTATACATGCATATGGGAAGGGAGGGGACGGTGTTGTTGGTTCAGTGTGGAAGGAGTAGATCTAAGGACCACATGACCTTCTTCATCCTCTCTTTACATTTTTCTCCAAGTCTCACCTGTTTTGAGGTGAACATTTTGGTTTTGGAGGAGGCTATTATCTTCTCATTTTTCTTTTTCCACTAATGAGACCCAATAACACAAGTAAAGTCACTTTAAATTTTTTTCCTCTCCTTATGCCCTACAAACTGCAATTTTAAGCTTCTTTACTGAAAGGTAAAGTGAGGTATCATAATTCTAAGCAAAGTCTTAGCCCTAACTCATTGGAACCTTAAATGTGTGTTTCTTAAATTTTTTATTTTTCCTTCACTATTGATGCTTTCTTATAAATGAGAGTATGCTTTTATGACAGGTAAGGGAAATTTCACACCCTTATTATAAGCTCACTTTTTTTTTCTTTATTAATTTTGAAAATAAGTCTTGACTAAGTGAAAAATTTAACAGAATTTATGCTTTACACTTATACTTATTCTATGAATGAGAACAAAAATGTTATACAAAGGGGCAAAAATCGGTTGTGTTCATGTCCAATTCATGTTATGTCAGTTATTAAAAATGGCTCAACCTAGGTAAAACTCCTTCATAACTGAAGCAAATCTTTTGACATTATTAAACTAGCTTAATATATCAAACTCATTTAAGCTTGTTTCAATATGGTTCTTATTTGTAGGAGGCCAACCATATTGGTGAGTTGTTTAGTAGTCTGAGGTAAGAGTGGAGTAGAGTAAGAGGTGAGAAAGAAAAGAATGGCAGTGGAATCAAAGAGAGAACCTAAAAAAGTAGGAAAAACATTTTTTATTTTTTATTTTTTGTTTGGTAGGAAATGGAACCTTCTTATAGTGCTCCAAAATAGTAACTCTCATGTTAATGGATCAATTATTACATAGAACATTTTGGGGATGACATGTGTCATAAAGATACACCGGTCCCTTATCTCTAATTTTGGTCAAGATAAGTTTGATATTTGTTAATCCAACCTCGGTAAACCTCTAGACACCAAACCAAGACCCTTAAACTAGTCCAAAAGTGCTCAATGATTGGAAGGTTGATTCCACCATTGAGATGCACCAAATTCATTTTATGAGCCCTATTCCAAACTCAGACAAACATATAAGCATCACAGCGCTATGTCAAGGATGAAATTTTGAGGGAGATGTAGCAAATCATCTAGCTACAAATATTATGGAGGAAGTATCCTTCCTATAGCAGGGATGAAACAATCAACCTTCTCTGGTGCACGTAGTGTCTCCTTCACCAAGGAGTATAGTAATAGAGACCCCCATCCACCATAGGTGAGCATCCATATTCTGTGGGCATCTGGGTAGCTCAGGAATATATTTGGAGGTACGAGAGACCAGATGATATAACATTATGGCATAGGAACTATGTAAGGAGAATATGGATTTGTCCATACATTGGAGATCAAAGGTGAGATACGTTACATGTCATGTTAGTGGAGAGTGATCTTGAGCATGTTTTACTACATACTAAGACACATGATGTTCTGTAATCGATCATGTTATGATGGAGCTCACATTGGATATATTAGACACATGGTAAGTTGTGTCCATGTGGATTTTGCTAGATAGGACATCAACAAGCTATAGCCTTAATTTTATCTCATGAGCAACCTTCTTTTAGACTTGCATGTGGGCTTAATAAATTGGAAGAAATAAGCACGTGATGAGGTTCAAACTCATGACTTCCAAATAACTACGGATCTAATACAATGTGAAGCTATCAATTGACCTAAAAACTTAAATTGTTAGGTAGTAGGTCAATAATATATATAAAACTTATTTGGGTTGCAATTCTAACGAACAAAATACTACATGTTTGTTATATAGATAACAAAATACGATCTCTATAAACATAACAAACGGTTGGATTGGGTTTGGTTTACATAACTTGTTAAATTATATGTTAATTAGACATTATTGTAACTTAATCATGACCCATTTAACATGTTCAACAATCTAAACACATAGAAATTACAATTGAAAATGTTTTCTCAATTAACTTATTATAAAAACATAATAAAATTAACGTGACTTACTAATACAATTCTTTTTTAAAAGAATATAGAAATTATATGGTTAAATGGATCATACAATTGAGCAATAATCATGTTAATATGACACCATTGTTAAAAGGGTCCATGTATAGGTTGAATCATAACTAATTAAATATGTTAAATAGGTTGAAACCTCTAATGTGAATATGATCCATTTAACAAAGGATTGGGCAAATTGCTACAAGTGCAATTAGATTGATAGGGATGAATCTTCAATATTTATTCACAAAACAAAAAAAAAAGAAATGGAAGAAAAAGGAAGATACTAGAATTTGGGAAGTTTCCAAATTTCTCCTAAAAAGAAGTTTCTAAACTTTAACAGAAAAGTCTTTTTTACTTGAGTCATTTTTATAATCTACAAATCTTTTTTATTAGAAAGTTTTATTACAAGATAAAGTTTAAGTTTATAATTCTAAAAAGAAGGTTTTTATTTTTCCTTTTAATTTTATTATATTTGGAAGAAATAAGAGCTTTGATAAGTTATTATGTAAAGGTTTTGTTTGTTTGTTCATAGTTTTATTGGGGTATTAGCTTTTTCTAAAGCCTATAGATAGGGCTAACTACTCTATCCCGAATCATCCATATTTTTCAAAAGACTAAGAACGGTAAATAAAAAAAGTCAAATCACACCATTTTTGTAATAGGTAAAATGCCTCTAATCAACTTTATGAGATAGAGAAAAGGACGACTCTATCTCCATCAAAACTTGACCGATCTAATCTAGTGGACAGGGAACTACTTGTTGGGTACAGAGTCAATTTGAGGAATAGAAGAGCAAACGGCAAACGGTTTGGTTTGATTTTTTATAGTTTTGTTGAGGTTTTTAGCTTTTCCTAAAGCCTATAGATAGGGCCAACTGCTATAAAACAAGTTTAATGAATAAATGCTGAATAATACAAATTTATCTACATACTTTACAATTTATATATATATATATATTATTTTCAATGATGAGACTTTATTGTTTTTCTTCTAAGTGAGCCTCGTAGAAGTCCTTAGTGAGATTAGAAGATTTCCTATTTTTCTCTTCTTTACCTTGTTCTTTTTTCTCTCTTTCATTTTACTTTTCCTTGTTGACATAATTTTGTTCTCCATTCTCTTCATAAATCTTAAACGATCAAAGCTATAGCCCACCTTATTTAATTGTAGGCAACCATCCTAGGGTTGTCCTACATCATAAATCCAACCCAGATCCGCTAATTTAATTGATATTATTTTCTAAGTCACCTTTGCAGGTTGTGTGAAGTATTATTGGCTGTAGTTGTTGTTACATATTTTGTCCAACATTGCTTTATTTTGTTGCCTTAAGAATTCAATTTTCATTTATTATTAGGGATTTATATCATTGATTAATATCAAATTCCATATTTGCCTCTACTATTGACCTACCTTCTCCCCTTTGTAGAGAGATTCTTTGTATTAATTGTAATCCGTGAAGTTGACCATGTACTTATATATATATATATATTATATATAAAGGAATGGGGAGGGTTTGTGGGAGGTTCTAGGTTCAAGTCCCAATGGGGACAAAAACTTACCTATCAAAATAGAAAATATATAAATATATATAATTCTGGTAATGAAATATCACATCACAATATTCCAAATACAATATTTCTTCATATGGTGTCAGAACATTTTCTTCTTTCTGCCAGTTGACACTTTGCTGTCATTTACTTACTTTGGTAGTTCTGCAACTCCAGATTCATCTGTGGTAAAAAGGGATTTATTTTTTTCATCTTCGTCTTCCATGTTCATCAATCACAGTAGATATCTACGCAACTGTTGATATTAATCATCCATTTCATCTGCATCATTCTGATAATTTAGGTTCTAATCTTGTTTCTCAACCATTGATTGGTGAAAATTATTTAACATGGGACAGAGCCATGATTATGGCTCTAAGTGCCAAGAACAAAATTGGGTTTATTCATGGATCAATAAATAAACGAGTAGAGATGAATAGTTGAATGTCAATCAATGGGTTCACAGTAATAACATAGTGAACTCTTGGATCTTTCCAAGGAGTTACCCAGCTGAGTGATTTATGGAGAATGTGCTTACAAATTTAGTCTGATCTTAAAGGAATATTTTTCTCAACTTGATGCTCCTTGTCATTTTGAAATAGAAAAGGCAATTATATCTTTAAGACAAGATCAATTACGTGTTACTAGTTATTATACTAAACCTAAAGTTTTATGCAATGAACTAACAAATCTACAGGTTTTTCCCATTTGTTCTTTGTAATTCCTAATGGGTCTTCATGACTCATATTTGGTAATCCATGTACAAATTTTGTTAATGGATTCTTTTCCATTAGTTAAATGTGCACATTCTCTTATTTTGCAAGAAAAGAGATAATGAAATATTGCCCCAACTGAGCATTCAAGCATTTAGATCACTGCTTGTCACAACAAAGTGGAAATTTTTTTTCTCAAAGAGAAGGTTCTCATAATAATAATAAGTGGGATTCCAAGGGTGGTAAAAGACAATAACCTACTTGTACTCAATGCAATTAGGTCGGTCATGCAGTCAAGAAATGCTACAAACTTCATGGCTATCCCCCTGGACATCGATTTCACAAGGAATCATTTCAACCAGCTGTAAATCAAGCATCCCAGAACACCCTTGCCAAGCCCAATATAGAGGATAACATCTCCGGATTGCCCTTCACAGCAGAACAAGTTCAACAGTTACTCTCCTTAAGCCTCCTACTAGGGTGAATCAAGTAAGGTAGCAGCTAGCCAACCACTAATCTTTCAAGTACATCTTTGAGTTTTTCTTTTTCCACAATTCCAATTGGATAATTGATAGTGGTGCCACTCATTACATTGTAAATCCTGTCTCTTCTTTCATCCATCAAAGGTTTTATTGCTATCATACTTCTGCATGGTAGATAAGCTCCTCTAACAAATATAGGTACCATTTCATTAATTCCTTCACTTATTCAATGTGATGTTCTTTGCGTACCATCTTTTTATTTGAATCTTGTTTCTGTTTGTAAACTCACCCTTGGGTAGAGATCAGGTTGAATGGTTTATTTCACTTTTCATTTAATCCAGCTTGTCATTCTATCATTTCGTTTCCTTCAATTGATTTTGGCATGAGCGTTTAGGACATTTATCCAATAAACGTTGAGATCTTTTTTCTCATTTAGTTCTTGGTATTTGCATTTAAAATATTTAACAATGCAATGAAACAAATTCATTCTCATGGGTAGCATTTTTTTTCAAGAAAATGGAATTATACACCAACATAGTTGTGTGGACACTCATCAATAAAATGTAGTAGAACATAAACATCAACATGTTTTATATGTGGATCACACATTGCGCTTTCAAGGTCACCCACCTCTTAAATTTTGGGGTGGTTAGATTCTTATATCTACACATATGATCAATCGAGCCCCATGTACTATATTTTCTGGTTAAACTCCTTATGAAAGACTCTTTGGTCTCAAACTTCTTACATTCATTTAATAGTCTTTGGATGTCTTTGCTATCCTTCTACTCATGCTTTAAAGCAAACCAAATTTCACCCATTTTCTAAGCATCCTGTCTTGATTGGATATCCATACGGTCAAAAGCAGTATAAAATTTATGATCTTGAAAATAAGAAAAGTTTTGTTTTATGTGATATCATATTTCATGAGGACACTTTTTCCTCTTAGCCAAATACCCCAGACCTCAACTTGTGACCATGTGCTTCTGTCTCTATCAAAGGAATGTGACTTATTTCCCCATCCCTCTACAGCACCTTCTACTTCTCAGCAATCTCACACACTTGGTTGTTCTGAACGTCTTCACCAATGACAAGTTATTTGATGTCAATAATGTTTTTCTTTATGGTGACTTGGATGAGAGTGTTTACGTGCAACTTCCACTCGGTTTTCATTGAATGAGGGAGATTGGTGTTTGCAAGCTTCATAAATCTTTATATTTCCTCAAGCAAGCATCTTGCCAATGGTTTGCCAAATTATCTGTTGCTTTACTTGGTGTAGGATTTCTACAATCAACATCTGACTGTTCCCTCTTTACTAAAATAGCTACTACTTCTTTTGTTGCTATTCTAATTTATGTGGATGGTATCCTTGTTTGCAGCAATGATTCTTCTGCTTTCTCCTTTGTAAAGGATTATCTTCTTCATCATTTTGCCTTGAGAGGTCTTAGACCACTTAAATATTTCGTGGGTTTAGAAGTGGCTCCTTCTAAATATGGTATATCTCTTTCTCAAAGAAAATATGCTCTTGATATATTGGAAATTATTGGCTTCCTTGGTTCTCAACCTTACACAACTCCCATAGAACAGAATCTTCAGCTTTACTGATGGTGAACTTTTACCAGATCCATCTATCTATCAATGCCTAATTGGAGATTTTTTTTTACTTACCATAATTCATCCTGACATTGCTTTTGCTGTCCAAGTTCAAAGTCGATTCAGGGATAAGCCAACAGGCAACCACAGCTAGACACCCCTGATTGATTGCTTCAATATATCAAGCAATCACCTGACCAAGGCATCCTATTTTCCTCAACTAGTAAAGCCCAATTAAATGCCTTCTGTGTTTCTGATTAGTCTAGTTGTTCAGAAACATGACCATTTTTTGCTGATTATTGCATATTTCTTGGTTCATCTCCAATTTCATGGAAGTCCAAAACACAGAATACTGTTTCTCAATCATCTGCAGAGGCCGAACGCTAAGTGATTGCTACTACTTGTTGTGAAGTCGCACGGCTTATTCACCTATGGCAGACTTAAAAATTCCACATGCCAACCAAGCAGCTCTTCACATTGCAGCCAATCCAGAATTTCATGAACCTACAAAGCATACTAAGATCAATTTCCATGTTGTTTGTGAAAAGCTCTAAGCTGGTATAATTAAAATAGGAGTTTGTTGAATTTCTTTCTGAATGCGCTTATCTAAAGAGTGTCTACGTTATATAAATATAAAGACAGCTACCATCTTCTATCATACAGAACAGAGTGTGGCTACATCGTATGATTATAAAGATAGCTACCACTCATCGTAATTGGAATATATTCTGCTTCCTCCTCTGTCACATCTTGTCCTTCAAAGCTTTGTCTGGTTCTCCCCCCATTCATCACTATTCCGTGGAAGCCAGCATCTCTCCGATTGTTCCCAAATTTGAATGTTCGTTCCAATCTGTAAACCCTGCTGTGAGTGGGGACTGTTCATCATGGTGTCTTCCCACCATGAGAAGTTTGTAACTGATCTGATCACAGCAACTGTCCCTGAACCATCCACCACAACCTCCTCTATGTACATTACTCGATGGTTTCCAGCTGTAATGACTCTAAATTCACTCACTAGTTCATTGTCAAGCTTCCGCTTCACCGGTAACTTCTCCATCCTTAAGTAGCCGAACCATTGTTAAGTCAATTTTTGGGTGTCCTGCCATTCTTGCCACTACAGATAACGCCTCCCTATCATCAGCTCCACCCAAGAAGAGAACAGCAACACAATACAAAGCCCAGTCTGCTATCACATGCCTTGAGCTTGAGCTGCTGAGGGGGCCCGGTCAACAAGGATTGCGACAGAGCAAGGTGCCTTTTCACGGACCACATTGTTCATTGTCCTAACGGCCTTTTTGAACAACTCCAAACCTCCATTGGCATTAAATCTCCTGTTGAAAGGAACTATTATGAGAGAAATCTTCCTGTCAAGCGCAATTGCGCTTACTTCATTATGCATGCTTGCATAGGGAGAAATTGCAGTGAAGGGTTGCACTGAGGCTACACGATGATTGCTTTCCTATTAGAATCTGAAGGCATTGACAATGCGCTGCGACATGGTGGCCTTGGAGGAGGATTTTCTGGTCAGCTTGTGGGGAATGAGGAGGGGTTTGGCACGGCCAACAAGCTCCACAAGGTGGAGAACATAGATAGCCATGGGGCTCCTATTTGTTGGATATAAGGCTTGGAGGAGGTTAATGGTGGTGTGGACATTTTCTTCATCATGCATGCACACTAAAACTCGAAGTTCAGCATTGGGTTTGGAGTGCATGACAGTTCTCTTGTAGAATAAGTACCTCCTTGAGGGATCATAAAGGTATTTTATAATAGGTGTGATAGACCCTGCAACCACCAGCATGGATGTGCACATCACCTCAAAACTTTCATGGTCTATTGCCTGCAGGCAGTTTGATAAACAATTCTCAGATTCATTGCGGTAACAATAATATCAAGTATAATGCCATTTAGAGATTCTAAAGACTGCCTGCCAACTGTTTCTCTGTGTGATTGCTTCATATTAATGGCCTAATGAGTAGCAGCACCTTATGCCATTTTTATTTGGGAGTATTGGGTAACTGTTTGTCTGATATTGCTCAGCAGGTATAGAACAATGAATGTCAGCCTTACCTTCACTTTCTTCAGCATTCTAAACTGAGATGGCTTGTAACGATGAAAGCCCTGGTGGTGGCCAGTATCATAGGCACCACCCCAGTGGAAACGCCAATTGTAAATGTCTTTCTGTCTACGTTCTTTAGTATCCATGGATCTATTTGAACTCCCACCAGGAAGAAGTAGAACATACATGCGAACATGGAGAGCAAATCCAGCTGTATGAAGCCCCTCAATGGGAACACTAGTTTTGTGAATTCACTGACCCTCCCCAGAACCGATGGTCCTAGTATTATACCACCCTGCTACGTTAGGTTACAAGCAATCAGTTCAATTGGGAGACCAACATCTGATCAATGATCAGTTATCTGTTCTCTTGCAGGTCAATGTCCATTGTGTTTTTGTCTGATATGCCACGGATATGTCCTTAACAATTTATGAGAGAAGAGAGAAGGCGTACCAAAATCTGAGAAACAACGACAGGTTGGCCAAGAGGCCTCAAAAGCCTAGAGAGGAGGAGGATGACAGAAGAAGCGAGGGACAACTGCAGCAACAAAAAAGGGAGGGAGTAATGCAATGGATTTGTGCCCATAAAAATACCGCTTGATTGAATCCTTCCTGCTGATGTGCAAAGGGTCCTAGTTAGGTTTACGTTGCCACCATAGGCGGCTGCCTCATCGGGTTCCATTATTATGGGCCCCATCCCTGCAACCTCTCTTTTCACAACCCACCGGAGAGAGAGGAACAAAAATCATACACAACACACAAAGACAGAAAGACGAAGAGAGGGTGAATGTGAGCTCACCTCCAATCCCAACCAACGATTTTATGCGCACATATTGGGCTGATGATTACTGAATGTCCCATCATAATTCATGTACAGTTTGAACTTGGCAAATAATAAAGACATCATCTTACAAACATCACCCCGCAACTGCTTCTCGATATTAATATTTTTTTATATCACAAAAAATAGGCATCCAATGTTCCATATCATGTATTGCTCAAAACAACCGATTTAGTTCATTTTGAATTTGATATACACACCCCAGCACTCCAGTCCCCAAGAAGCATTGAGATTATATTAACCCAGATAATTTAAGCAAACAAACCAACAACCACGTAGACAAGAGGTTGGCTGTAAGTTTATAACAAATCTTTTATTCATCAATCTCTCCTATCAACATTTTTCTCACTCGTCTACAATATCATCTGCATGCACTATACATATCATAGCCAACGACAGGACACTACAAAATTGCATCTGGCATCTGCCCGGTCTCCTAACCCAATAAAGAGGCCAAAAAGATGGGAAAAAAAAAAGGCCAAAAATAAGTTAGTATATGAACAACTTTTACATGAGAGACTTTAAAAATCTAGTATGTTCAAAAAAATGGGGGAAAGAATTCACAATAGAGAGCACAACCAGTGAGCATCAATCTTCCAGACGTTGGATCTCACCCATCAAGATCCGGTTGCTGGACACTTTGAATCCGAGAAGAGCAGGATCAAGTTGTCTTCCTTTCTTTCCTTTCTTTTTGCCACTTCGTCCAGATTGCACGCTACAATCAGATGACTCCAAAGCAGCCCCATTGGTGGCATCTGCCTCTGGAACAGGTTTTTTTAGCATGTCTATGAATGAAGTTTCAGATACAGCAGCATCAGTACAAGATGAGGTCCGCCTAAACCGCATGTCTTTCTTGGCAGATGTCTGAGTTTCAGCCATCCTGTTCGTCATTGGATTCCCAGCAGAATTCTGTCTCCCATCTGAAATTACCAGTGTTGGAACAAGCTAATCAGCCACAATAGTTTGAGCTCATTACCACCAAACAAAATTAACTCATTGAATAACACAACCCCCAGCATTTAATTTCAACTCCCAAAATAAATTTCAAGTCAAAATATTCTTCCAGTGCACTTTTAAAGCAAGCACAATTACCAAACAGAAAACAAATGGGATTAATAGCTAGGGTATACCATCTATATTGTTTTTCTGCTTGACAACTGGAGCTGGGGCCGCCTCCAACAGAACATCTGAAGACAAGACTCGAGAAACTGGTGGGCGTTTAAGCATTGAATTATCAAGCTCATTGGATACAATAGATGATAGCCTGCCAAAAAGGAAAGAAAGAATGCAAATATTTGAAATCTGGAGGGAAGAATAATGCTCTACTTCTATAAATTTACAAGTCTTCATGACAACAGTACATTATGACCATTCAAATGTCAAAACCTCACTTAAAACAAATTATAAAGATCATCACAGTACCATTATGAATTTTTGTTATTAAACCAAATCTTGTCTCAACAATGCGACACAGCAGAGCTGTTGAACTTGTATCACATAACTAGCTCCTAGGTATTATATAAGATACTTAAGATAACTTAAATCAGTTATAAAAGTAGACGAGACTTAGATGTTTAACATGAAATAAGAGCTTACTAGAAATAGCAGGAAAGCAAATCCATCCATTGTCTTTTAAAAGGAATTTAAATCCGCTAGTGAGTAGGTACACAGCCACAAACTAGACATTGCCTGACTTCCCAACTCTTGAGGCTAATACTTCTCATGGAATACCACCTTAGGAGGCATTTGAAAGTCTAAAGAAAATGCCAATCCAATGTTTTCCATAAAATGAAATGAGTTCGCTTCATTTTCCAATTTATCTGAAATGGAGATAAATTTGCATTCTGTCTAGGATCATTTTAAAATTTCAAGTAGTGAAATCAATTATTATTTTTCCTTTCATCATTTTTTGAAGTATCTTCAATTCTTTGCAATAACTCAATTATCAAATATAAACCAACTCCATTCAGGAGGATGAATGTCAGCCTTCAAAGGACATGAGATGCAAAATCAATCAAAAACACATCCATAGCATCTTCAAAATGTCCCCTTAACAGGGCAATATTTCATGGTTCTCTGACTCCATCCAGTAGGCAGTCAGATACCCTACATGCCTATAAGAACAAGTAGGGTTGGATTCAAGGAAACCCTTCATATTTTTCCGAGATCCTATGAAGTAACAAAGCAAGAATAGTAATACCCTAGTTTGAAACACTTTCAAACATGCAAATATCCCCCACTTCAATGTAATGATACCTCTAGACTAGAAAAATGATAACAAACCTCGTCTTATTCAGGGTATCACAACTGTTTCAAAATAATCTTGCAGTGCAATAAAGAAGAAAAAGACCTACCTATCATTAGAAACATCATCTTGGCATGCTTTATCTAATCCAATGTCATGGTTGTATAAGCCTGCATTTCCACCTACACCATTAAAATGTGCTTTCAAATATTTAGTAAACCCAAAATAATATCAGTAATGAAAATGGGGAACGTTTGACAAATTACCAGCATTGCTCACTGATGTATGCCTGCTATGGGCATTTACTAGCAGCTCCCCATGATCCATGGCATCTTCAGCTTGCTCAGCTAAGTTACCTTCAATCTCTGAAACTGACCGGCTCATTTCCGTTCTGCTTTTGGACCCACGCTTCTTCCCTTTCTTTCCCTCCAGCTCTGAGAATTCTTTGCCCATTGATGAATTCCCAATCGAGCTAGAGTCCACAAAACCAATCTGAGAAGTCTCTAGTGTGCTTGAAAATAATGGCTGTTCTCCTAATGCTCCAGAATTAGATCTAAGGGGAAATCTTTCCCTGTTTTCCAAATTGTTAAATTGTTCATTCGCATAAACATTAAGTAAATGATTTTGCCGCAAGTTGCTTGAATTGGAATTTGGGGACCCTTCTGTTAATGTGTTGTTTAGACTGACTATTTGATCTGGTAGAAGATTAGGAGGAAGATTTGAAGAACTTGACTCAGGAAATAGTCCAAACGAATCCCGACTTTTATAAGATGATATAGAATGTTGATGGTCCACTTCTGATGACTGTGTAGATTGAAGATTCAGTTTTTGGTGGAGCATGTCCATCAAAACTCTCTTTGATTTTTCCTCATCATCTCCAGCCAAAGCCCATAAACTTGAATCTGTAGAAGCTACAGAAACTTCAGGCTCCATCTTCCGTCGCTCAGCTTCAAAATGTAATTGTTTCATCCCTGGTTCTAGCCAACTATTTTCTGACCGCCCATTGTTCCTGGAGCGGGACTCAATTGCATCTGGATGAGAAGCATGTAACCAGTCTGAAACTTGGTGGTGTTGAGATGGGATACCAGAAGAGAAAGAACCCATGGGGTCAATGGAATGCATATAAGGATGCCGATCTTGAATGTCTAGACCTTGAAAACGAGCATTTACATTATCCAAGTTCATCCCAGGAGCACCAGAAGGCATCGGCCTCTCAAATGCAACAGAAGTAGGCTCATAAAACCCTCGTTGTAGTTGCTCCTGTACAGCAAGATTCCGTTTAAGTTGGCTTAGTTGTTCTTCATGGGAGGAAAGCCTCTGCTGTTGCTGGTAAAATTCTAAAGGGTTCAACCCTGCCAGATGAGCTTGGTGACGGCCAGCAGAAGTCCTGATGAATTGATCAGCTTCATCAACTGGCCAGAGCCCACCAGCACGCCTCTCTCCCTCAATCCCCATCTGCTGCCTCAATGCCAGAGATAACTGCCTTGCATGCAACTGTTCTTGGTGAAAACGAAGCTGCTGTTCTGAAGGGAATGCATTCCCATGCTTCACCTGTGATATGAGCTCCAATAAATCATTTGGTCGTCCTCTATGTGCATTCTGACCAATCTTTGCTTGAATGATCTGTTCTAGAGATGGATCCAGGTGCCTTGAAGCAAACGAATTCTGCTGCAATTCATGGAGAAGGCTTTTCCTCAACAAAGCCTGATCAAGCATGTTGTCTCCCATAAGGTCCATCTTTGACTGCCCAAAACCCGGATCAGACATGTGATGATGCTGCAACTGTTCAAGAAGCAATTGTTGAATATGAGACTGCTGCAGCTGCTGCTGCTGCTGCTGCAATTTCATTTGGTGGTGATGAAGCTGCTGTTGATGAAACTGATGTCGTTGATGAAGCTCAAACTCTCGCTGCTGTTGTAACTTAAGCTCCAAAAGATGTTCCATATCTTGTGCTGGATGGTGGACTGACTGTTGGAGAACAGGGTTCTTGCTCTGACTAAAAGAAAAACCAGGAAATTGCTCCACACCTGATCCAATAAAATGAGATGTGGGATGAGGAGATGGACGGTTCTGTGGTTGAAGTTGTTCCTTTTGCAACTTTTGTGACATCAGGTGCTCTGCCAAGTCATAGCCACTGAATTCTTGCTCCATGCGAGATAAATGCCGGGCATCTATGGCACCTTGATGAACACTGGAGTTAGAACATATATTTCTTCTATAATCATCAGACCATGTCTCTGCAACAAGAGATTGATCAGACACAGCACCTAATGAACTCTGTCTGGGCAACAGGACATCTCTCTCATGCAAGGTATCTATAAAGTGACTCTGATCACCTATATTTGAAGGTAAATTTGATGACTGACTAGACCTCATGTGGGAGCCTCTGAGCTCAGACATTAACAGACCAAAGGGATGCAACTTATCATCATTATCCATAGGCACACCAGTTTCTGCAAATTCATTTGCAAAAGATGGGCGGCTGCTCAAATCAGGAAATGAACCATGAACATTAGCAGAGAGTTTCCTCATATTGCCACTGCTAGTTGCAGACTCTCCAAGAAAGGCGACTTCTATATGAGAGAAAAGAAAAACATTCAGGTAGTAATATAAAAGAACACATGCATGCACATGCACATACATTTAATAAATGGCCAGCATAATCAAACAGAGTAACTCACTCTCATCAAGTGCAAAAAAATTTTGGAAGCCTTGATCTTCAGTATACTGGGGTTCAACAGGACACTCCTGTTTAGGTATTCTTGGCTGAACATAAACACCTGAGCTATCCTCAAATACAGAAGATTCCCACTGCTGATCATTCAAGACAGCTGAAACCTTGGCTGAAGCAAGGTCAGGAATACTCTCTCCCAATCCATCTCCAAAAGCATCAGATTTTTCTGACTTGGTAACTAGATCAGAGCTGGAGGCAGACCTAGCTTTATTTTTCAGATGTGGCATGATCTCGCCAAGTTCTTGAAAAGGAGACCCATCAGGAGCATCTGACAATCGTACAGGTAAGTCAGCTCCAAAAAATCCTTGCTCAAACCATGAAATGATGTCAATTCCCAGAAAAGGTCCCTGAGTTACCCCTTGAGGATCACAATAACATAAACTTAACTCCTCAGGTGGGATAGTCCTTTCTAATGAGAAGGCCACATTATTGCCCTTTAAAAGGTCCTGGTTGCTACTAGAAATTTTCTCTATAGAAGAGAAGTCAAATAAAGAACTTGAATCATCAGGAAGCTGGGTACTGATTTCAGAAGACAAAGCTGCCTCAGTGTGTTCCAACTTCAAGTGTTTTGGAGCAGAATCTGTCCACTGCTGATTTTGAAGAGGCTTCAGTTCATTATGTCCAGTACTGTCAAGCTCCCTCAAACTGCTGAAATCATATCTATTTGAAACTGCAGGAGTCAAATCATCAGTCACTGCCACACCAATTGGGGACACAAAATCCTGTTCACCTTCTTTATGTGGATCTCCTGGAAGAAAAAAAAGATGAATGGAATTTTTAACCTATCATACTTTCAACTCAAGAAAACCAAAATTACCAGAGGCTATAGCTTTTTCTTACCCTCAGCTATATCCATCTGGAAACAATGAATATCTAAGATGTCGGCAACATTACCTTGATATGCTTGATCATCAGCAGTCTTTCCCAAAGATTCATAATCAAATTCAGTATTATTCAAGGAAACCTGTTTCCCTTCAGTCAGTGTTAAGTCACCAATGCCTGAAAAAAAAAAGAAAAAAAAAAAGGAAAACACCCTCTAGATGAGAAAAAAAAACCCTATCCATTTAATCTTTTTCTTTTTCTTTCTTTTTTGTTTTTTGTTTTTAATAGACAAACAAGAATATATTAGACGTGTCAATCAAAATGAGGGGAGCATGCCCCAAGTACATGGAAGGTATACAAAAGATGCCTAAGAACTATCAATTTAAAATTAGACAGGGCACAAAGAGATAGAAACTGCTATTACCTGTAAGGTTTTCATCTGATCCCACATTCTTCTCTCTAAATGAGCTGTAGAATACTCCACTGGTAGTGATTTTTCCATTCCATATGTCTCCAAGAACAGCCTGCAACCATCAGAAAATCAATCTTAAAGTAGCAACTAGTTGCGAAAAGCATCATCAGAAAATCTTCAAAAGAAGGGGTAAAAAAACACACACACACATATGCAGGCATATATCTAGTACCTCTTCATCAGAATCAGGCGCCACAAAAGCCAATGGCCCAATTGAGTCTACTTGTGTTATTGAGGGCACTTGCTCCATCTCAACAGGTATGGTATCAAAAGCAGGAACTGTATTTTGCTTGCGGTAAATGTCCAGAAGCTTTCCCCTTGGGTAACAATACGCAGATTTCCCAAATACATTGTCATTCTTATCTCCCGGAACAAAACCACTAGAACCAGCAGAAAGAGGCCTGCCAATTTGTAGAAGTCCACTAGCATTTGGCTTTCCTCGTCCAGGAGCAAATCGCACATTTGAACCCTCCACTCGTCCTCTCTCCAATCCAAATCCTGGTGCAGAACGATATGTAGCTGATCCACCTACATGAACTTCCATACGATGCCGTGGTCTCCATTTATCACGTGAATCATTGTCACGCTCTGCGGCTGTGCGGTTGGCACTAAAAGATTGCTTGTCAACATGAGGGTCTTCCTTTTCCACATCTGTCCTCTTCTCAGTTCGAGAATCCTTCTCTTTATCTTCAGGACCCCACCTTGATGACCACTTGTTATCTCTCCGAGGTTCATGCACAGAACTACGGTTATTATCATGCCAGCGATCGGAAGAAGTTAAAGCTCTACTCTCAGCAGTTTCTCTTGTAGGAATGACATCAGCACGACGTTCTTCTTTTCTACGATCTCGTCTACCAAGTAAGCCTGTTTCTCTCTCCTCTTCACGCCAGCGACGACTGCTTTCAATGTCAGCAGCAGTCCTCCTCCAGTCTTTCTTGTCCTGAGATCCATCTAAACGCCAGCCATCTTTCTGATTGGGATCAGTGGAGTTTCCATGGGGTATAGGGTTTGGTGCTCGCATTTCCTGCCATTTTTTGGTTTTGGACGGAAGGGGAAGCAACGCATTATAAAAGTTCTATTAGATAAGCAGACAAGAAATGAATGATGTTGCATGCTGCAGAAAGCTTGGGATATAAAAAAGATTCATGGCAACATGAGGCTAACCAGTTTGCTTCATAGGGTTGGCTCACTATTCAAGAAATGGAAATCATAAAGAAATAAAAAGAAAGGAATACAGCATCAGGAACTTTCATAATCAATGCACTTCCAGTGTTTGTTCATGTATAAGAAGACTATTAACTGACACTACAGAATTGCGTCAACAATGGGAAGCATACAACTAAAGGCTCTTGTAAAATATTGAAGTTAATAGTATTAATTTCACACTGAATAACAAGAATATGGTGTATCAAAAGGTATGCACCAAAAGATTGCAACTCCTCAAAGCACATCTGCCATGCAACCAAACTTAGACATATATTTCTACTGAAATTTAATGATTGAGAGGAGGAGAGAGAGAGAGAGAGAGATGTTAACTAAAAGTTCACAGATGACATTAGTAAACAGTAAGAATCACAGCAACCAAGGCTAATAGAATTATTTGAAAATAACAGATTAACATCCATTTTTTGGAGAAGAAATAATGGACTAGCATTAAGGCCTCAATAAGGGAAAAATGCTCGGAAAGAAGCCTGTTCCATTGTACAAACTGCTTGCATATGCTCATGTGTGCTCAAGCACAGATGATAGCCCAGTCAAACCTTGGCAATCCACATCCAAAATGCACCAGAACTCATTTCCAATGAAATTCCAGTCAAATTATTCCCCTGATTCACCAATGTAATAGCTTCAACATGTACTTCTGACTGCATTGAATTATCTTAAATAATATGATTTAGAATTTTGTAACTCAAATTCTCAATGTTTCTACTCAGATGTGGTTAAACCTTAGATTAGTTATTGGGTGTGTGTGTGGGGGGGGGGGGGGGGGGGGGGAAGAGAGAGAGAGCATGTGCTTTTTATATAAGATTATTTTACCTCTTTTTCCCTTTTGTGCTCAACTTCTAACTTTACCGTATATTTTAAACAATTAATATAATAATTTTTTCAAGAAAAAAAAATTTTGAATTTGGCTTTTCTTAAAAATTATGAAAAATAGCTAAGGATGTGTTATCATTGTATTGTTATACTTTGTATCGTATTGTGTATCGTATATGTCTTGTAAGATACAATTAAGGTATGACACATATTGTGATACATATCAATGTTCATAAAAAATATATCATATTGTGCATCATAAGTTCTTAACAACTATGGTACAAGATTACCTATCCCAAAAAAAAAAAAAAAGGGGGGGGAACAACTATGGTACAAGGCACAAGGCCTATCTAGGGTGCACAAGTCTCCTAAGGCTTAGGCTTCAAAGCAATCCAAGGTGCACACTTGAGCAAAGTAAGGCACAACCTAGGTGCATGTCAATTGTATAAAATATGATCCAAAAAATTTAACCCTATAAATTTCAATTTCAATATAAAATTAGAAATTTTAAGAACAAAAATGTTAAAGAAAAAATAAAAAAAATGAGGAGTGCCTCTTGAACAAGGCACAATAGCTAGGAAGTTGTTGTGCCTTAGGCGCACTTAGGCTTGCCTTTAACAACTAATGCAATCTCAGTGAGAAAATTCATTAAAAAAATGCAAGATAGTTTCATGGGAAAATATAGAAAATCATTTAAATATATTTTACCTGAAGTTGCAAGACAAGGATTGCTATGGTATGTCATATAACATTATAGAATTTATTGGATGGCCAGAGAGAACAGTGAGATTGGCCTGTGTTATTTTTAAATGGGAATTGCAAAGGTGTGTCGTATGACACAACAGAATATATGGAGATGGTCCCATTGGACGGTTAAAAAGGGAATCAAAAGGTCCAAAAACTATAAAATTAAAAGAAAAAAAAAAATCAAGAGAAATTGAAAGGCTTGCCTTGAGCTAGAAGTAGTGCCTCTTACTTGATGTAAAGCAAGGCTCACAATGTGTGCCTTGCTGTCCTTTGTACACTTTTGTGGTTAGGCACCCTTTTACAACTATGAGTTGGTAAGGCAAATCTTGTTACAGAAAGTTGGATTCATCAAACCAGACAAAGTGTCCCCAAAAGATCAATAAACAAATACATTATTAAAATCACATTAATGGCAAAATAGAATACCCATCCATACACATGCACACACAAACAAAATCATTTTTAAATTACCCACCTTTTTGCTAAATTTTTTATGCATCAAGGAGTGTAAAATAAATGGAAAAAAATGCACTTGCAAAAATAACATGGTGTCAACATAAATTCAGTTAAAGATATGCCAACAACATGCGGTCCTGCAAAATACAATGCCACGGTTGTTTAAGAAGATGAGGAAGGATGGCAATAAAAGGATTGGAGAAAACAAGCCATACTTGCAGAGAAATAACTTTAACTAAGACATTAATCAAGTTCCTATAAACCAGCCTATCTTCCACCACTTTTTCCAATGCAGAATGAAGAGATTGAAAATAGCTTGATAGGTCCATACCCCTGATGTGCCACCAATCAATATCTTTGCCTCAACTGGCTTGGCATAAAGCCACTGTGGGGACAGAGGTATGCTACTCTCTGATGTTGCTTGATCTGCATTTGTAACCAAAAAATAAAGAATAACAGCGATTATATTAGGATTCACTTCCTTTTAGAAGCACATAATGAGTGCACATGCAAATGAGAAAGTTTAAAAAAAAAAAATGCATATCGTTTAAAGTCGGCATAAGGCTTTTACGAGTTAAGTAGCAGTGAACATATAGACTAGAAACTTTAGATGCAAAATAACCACCTTTCAACCCATCAAGTAGTCCCATAAGCACCTTCCCATCACCCTTTCCTCCCAATACTTCATCTACATAGCACAAGACCCAATTAGAAACTGGGATCATTTGGTTCTGAAATTGCCTACAAGTTGATTCAAAAGCAAGGGCCCACAGGAATGTGTTCATAGAATATCATAAGAGCAATATTTTCATAACAAATTTTAAGAAAATGTAACTGGTTGAAGAATTTGGGCCTATTAAAAATTCAACAATTCCATCCGTCCATAAACCCCAACACAAAGAAAGGATGCAATTTTCCAGAAAATGGAGTTCCAAGCTAGTTGCTTCTTGTGAAGTATGGAAGAAAATTAAACTTTCCCCTGCGTTTTTACTTATAAGTCTGACCCTCCAGCAGCCAGAACAGAGGGTCCCTCACAGAAAAAGGGCAACAACCAGGAGTCAAGCTACATGACACAAACATTTTTATCCAATGCATTCAATGAATACTCATTAACCAAATAATAAGAATAACAAAATTAAAGTCATGATTTTACATGAATGCAAAGAAAAAATATGTAGAATCAGCAGAGCTCTTGCTTTAGAGTACTATGGTGTGAAAAAGGAAATAAGGAAGAATTATGGCAGCATCTCCAAAATATCCATCACTTACAGATTTAACATCAACATTTAAAGCCTAAAACCAACACCCACCTAGCATCACTTAGCACTTTATCTGAAATTCAGCCAAACACATTTAAAACTGAATCTTCTAGTAGAAGCAGGCAAGAAAATTTATGGCATCAACTAAAAGCACATAAAATTAAGGAGATTTTTATCTAAAGTACCGTGAAAACATACAAGTCAAATCGAACAAATATTATCCGCAATACAAGATCTGCAAAACCCTAAAACAGGGAACCACATATCCAATCGACAAAACAATTTCACCTTATAACTCGCACTAGTGTGCCCACTAAAAAAACCCTATCAGACGATCACAACTACCAACACAACAGCAGGGGGGAAAACCCAATAACAATAAAACAGGTAATAAAATCTTTCAACTATCGAGAATTACAGATATCAGACACTGCAGATCGAGTGGATATAACTTGATAGTAACCATATATGGAAGGGACCACAAAATCAAGAACCCACGTAACAATGCCAAAAGAAAAGGCACATAAGAATTCAAAGCCCTAAGAATACCTTTGTCGGTCCAGTGTTCATCGGGCGCTTTGGTGGAGAGGAGATCGTCCGGAAAATCAATCGTTCCGTCAGCCATCGTCGACCACGCACCAATTGCAAGGGCCCCGAGAGATCTCGGAGTAGCGAATAACGCAAACTACGGCAGGGAGATGGAGAAGAAAGAGAAAGGGAATGGAACGGAAATTGATCGATGCAGAAGAGATTTCTAGGGTTCGATCGGAGGAATTGCGGGGCTTCGAAGCGGAGAGAGGAGGGCGCAGAGAGGTTGAGGAGGGTTTGGGTGAATGATCATAACAGCCAAAACATCACTGTGATTTTTTACAAGCTTGGAAATAAAAAACTATATATACGTAGATATAATTAAATTTGGAAAAATATATACAAATTGCAATATCGAACTATCGCTTTGGTGTAACGCGGAATTCCCAAACTCATTCTTTTGGTCCAATCCACTACTGCCACATAAGCAAAGAGTTGGTAAAATTACTTGCTTGGCCCTCTGATGAAGTTTAGCATATTCCCATGATACAACCTCGATGCGTACTATATTTTCCTTAACGATCGAATAAAATATGGAAGATGCCATTTTTTTTCACTCGAAAACAAAAATAAAATTCAAAATAAATTAATTCAAATAGCAAGGATTATATTTCAAGCTATTACTTTAGGCTATGTTTGGTTCCCAGAAAATTTAAGGGAAAATATAAGGGAAAGAAAATACAAAGGAAAAGTAGAAGGAAAATAAAAAAATAGATTAAAAGTTGATAAATTATTTTTTTTGTTACTTCAAACTCATTTTATTTATTTTAACTCATTAATATAAAGATTAAATAAATTTAAAATATATAAGTTTTTAATTAGTTTTAAAAATTATATTTGATTTTCTTTGATATTTTTCATAGGACAACCAAACATAAGAAAATCATTTTTCTTAACATTTTTTTTCTTTTCTTTGTACTTTTTGGGAACCAAACATAATCTTAGAGTAGGAAAAAATAGAAGTAGCTCTTTTAATCATACCTCCAACGAAAGAAAATAAAAACCTTATATTAGAGAGTAGGAAAAAATAAATTATCTGATTTTATTTTTAAAAAATGAAAAAAAAAAATCAAATAAAAATTTATATATTTTTTAAACTATCTAATTTTTATATAAATGAATTAAAAAAAATTAGTATGAAGAAATATATAAAAATAATTTATTGATATTTTCATTTTAATTTAAAAAAAATTAAGCCCAAAAAATAGAAAAAAAATGTGTTTTCAAAATTTTCTCAAAAAGAAATGAACACAATTTTCTAAAGAATTAAGAACAAATAAAATCACATAAATAATTTTGTGGAACCAAAGTATAAAAGGAATTTAATATTATAAATCAAATATTAACATGCATATATTGAAATCAAATATTATTTTAGAAATAATGTATACATATTTTTTGTGATAATTATAAGTGGATATTTTTTTATATTAGAGGCTAATTTAGAGTAGTTGATTAATTATAAACATGTTACCATTTAAAAATTAAAATAATAATAATAATAATTAACAATTGTAACATAATAATAGCACCTAATAAAGTAAAATTAATAATACTATCATTATCATAACATAACATATACCATATACCATATTTATCATTATGATAACAAATACCATAGTTATCATTATAATAACATAGACCACATTGAGATGGTGTTTGTTTTTTTTAGTTAATTTTAAATAAAACTCTAATGCTTAATAGTGTTAAATATTAAATTAATTATTTTTATAATATTTTATTTATATTGAACATAGATAAAAAAAATCAGTATATTACTTTTTTTATTTAGAAAAAATCAAATATTTTGATTTTTTATATTCAAATTAAAAATTTATAATAAGTCATGAAAAAATAAAAAAAAACAAAAGATTTAAAGTTTAAAAACAAATTACTTTCAATAAAAAGCTAAAAATACATACATCCTCTTAATCATACAAAATAAAAGTAAAAGGAAAAAAGGGACAGGATTCAGATCCAAATTGGATTATATTGGTTGCAAAGGATGGCCCAATCAACAATGTCATTGCCAAATGGAAGATTCCTATAAATTCACTCTGAAAACACAACTGTTATAGCTCAAAGAAAATCAATTCTGATGGAGAGGCTAGAGACATTTTTAACTTAGTAGTGTTGAAAAACAAAATACTAAAATCACTCAAATAATTTCTCATAACCATAACCCATTCACTGCAACATTATCTACGGACTGATAGTATGTGATCACGAGCTACTCCGGAGCTATGGGGCAAAAGTTCCCCACTTCATAACACAGTGTCATCAGCCATTGATGAGATTTTCTAGGTAATTCTTCCAAATAGAGCACCGCCATATAAGTTTAGCCCAAACAGATATAACAAGACAGATGCAAGTTCAAAGAGTGAGCAAGACCATTATCCGCCTTTTCCAAAAAACAGAACCTCGCAGTTAAAATCCAAATGAATTGAAATAACCAAAATTCTACAAATAAACCATCAAAACTCTCATATTCTAAGTAAACAGCAATACAGGGCACTGCCTCCTAGGTCATCCTCTGGGCGGCTTCCTTGGCAACAAGCCTCTCTTTAGCCTTAGTTCTAGCCTGGGACTTGGAACCCATGATCCCACCACCCCACTTCTTCCTATTTTCATCGTACTTATCATTGAAGTTTGCCTGAAACAACAAAAAGAAACATGTCAAATGAAACAATACCTCCAATTAGGCCCCATAGATTACAACATCTAGAAGAGATATTTAATTCTATGCTACCTTGATAGCCTCCAAGATTTTGCTGAACTCCAATTTATCTTCGTTCTTGACTGTGGTCAAGCACAAAACAGAGGCAGTTTTCTTGTGAACAATCTGTCATAAAGATAATATAAATTAGCAATGGATCCAAAGCTCTGCTTTTGAATAGGGATTTAAGGAAATACAAAAATAGGGCACAATTACCGATCCCAAGCGAGATTTTCCCTTGACAATGCAGTATGGGATTTCCATCTTCCTGCATAATGCAGGAAGCCAAACAACCAACTCTATAGGGTCCACATCATGCGCAATAACTACTAATTGTGCTTTGTTCTGCAAGGAAAATACACTCAAATAGCTGTCATTTCGAATAGAAGCATCCTATGAAAGAGATAGCGATAAAAGGATCTCTTTGAATGACAAAGGTAAACCAAAACCTGCTCAATAAGGTAGGTCACATGATTGAGACCATATTTCACAACAATAGGCTTCTTGGTCTCAGCGGTTTTCCCTTCAGCCTCAGCCTGAGCCCTTTTCAAGAGACGCTCCTTCTTTGCTGCTTTGTCTTCAGGCCTGTACTTAAGAAGCATCTTGAACAGGCTTGTTGCTGCAGAGGAGTTCAGACAAAGTCAGTTGTGAATGTATCTTTATGTCTAAAACCCATAATTTTAGAAGGCATAAGGCGCACCTAAGGTGCAAAAGTCTTATATGGCTTAGGTGCAAGGCACAATACAAGGTGTGTTCCTGAGCGAAGTGAAATGCTACTTATGATGCATGTCACTTTTGGACAATATGATCTAAAATCCAATCCAATTAACAAAAAATTTAAGATTTAAAAGAAACATCCAACAAAAACATTATGAAATATATAATGAAACTTCAATTATATAAATTGGATTGGTCATGGAGAGTCCTAAGGGCTTGGCCATGGAAGGTTCTTCAATTATCGAAAAACAAAAACATAATGAAATCATATAAATTTCAATATCCAATTAGAAATTTCAAGAATAAAAATGTTTTTAAAAGGAAAAGTAAAGTGGATTAGGCATACCCCTCCAACAAGGTGCACGCCTTTGTAAGCAAGGTGCTATAATTAGGGAATGGTTGTGCCTTGAGCCTAGGCACACTTTAACGCGCCTTTTACAACTATGCTAAAACTGAGCACCATTCTATAATATTGTTTATGAATTTAAGGTGGAAAAAATGCCAAAGAGGGAAAACAAGAATTCCGTAAAAAAGAAACATAAGCATCAAGAGTTTTTCTCAACAAATGCAAGCAGGGACCCATAAGCATAACTATACCAAGACCCCGCACAACCACAGGTCTGAGATAGGTTAAGGGGAATTCAGGTTAGTCAAAGTTTAAGTAGAAGAGGAACTAGGTCTCGCAGTGTTGGCCTGAGATATTGAGGTAACTACCAACCTAGGCTCAGGCCTTGGCTGGTCTTCAGGCCTACAAATGCACTCTTGATTTTGATGCTTTTGGTCCTTCTATTTATTATATCATTATATGTACATTATTTGTTAACGATAACAACACCAACTTGGACTTAACCATAACAACCTTGAGGACTTTTCACCATAGTTAATTCCTACCAGAAGATATTGCATAAATGTATAATGCCTTGGGGGGAAACCTTAACCCAGATTATTTCTGATATGTTATTGAAAGTTTACTTCTAATGGGCAGATTACTAGTATCCTTATTTTTTTATTAGTGGGCAGATTACTAGTATCCTTGAATTCAAGAACATTGCTTACATAAAGAAGGGACCGTAAGAGGATGTTTGGTAAATCAACTTAATGACTTAAAAGTGATTTAATGACTTAATTTATATTAATCTCAATTTTTATTTTTATTTTTTTGTAAACATAATTTTAAATTTAAGTAAGAATAAATTAATTATTTTGACTAAATAAAGTAAGAATAAATTAATTATTTTGACTAAATACTTAAATTCATTTTTAACTTTAAGTTATAATATTAAGTTATTGTAACAAGCATACTTAATCTATTTAATAACTTAAATTATGTTATTAAGTCATTTTAACTTATTAAGCTGATTTACCAAACACCCTCTAAGTCTTCTAAATGTAAGGATTGCATAATTGAATCATGCAAACATGTGAACCACAATGCACTAGTTGTTGAAGCTGCACCTCAAATTACGGCCAAACAAGGGCTATTCATCACATCCAAAAGATCAAACTAGTTTGTTCAAAACAACAATTCAATCAACATGGGCTTCAACTAAAAAGCTATTCTCAACTCAAATACAAGCTCTAACAACTAAAATCTTACCAAGGTTCTTGTCAAGGGTCTTGGTAAATTGGTTCAGAGCTGGGGGAACCTTCAACCGCTGCTTGAGGATTCGTCTCTTCCTCTGAATCTGAACATGCTTCGGAAATTTCACAAACCGGCTAAGATCCCTCTTTGGAGGCAATGCCCCTCCTATTCCAAACTGCTTTGGACGTTTCTCGAACAAGGGATTCACTACCTTCTCCTAAAAACAAATATGATTGCATTAAAAATAAATAAGTAAATTATAAAATAAAAAAAAATGGCAATGAAAATCACAAGGGAAAAAAAAAAAAAACGAAATACCTGTTTCTTCTTGGCTAATGCTGCTGGTGCTTTTACTCCTTTCTTTGGAGCCTTCAAATTAAAAATTCAAAAAAAAAAAAAACCGCATTAAAGCAAAAATAAATTTCCCAAATCATATAGCAAAACTGGCGAAAAAAAATTAGGATTTTGCAACATTTACAAGAAGAAATACTTAAGATAAACATCTTGATCCACCAAAACACCACAATAAGTTAGGAAATGAATATTAACAAATAGGATAAGCCTATATCTAGAAATCGATAAAAGAGAGGGCTGTTCTGTTCTGGCTGATATGTTCCTAAGTCATTTGAATTGAAAAGAAAGAGAAGAGCACAAATCAATGAACAATGAGATAGATAGCGAGCGGACTAACATACCATCTGTGATAAGGGTTAGCGAACGGCGAAGGAGAAACCCTAAAACCTAAACCAGCCGTCCCCCACACGATATAGCGAGTTGGGGACTATATAGTGGATGTTGTAAACAGTGGAACGACGTCGTTCTAGTCCTCCTGCGCTCTTTTATGAATCCCAAAACGCACCATTTTGGCTTGTAGAATATTCCTCATCTCAATATGATTATAATTAACGCCAGGAATGAAGTAAGATATTTTATTTACTCACTATGTATATATATGTAACAAATTTGAAAGGTTAAGTGATATATTAAGAGTGACAGTGATTTTAAAAAATATTTTTAACCATTCTAATACTTGAAATATAAAAATTTTCAAATACTAAAAATGTTAGATGTGCTTCTTAAAATCACTACTAAACGGATTCTAAATATTTTCTATATGTCTGAGAGATACTTCTTTCTTGTTATATTTATTTTGTGAAAAAATTAAAATAAGTCAAAAATTTTGTATGTATGAAGTCTAGGTATGTTTATATGTGGTGTGGACTCTATTACTCTTACATATTTTCCTTATTATATGATTAAACGAGTTCTTTGGATAATCTTATAATCCTAATAGAGATTTACCACCTAAATTCCCTTAAAGAATGTTGATGGTAAGGTCTTAGTACCATATGAGATAAGCTATGGGGAAAATGAGGCGTCAATAGCTTAGTAGAAAAAAAATTAAGAGGAGGGGTGGGAGAAGTGAATGATATTGGTCCCTAATTAGGATGAAACGCCATGGAGCACTTTAAGAGGGCCTTTGGAAAGGTCTCTTAAGGATCTTATGTCAAGAGTAGTCTTAGGTGGTGTTTGTTTTTTTGGCTTTTTGCTGAAAACCATTTAGTTTTAGAATTTAGGTTGTTTGTTTTTTTTACTTTTTCATGACTTATTATAAACTTTTTACTAAATAAAAAAAGCCAAAATATGTGGCTTTTTTTAAATAGAAAAAATAACACAATGGTATTTTTTACTTTTTAATATTTAATAAAAATAAAATACTACAAAAACAAACAACCTAATATTTAATACTATTAAGTATTAAGGTTTTATTTAGAATTAAGTAAAAAAACAAACACCACCTTAGTCCTTCTCTTTTTTCTGAATAAATGAACCTATGAATTAGTTATTTAGAGACTCAAATTTAAACCTTATTAGTTGTTAAGCCTAACCAATAAAAGACCTTCATAAATTCATATTAATCAACTCTTGTATTAAATTTATATACTTATAATACTAGATTAATTTCGTTCGCATCTCTTAAAGTTTTGGTTGAATACGCCTAATACCTCATTGATTTGAAATTTCGTCAAATATTTTCTTTATCTTTTTCATTTATTACTTTCACTCATTTATCATTTCACTTAAAATAAAAGAGGTATTTGATGAAATTTTGAGGACCAAATGTAATTAGTTAAAACCTCTGGGGAGATGAATGAAATTAATCCTTATAATATCATGCGACATTAGATGGAAATGGGTTCCTTAATAGCGACATGTCTCCTTCGTCTCAATTGAGTAAAAAAGGGTTTAATGCATATGCAATTTATCCCATCTCGACAAAGCCTCCAACTCTATTTATTAAATTGAGACTTAGTTTATCTTATGAACTTAATGGTGAGAGGGCTAAACCCACCTATGAGGTGTACCGGATCCATGTAGAACCTTTTAAACCCTTCTTCTAACTCGGATGGTGTAATAGCATTAGGGTACCATGCCTTAAGTGGGATGTCTTTGAGAAAACGGGGAGACTAAGTGGAGAGGCCACGGGGTGATGCAAACTTAAACAATGTACCCCCTACCTTTCATGAAGTAAAAAAGGTGTGTATTGACACCACCCATACAAAGGGTTAAGTTAACACTACCTTCTAGGGAGCAATCTTACATCAATCTTGCATGTTGAAATCATCTTATGGGATCTAGATAAACCAACCTTGTGGGATCATCTTTATGAGCTTAAAACGGCCACCCCTCCCTTTCTCATGTAGGCAAAAGAATGATGTCTTAATTAGTATCTTCTAATTAGAATGTGATGATACACTCCTTTAGAAATCGCCACAAATGGACATCCATTAAGGTGGAGGTAAACACTCATGCCAAGTTTACTTTCTAGTTTAACATGTGGTGCATCAGTGTACATACATAACATCACAAGACATGTGTAGTCATGTGAGTGGAGAATCATTTACTACATATGGTGGTGTATTAGTGGTACTCTACCATGCCAAATTTGAATGTGGTAGAGACATACAGGTCTACATAAAGTAGGCAAAATTGTGTATCAATTAACTTCCAACTCCTTGCACGAGCATTGTCTGTGTAGTCAAAGTAAGCATGTGCACTTACATGAGTAAGCCCTTATTCATGCAAGTTGACGTTATCAAAATAATCTAACTTGATTTATTATTATTATTATTGTTATTATTATTATTATTATTTTCAAAATCTCAAAATAGTAGATTGAGAGATACAAAAGAATAGGTTATTTATTTATTTTTTAAATTACATTGACTAAAAGATATTGAAACTACATAGATTATTTGCATTGTGCCTACTACCATCAACCAAGGAGAAAAATATAAAATGAACATGTGGTAATAATGGATATTGATTTGAATCAAACCATAGGCTCCTATTTTTAATAAGATTTCAGCTAGAAGCATACAAGAACCTTTTGCATTAATTGACATTTACCGAAACTAAGACTTGAAGAAGCAAAATCTTGGGGGAAATCTAAATGTAAAGAGTTCGGTTCACAAAAGGCCAACAAACCAAGCTTCTATAAGGAGTTTGATTTTTATTTTTTTTTAAATCTTTTTTGTTTGAAACCATGCCTTAGAATATGATTTTTTTTTTTTTTTTACATGAGCTTCTTTAGGGGAAGAGACATGAGTACACCATGCTTATGAAAACCTTTTTAAAGAGTGAAGAGTTATGCCTACCAAAGTGAAGGTCTCAAGTATCCTTAGCTTCAACCGTATTCTATGAATTATATAAAAAAGAAATATAGGTAAATTGTATTTCGTATTGGTTTAAGACACAAAAGAACTCTAACTATATTTCAACTTATGATCAGTCTATAGGAACTGATAGAAAATAAATAGTTTATGATAAAATCTTTTTTAAGTCAATTGTTGTGTTTTGAAACGAGGGGAATTAAAAAAAAAAAAAACATAATACAATCATGAGTTATACACTACCTTTAGGCAACGCTCTCAACAAATAAGAGATTCATATGAGGAACATGAGGACTAGTTTAGATAATGAACATTAAGTTACAGTTGGGCCATAATGGAATTTTAGTCAATCTCTTAATAATATTATTACTATACTTATCAAAGATTAGATTCATTATGTAAGACATGACAATGGAAAGAGGAAAAAATTCAGAGTTCCTTAGGGGGTCCTTAATCAATAACAATTGCAATAATGTCATTATATCACATTATCATATTGTTGTCATGTTTTTGCCTCTCATTTTAGGCATCACCAATCATTTTTTAATAAACTTCTAGAAATTTGATTCATGTAGCTTGGCAAGAAAATTTTGAATTTTGGATATAAGATCTTTTACATGTAAAATGTATTGCTCGTGCAATTTGGGATTCTCATTTTGGTCAACTGGTTTATACCAAGATTTAACAAGAATTGACTATGATTTTGAACTTGTTCTTCATATGACTCCTCTAAATCGAAACAAGATTTGAAAAATGAATCTATTTTATTCCACCATATATATCTTAGGTGTATTGCTAATAATCATGAATAGTCATCGACCCCAAAAGTATAGAAAAATAAGACCTTATTATGGGATATACATGCATTACAAACCTATGATCATTAACCTTCAATCAAGTTATTCTATTCCACCTCTTAAAACTCTTTAATTTTAGCTCATTAGATTCAATAGTGGGGTTCAAGAGTGATCGCAAATCCCCCTAATATTATTTGAAAATATAAATTTTCATTGTGTAAAAAAAAGATTTTTATTAGAATACAACAAAATTCAAATGATTTTGAACAAATCTATAAAAACAAAACGGTTATTCTTTAGCGAATCATTCATAAAATTAAATAAATCGTTTTTGTTAAGATCAACCCAACTTGAATAGGAAGAAGATGATCAATCAAACCGTGACATACTTTGCGATCACTTTATAGTTTTCATTGTAAACCTAATTAGTTACTCCCGATTACATAAATAAATAAATTATTGATTGCATTCAAAGGTAGAGGATCCCATTTATTTATTTATTTATTTTAAAGTATTCCCTTACATGGCTTTTTTTTTTTTTTTTTTTTTAAATAAAATAAAATAAAATTCGGAAAACTGAATCTAAAAATCAAGGGATAAGGAATCAAGCATAAGCGTAGGGCTTTAAATACTATAAGAGCTTTACAAAACATATGCTGATTTGACTCCTTGAATCTTGGTAGTTAGGCGTGGGCTGGAGGGAGCGAAGAACCTAAGCCCAATAGCATCGCCATCAGCAGAGTTGCCTTGGAATCGCTTGCTTTATTTGCAAGCGTCTCCTGGTTCAAGTCTTCGACGAAGGTGGTAGGGGAAACAACTCTCTGCTCCGCAACCTTTGGAGTAAATGGACAACCGAAACGTCGTCGTCTGCGACAATGGCACCGGAGTAGCTCCTCTCTCACCATTTTTTCTTTTTAATTTTATTTTCTGCTACAATTTTCTCTTTTGTGCTTCGTTCAAATTTTGAAGGCCATTTTTATTTTACATTTCTCCGGTCGATCCGCTAATTATTCGAATCCAATGACTTTGCCAAGTAAATCTTTGCAAAATTTGGGGTTTAATCGAGTAATTGGTGATTTTGAGTTCAGAAAACACTTGAGGTCTTTAATCTTTTGATTTTGTTTCGTATGAATAGCCTCTGTTTGGGAATCGGATTTAACCGTTTGACCATAAGATCTGCTGATTGCGATCAATAATCTGATGTGGTTGAATTCCAGAAACTCTTGAGTTTTGGGTTATGTTTCCGTTGAGTTGCACACATACAATGTTGTTGGCTCAATTGTGTTCTATGTAAGATTTGAATGTAAAATTCTAATTCTATCGTCTATTTCATAAAATTCCTTTTTTTTTTTTTTGTGCTTCGTCTTGTGAGGAGGGTTCTCATTTTCAATCATGGATTCATACATAAATAAACGACAATTGAGCCATTCAACTTAGGTGCATGTCTTGAAAATATCTATATTTATTTATTTATTTATTGGTATCTGAAACTGGATTTATTGCATGCAGTACGTCAAATGTGGTTTTGCTGGCGAGAACTTCCCTACCTCTGTGTTCCCTTGTGTGGTAGGCAGGCCCCTGCTAAGATATGAAGAATCACTCATGGAACAGCAGCTCAAGGTGAACATTTTCATCTACCAAGAAATTTTGCATTTTGTCTCCTAGTTAACGAGCCTCTCTGTTCATTTGCATATCCCCATCGGCATTGCAAAAGTTTTATATGAGCTCTTACCCAGGGGACAATTAAATTTATCTGCAACCGTGATTATTTGCAGTCTCATCTGAACAACTTCAGTTATGTACATATAGCCAACATTTACTAATATCATAGCATGGAGTAATAAGAGAAGTTAGTACATCTCTGAAAGCTTAGCATTTATTTTACCTGACATAGATGTTATGTCAAGTTTCTTTATGGGCATTATATTGGGGGCTCAGGCATCCTGGTCTTGAGCTACATAGCTTAACATTCCATCTTTATAACTTGGTTCTTGAATTTGAGGGGCTGTTCTTTATTTCTCATTCGTATAGGATATTATCGTAGGAGAAGGTTGTGCAGAGTTGCGGCATCAACTGGATATATCTTATCCTGTTAACAATGGTATTGTGCAAAACTGGGATGATATGGGTCACATCTGGGACCATGCATTTTTCAAAGAATTGAAGGTACTTTTCAAGGGCTGCTGATTTCTATGCCAACTGATAATTAAGTGTTCATTCCTTTTCTGTAGGATGTGTATGGTTGCATTGATTGTACTTGTTCTATGGAATTTGAAAAATTCACTTTCCATATGGCTATGTTTGGTTCCCGGAAAGTACAAAGGAAAGAAAAAAAATGTTAAGGAAAATGATTTTCTCATGTTTGGTTGTCCTATGAAAAATATCAAAGAAAATCAAATATAATTAAAACTAATTAAAAACTTATGTATTTTTAAATTATTTAATCTTTATATTGATGAGTTAAAATAAATAAAATGAGTTTGAAGTAACAAAAAAAATAATTTATCAACTTTTAATCTATTTTTTTATTTTCCTTCACTTTTTCTTTCCTTCTACTTTTCCTTTGTATTTTCTTTCCCTCGCATTTTTCCTCAAATTTTCCGGGAACCAAACATAGCCTATGAATTAGTTTTTGTGGATTTATGGACCATTGAATTTAAATTTTATGTCAAATTATTGGAATGTAGAGCACCAGAAGTTGATTTAGATAGTGGGCCTCCACTTCAATTCTATGCAACCACATACACATTTCATCCGAACATAACTGACTTTATTTCACATTTTCTTTCAACAGATAGATCCAACAGAATGCAAGATTTTACTCACAGACCCGCCCCTTAACCCCTCAAAAAACCGTGAAAGAATGGTTTGTGATCCACTTCAAAAATAATTTTGTTATAATGTGTCCCAAATTATGACTGCTATTTTCAATTACTATATATTTTGTCCCTTTAAGTTTGAGTTTGACTTGACATTACAGGTTGAGACCATGTTTGAGAAATACAACTTTGCTGGTGTGTTCATTCAAATCCAAGCTGTTTTAACATTGTATGCTCAAGGTGCTTATAAAGAAGATTCAAGGTCAAAAGTTCAAAATTTCATTTCTCACAAATATCACATGGATCTTTTACTAAGGCACTATAAAAGTTCTATTTGAAACTATAGCCATGAACAGTGAAATCACCTGTAATAGCTTTTTTGAATCCTATTTTGAAAATAATCATCATCTTCATTATGATGACTATTGCTATTGCTATTGCTATTGTTGTTATTAAATTTAAATGCGCAAGTATCTTGATCCAATATAAGATTGATTTTTCTTCAACATTACCTTGACTTTACTCAGGTTTGCTGACTGGACTAGTTATCGACTCTGGTGATGGTGTCACTCATGTGGTAAATTATGCAAGAACCATTTCTAAATGAGACGTACCATAATAATTTTTAGTTGTTTTTCTTTGGGATCCAAATTTATTTGCTTGGGTTGATATGTCCCACAAGAATGAAAGTGTTTTATTGCGTTCTTTTAGCATTTGGAATAAGTTCAATTGTTTTCTGTAGCATTTGAATCAAAATTTCGTTTTCAGTCCTTTATGAAAGGACATGGTTTAAAACTTCTACTATACTTGTTTATGGCTCCATTTCAGAAGGTGGGATTTTTCTTTCAAATTCTTTTAGGATCAAAATGGAATAATTCTACTTAATGTGCCAACCAAATTTGGTTGTAGTGTTTTCTAAATTGGATTCTTCTCTGCATGGCAACCTTGAGGTTGAATCATCTTTACAAAATAAAGGAAAACTTGTATTTGTGAAACCTCAGTGTTGATAGGTAGTCATTTTTAGTTGAGACCTCAAATATAGTCATCTGATGAAGTTGTTATATCTTTTATATTATGTTGTGGAGACAATTCAACCTGTCTTTGGGTGGCTGGATATGGATTGCGATGTGAACATGTTGCATCATTTCAACTCTCTCTCTCTCTCTCTCTCTCTCTCTCTCTTTTTTCATTTTTTACTTTTTTTTGTCTCCTTTGACTCATAGAAAAAACATATACTTGTTTGGTGGCTGGGTATGGATTAGGGTGAAAAGATGTTGCATCATTTCATACATTAGAACTGGTAGTTCTACAGTTGATTAATCCAGGACAGATGAACATTAAAAATCATGAAAGAACTTTTAGCACCACAAAACTTTTTAGTGTTGCACTGTATCACTTGTAGGTTAACCCTTAAGTATAATTACTTTTGAAAATACCCTCCAGGTTCCAGTTGTCGATGGATACTCATTCCCTCATCTTACCAAGCGAATGAATGTCGCTGGCAGGCACATAACATCTTATCTTGTTGATTTGCTCTCACGGAGAGGGTAAGTGACAATGTTTTTGCTAAAATATGTTACTAGTTTCAATATGACTTTCACTATTCATGTTCTTCAAATGATATTTCTTTTCTGATTGTAACACTGAACTTTCTATTCTAAAGGTATGCCATGAATCGTACTGCTGATTTTGAGACAGTCAGAGAAATCAAAGAGAAGCTCTGCTATATAAGGTGAACAAAGAACTTGACATCTTAGTCTGCTATCGTGGAAGTTATTGTATTACTGTGTGATATATCTTGTTTCTTGCAGTTATGATTACAAAAGGGAATACCAATTGGGACTTGAGACCACCATCCTTGTTAAAAATTATACTGTAAGTTAATTCTTTAGTGTCTAATAAATCTTCATAGGGTCTTTTTCAGAGGAAAGTTTGGTTTGTCATTCTTTTAGGCATAGCATAAGTGAAGAAACTTTGATCCTAAACTTCCTAGGATTATTTATGTTTTTATCTGCTTATTTATGGTAGTGATACATGTATGCTTGCCATGCTGAATATTATACCAGCAATATCATAATTGTAGTCTTCTACTGGTGATTGTGGATTTAAAACATTTTAGCTTCAATAAATAATTATTCATTTAATTTCTTATAGTCATTGGTTATTTAATCAGCTGCCAGATGGAAGGGTCATTAAAGTTGGCACTGAACGGTTTCAAGCCCCTGAAGCACTTTTTACTCCAGTAAGCTTGAATTTCCCTTGGTTTTCTGTGTTCTATATATTCTTCTATGTTCTATATATTCAATCTATCTTCAAGTGCTCCAATTCTATACAATTTCTGGGTCTATCTTAGTATTAGCGGTTTATCACATAAATGCTAAACTGCCCATGTCATGGCACATCCTATTGAGGGTTATCATGGAAATAGTTTTTCTGTCGTTTGCAATCAAAAAGTAAAAAAGAAAATAGTTTCTGTTATACTCCTTTGTCTTTATATGCTACATCTTTTTATGTTATTGTAATGCTTTTCTATAGTTCAGTTGTTATTTGTTTAAGAGATAATCATTTATGTTACTTTGTTGGGCATTCAATACAGTGCAAACTGACCGCATGAGTATCTTACAGGATGACAATTATTGCAATTACTGTTAGTCTGACAATTTATTAGAGCTTATGTTAGCAGTAATATGGACCATATGCATCAAATTAGGTTTATCCTGTTAAACTGCAATGACTTAGCAACCAAATAAATATATCAAATGCCTGATGAATAGGAAACCAAGCTTGCCTTTCTAACTGCAAATCATTTAATGTTTTTGTATTTGTCTTGAATGTATGCAAAATTTTCATGTTTACAATACATTAAATGCAGGCAGTAATTGTTTACATTAAATGCAGTTGATACACATTTTTCAGGATATATGGCCCTAGATAGTGCTCAATAGTGAAAAACTGCTTCTGACCAACCCTTCATTGTTGTGATGAGGCTAGGTTTAGTCCAGTGCTTATACCACTGGTAATTTTTTTTTTTTTTTGATGAGTTATACCATAGATAAAACCTAGAGGTGACCTTAACAAGAAGCAGAGTGACATTGTCTATACACTTTCAATAACATGAAATTAATATGCTAAAGTTGATGAGTATCATCACTAGTTACACTTTTATTTCTGCTCCTGAAAAGGGGAAAAAAGCTTACACTTTTGTTGCTATTTTTTCTAATTATCCTATTTTAAATTGTTGAGGCAGAGAAACTCTGAGATCAAATTAGTAGATCAAAGGGTCTCTACAAACACATGCTTACCAAGCTGATTACTATAGTAACTCCTGATAGTTTTTACTAAGGAAAATTCTTTTGTTTGATATGTTATTCCTCAGGTTTTTTTTTTTTTTTAATATTATGGAACAACCTATCAAAAAGGAAAGTTCTTCCATCATAAAAGGCTTTGACTTGTAACTTATGATAGTTATGTATTCTTTTTGAAGTTGGCAACCCTGGTGCATGTTAATATTATTGTTATTACAGTCTCTGATAAAAGCATTCATAATCTCATTGGAGCCATCTCACCCTTAAATTCTGGTTACTGGAGCTCTTTAACAGATTTTTATCCTGTAAGGCTGTAACCATGAAGGCATGCAGTCACAGTAATAGTTTTGAATAGGTAGAGAATTGTGGGTGTTTAGATGTTCTTTTTTCTTGCAGGAACTCATAGATGTTGAAGGTGATGGAATGGCAGACATGGTATTTCGCTGTATCCAAGAAATGGATATTGACAATCGTATGATGGTACTGAGATCATTTCTAAAAAAAATAATATTTCCTGTGTGTCTTTCTGTGATTGATCATTAAATTTTTAAATATTGTGGAATGAATGGCTCTTGGTTTCAACTGAATTTTAATGTGATAAAAGTTAGAAAAAGGAACTATGCTTTAGATAATCTATTATTTCATTCCAACAAAACTTATACAAGGACTGACCTTGGTATTTTCTTTAAATTTCCATCAGTTTCTTTGGTAGATTTCTTTCTTTCTTTCTTTCATTTTTTTTCATCCCGATCTTCCTCTAAGTAGTATAGGCTTCAGATCTTGGATACTGCCATCACAAATTGGTGTATTTTCTTATCTGCTGTGGTTTCTTTAGTGGATCTATGTGCTTTACCCTGCATGTAGAATGGATCTGACAGTCTTATTTTTAGATGTTGCATGCCTGCATATATCCTGCATATATTGAAGTTGATTGACCAAAGGTTAGGATTGTTTGCCTGTGCACTTTCTAAGTTGACCATCGTAAAGATGTCCCATCAATTGAAGATCTGATGATTACATCCCCTGCATCAGTTGAGGCAGGCTATTTAACCATGTGGCTGTGTGCATGCTTTATTCTCTCGCTATATTTTTGTCAATGTGGATTTGTTGGTATCTCTTTGTTTACTCTATTCTATTTTGTCTTTTGCAGCTTTACCAGCATATAGTTTTAAGTGGGGGAAGTACTATGTATCCTGGATTACCTAGCCGGTAGTGTATTAACATCCTCTTTGCATCAAATATTTTATTGCTCTGTTCTGGTTTCATACACGACACAAGCATATGTGAGGCAACTTATTACATATACATGGATAATGAATATTTGACCAACTTATTCAAGGATAATGAATATTTGACCAAGCCAAACACATCATTTCTTGTGGGTGTATTACTGCATTTACAATAATGGCTATGCTTTTCATGATTTATGGATTGGATGTTAGTAAAGTTGTATTCGTTTTTCTACAGTCTGGAGAAAGAAATTCTAGATCGTTATCTTGAAGTAGTTTTGAAGGGGAACAAAGATGGGTTGAAGGTAAATTCCAAATACTTTGTGCTATGCTTTGGGAAGATAAATAAGTAAATAGGCATCAGATTCTTGATTTTCGTCGTCTTCATATAGTTTAATAATGAACTTTTTATATTCTACTGTTGACCTTTCTTTGTATCTAACCTAACATGGCCTGATATGTAAGTTACTTAGCGAAATAGAAAAAACATCCATGGAATTCTAAGCATGAATGAAGTTTCATGCTGTCAATACATCAGAAATTAAATGGTATTTCCCTTCTTCGTCTTGGATATTCTGACATTCAGCGCAACAGGGCTTCTTTGCCTAGAATTTTACTTTTATTTTTTTACCTTTTTCTATAGGTACTTTTGTTTTTCCTCTTAACATAAATAAGATGAAGATTGAAAAACATTTATGCATCTTAGCACCTTCACTGCAAATCCTGCTTAACTCATGATTCAAGTTGAGTATCCAACTACTATCTTGGTTTTGTCCATAAGTAAGTGGATGCCTAGATTCATGCCTTAACCATTCAGATAAACTTTTGAGAGGTCAAGACATGCAGCAGATTCCTAAGCCTCCAAATTCTGGACTTCTTTTTCTCATGGACTTGCCTGCAGCACATGATCCTATGGCTTATGATAACACATAGCTGCAGCTTATTATGGTTGGCTAGCATACTTAATGACAGTTCATCTCTACATTCTGTAGCAGTAAACTTTTTCATAAATTATTGATGATTTTACTTTGGTTTGAAGTATTGATTCTGGCTGCTTCACTTGTACAATTTGGGATTATATATTGATTCTCGCTGTTTCACTTCTATAATTTTCTGTCTGAATTTTTTTTCTGAATGTTTTGCTTTGGTGAGGAACAGAAACTGCGATTGCGGATAGAGGATCCACCACGAAGAAAGCATATGGTGTACCTTGGAGGTGCAGTCCTTGCAGGAATTATGAAGGTGCCTTTTGCTCAAACCTTTACTGCTTGTATTTCTGCTCCATAATTTAACTGAATGGGTTTATGCTGTACTAAATCTTCTCTTCCCTGCTTTCAAGTCTGGCCAGCAGAAAACCGACCTTTTGATGTTTTAATTGCTTGATCATTTATTTGATTTTGCTGGTGAACCAATGTAGGATGCACCAGAGTTTTGGATTAGCAGACAAGACTATTTGGAAGAGGGCACTGCCTGTCTTAGCAAGTGTGGCGCTGCATGACTTTTCTTTGCAGTATGCCATCTCTTTGTTTTGAGTTATTGTAATAGGTACAGGCTGAAGCAAGGTAAGCCTGATATCTGTATCTTAAGGGTGCTGCCCCTATCTGTAAGGATTACATTCATTTACAACAATCACATCCCTGTGGAGCTGGCTGGTCCATACACATACTGGGAAGTTTTCAGTGGTCCATGCTGTGTTCCAGTTAATGATTGCCAACGCCATGCCATGTTGTACCCATGTTGGTTGTGTGCCCTTGAATTTTTTTGGATTTTCAGCCTTCTTATCTTTTGGATCGAGGATGACTTTGTTTTTCTCTTTTTTCTCTCTTCTTCACTCACCTTATTTGTTCTCATGAAAAATTTGTTCTCATGGTGGACTCTTTTTAATCGAGTAAATGCGTTATGAAATTGTGAGGATTAATTTGACACAAGACAAACAACATTTATATAGGATGAAACAAGTAGGTGGTATGGTATTAGAGTTGATACTTGACCTTGATACGAGAGTTTGAGTGTTCTAAGTGGTATCAAAATTTTGTGGAATGCAAGGATGTACTCGTACGAGAGTGATTGGGAAATGAGAGAATGTTGTGTTTATACTCTGAAATCCCATTATATGGTACGCGCACCTTTTAACGGGGTACACACGTTTTAAAGCCATTATAAAGACATGAGGCTCCTATATGTTTGTTGTCTTCATGATAGGCACCATGTTTAAGGCTTTTATTGGGGAGACCCAAGCCTCATAAGCTGTACGTGAAGCGGAAGGTAAGCAAATAACTCATGATTGTCAAGAGTTGAGGCCCTTAAAATGGCCCAATAAGCTTGGTGCATCATCCATTTTGAGAGGTGATTATTGGTTGAATGGAGTCTTTATTTGTCATATACTTGTATGATTGTATCCAACTTCGACTATTTTCTTTTTAACCCAATGATAGTCATGGAGGAAAAAGCAATGGGGCCTCTGTTTTCTTGTTGATCCAATATTATAATGGTGAAGAAAGAAAGAAAGACAGAAATGGCCTGATTTTCCTGTTGATCGAAGAACAATAATGAGGGAGACAAAGACGCACTGGTCTGATTCATTATTGGTCTAATAATGGTTTAATTTGATATGAAAAGCTCGAATAAGGAAAGTTGGGATGCCAGTCCACCGGCTATCACTCCCCCACTCGCCTCAGGCTCCTTGTTGGACTTGGGACCATGTTTCAATTTTGGATTTTGTTTACGTGCAAGGCACGTGTTCCCGATTGCTTAGATTTCCGTTACCGTCCTTGTTTCCACTATTTTCAGAATTCTGTTTCCCTTCACTTTCTATGTGTACTCTCGGTCCCGTCTCATAGGGCCTGTTTTCTCAGAATCAAGAAACATTCCATTTCAAAGGGCTATATAAAAATATAATCATATTCTGCTGCATTTTGCATCTTCACTCCACCATGTATATATCTTCTTTCTTTGACTTGTTATTCAGGTTGTGGAGTTTGGAGAACAAATTTGTTTTTGGACTCTGCATGAACCATTGTATGTTTGATGGGGTTGGGGATATGGAATTTGTGAGTAACTGTCATTCTTGTTTTAGCACTGAAAAGCTTGAAGAACTCATGATGAAAGCCATGGAAGATGGGTGTCTTACCTAGTGTACTATTTTTGAAGCCCTTGTATGGAGAGCTTGAAGTGAAGCTTTAACGTTGCAGGCTGATCAACAGACCAAACATACCCACCACTATGAAGGCTGCTCTTGCAACGGAATTGTGTTAACAAATTCTCTATACCAGGCAGGTGAAGTACTGGAAAACCCGCTATTTTTTGAACTAGTAATAGCTAGGCGTTCATTGCATCCACACTTCTGATCACTACTTGGTCTAGGCTGTCTTTCCATGCCAGAGACTGTGGATGGGGAGAACCAATCCTATAAGGGCCACTGACTTTGCTTGAGAAGGAAGTGCTCTTGTTCTTATCTCATGGGAGGGAGAGGAAAAGCATTAATGTGCTTCTGGGTTTGCTAACTTCTGCCGTTAGGGAGATTATGGATGGGAGGCATCAGCAGGGCTCATGTACTACAGCTGGGCCCATAAGTGGCATTGACAACTGGTGTCCATAATAATTGAAGAGAGCAAGTCTAGAGTAATTACCTAGACTTGGATAAGAGTAAATCTACACCATTCCAACCACCATCCTACCTAATTCACCATATTCCTTTCATTTCAAGACAAAATAGTCATCATGACACCACTCTGATGGGGGTACCTACAGCAATTTTGTAAAGCTTTGTGAATCTGGTGTGGGTGAAATGGTAAAGAGTAAAACATTCTTCTTCTTGGGAGTTTGGGCATCCTTTTGTAAGTTCCCTTCTTCCGTTGTTTCTACATTCCTTGTATAAATCTCATGAATTGTCCCAACAATCTAGACTCATTAAAAAAAGAAGTAAATATCAAGTTTGCTTGAACATACAAACCTTACATATTCTCCACAGAGACAAACTTACAAATTCTTCACTCCACACCGTGCAGGCTTAACATTTTCTGACAGCATAAGTAGTGTAGCTCATGTAATTATACAAGCACTGCAGTCAAGAAACTGAACTGATCTCACTAATCCCACTTTTGTAGTTGAAGTGGAAGGAAGGGATGGGGTTAGGTGAACGGTGCTTGCTTAATGCTGTAAATGAAATTGAAAAGAAATCTCACTAATCCCCAGCTTTTATGGTACATAAATGGAGTGGATGAAGGGATATATATATATATATATATATATATATATATATATATATATATATGTAAAGGATATCCAAGGCTCTGGATTTCTAGGACCATGATGAGGCTATATATAGTAAGAGGCATAATGATGATCACAAGGATGGTGGTTTGGAGTTGAGATTGAGGGGAATATGGAAAAGAAGGGAAGGGTAATGAAATAAGAGGTGGTCTGGTGGAAAGCATTTTGAAGCAAATGAATTTAAGCAAGCATGGTGGGAAAAGTCTGTAACTAGGGAAGGGAGGCAGAGGAGGGTTTGAGCTTGAGAAAGTCCTCTCTCTAATTTCCACATAAGGCAGTATCTCTTTCTGATGGCCTGTAATTCAATGCATTGAGGCTGTAAATACAGACGTTGGCTTGTTTTGATTTAATTGCAATTTCATCAGTTGTGGTTTTGTGACCAGGAACATTGCATGAAGAAGATGAACTCCACATCAAGCTTGCTTGGCAGGAAGACTCTATTGCTGAATCGCTTGCACATTCAATTCCTTCAACTGATGGTATTTCCAACTTGTAAACACCAAACTTGTCTGTGGTTCTTGTGACTGAGAATGATATCTGTTCTGTGGTTCTTGGTGAAATTGCTTGGAATTTGCACTCTATATTAACTTCTACACCTGCTTAGACAGTTGAGAACAAAAATGAAAAATCATAACCTATATTTCTCTAAAGATGAAGCCAAAATTTGAAACTAGTTTATGGGTATTTGAGATTTATCACCTGGTAAGAAGTAGCTGTTTCTGGAGAATGTGTTGTTGGAGCAGATATCACAGTAAACAATCCCCATTACAGTGATGTGGGAGTTGTGCGGTTTTTCTGGTTCAACTTTCAAAAATAGTGACTGAGCAAACAAAGAGGAAAGAAGAAACAGAATCACTGGAGCCATGGTAAAGAACCGTGAGAGAGTAGCAAGACCCTTCCACATATGATTCTGTATGAATAACTAGTACCCTTTCTAGTAGCTAGCTTCCACTGGGTCATTATATAGTTGGAGATGATGTGTTGGTGTGGATAATGAGAAGCAGCAGTTGGTGGAGAACCAACTGTAATTAAAGACTTGAGGGACTTCATCATTTAACTTTTCAGAACAAACAAAGACATGTGAATGTCCTTTGGCAGGTTGTGGAGTTAAGACAGAGAAGGAATGAGGGAAGGAAAGAGAGTTATGTGAGTGTAGCTTCTTTCCAAGATTCATGTTGGTAGCTTAGCAAATAGAAGTTCTAACTATTTAAAGACTTACCACATAATGGGGTGTTTGCATTAACATAACATAAATTATTTTCACTCTCCCCTCCCCTTCCCCCTTTTTTTCCTTCTCCTCTCTGGTTGAATGAAAATATTGCTGAAAAGCTATAAGCAAGCAATAAATAACAAAACAAATCTTGGAATCTTACAAGTTAGTTTGAGCCAAAACAGTCTCCATGTTTTGGATCTTTTCCTTGTCTTCTTTGGCAATCAAATTGGACCACAAGGATAAAGTATATGGTGTGTCAGGATTTTTGGTTTCCATGTTTCTCAAACATTTATAGCGTCTTCCAGTAGTTTCCGCATCCCATTTTATACACATCTCAAAGTGCCTCAAGCTTTGATTACTAAGTTCTTCCCATATTTGGTTATTAGGAATCGGTTTTCAGGTTGCTACATATGCTTTTATCCTGTTCCAAATTGTGCAAGCCCTGCTAATCAACTAAGAAAAGCAAAGCTCTATGCCTATTTCTGTTCAAGTTGCTGGGGTTTTATATGAAGAAACATCAGTTTGTTTTGGGTTAGGAGGCAGAGTTGGATTTGTTTATTGTTTTGGGGTTGGGTAAAATCAGTCATACTACCAAAATTCCAGTTCAGAGATATTGCTCAAAAGCAGCTGCATTCCAAAATGAGTCATAAAAAGCTGGTCTTGCTCAGTTTAGCCTTGGGCAGACTCCTTCCAACGCTGGTCAATGGTACATGAAAAATTTGTACCATGGCCAGTAGGCAAGTGGGCTGGTGACCGGCCTTGTTCTGAAGGGTTTCCTTCACATTTATATTGAGGCCTCAATCTCAATTTCCCACAATCTAATGTCAACATCGCATTAACGAATCCATGTGACTCCTGGACCTCTGAAATGTGCAACTGAAACCCATTACTAATGTCAACTCTCCAAGCCCACCCATCACCATTGACCCTTATCAGTTATCACTGTAACTAATGCTCATCTGCTGACTACTGACTACTGACTACTGACTGCAGCCACCAATCTATTGATTCAAGGTATGACTAAAGTAGAAGCCTCCCTCTGGGCCTTGGAGTCATTTACTCCAAAACTCAAAACAATTCGCAAAGAGCATTAAGTTTGGAGTGAGATTGCAATTGCCCTTAGAACAGAGTACAAGTAACAAAAAAATGGTGTTCAAAGCAGTGTTGTAGCAGGCAACATTTATAAGAAATCACAACATTCCGGGCTGAGCATGTACCCATCAAGGAAGTATACCAAGACTGTGTACATGTTTTCTCTTCTTGCTAATGAGGTTGCAGACCCGCTGTTAGCCACTGCTACTGGACAGGACCCCATCATTTGACACAACATATAAATAAGTACTTCTCCCTCCCTCTAATCACAGTAGCTTCTGCCATGTCACAAGTGAGTTGACATTGAATTGCTGTGGAAGAAGATGAAGTTGCAGTAGCAATAATGGTGCAAAAAAAAATCAAGGATAATACTAAACTAACAATCATAAAACTCTATACTGGATGTGATGGATTCGCAATTGTGCCACCAATTATTCACACTTAGTGGCATGATAGACGGTGATTGGGAAATGGAATCCGACTAATCTTTTTGAGGGTGAGTGGTGATATTTTTTCGTGACAAGAAACTTTCTGATTTGGGGTTTCTTTGAAAGGACACAAATGATTATTATATTTGATTATTAAAGAATTACAAATCATATCATGTATCTGCAGACAAAATTTGATTAGCAATTATTTAAAATACTTGTTTAAATTTTACTGGTTACAACTTGTGTGAAGCCATAAGGATATCATGTCTTATCATGTGACCTATATATATGATGTTAGACAATGATTAAATGAATGAATTTTTTAATTAACTAATGTTTGAAACTTGAATGAAACGTGTAATATCGGCATCCGATGAGAAAAAGAAGTTGTTGACATTATATTAATAATGTAAATATATTTTAAAATAATTGAAACCCATTGGGGATTTAATGTACATCATAGAAAAGAGAATGAGTCGTGAAAAATATTATTAAGCTCGATCCTTGATTCGGGTCAAAACTATTTGCCCGACCTTATAACAGTTATTCGTTTGAGAATATTGTGTCTATAAAAAGAGATAATTGTGATATCTTGCATCAGCTCTAAATGTATTCTTCTTAATCGTGTTGATAGTTTTTAAAATCGTAAAAACCGATTGATAGTGTAGAAAGAAGATATTTACATTAAAAGTTACAATTGGCATCACAGCATGGGATGAACTTGATTAAATAGCTGAGGAAAAAAGTTCATGATATTGTCGAGGTTTCAAAATGAAACTAGATTAGCCATTAAACAACGTTTAAAACTTGTGAAGAAAATAAACGAGCATTAATAACGTATGTTTTCATGGATTGAAGGAGGAAACTATGCATGGATCCATGGCTACATGTGTTTGACACAAAAATGAAAAGAACAAGGAAGACCAAATCATTGTGATTGGGCACAGCTACATTTGGAAGAAGCCACATCGTGACATTGGCTCCCGCAAATAGCAAAGAGACATGGGACTGAAATCAACGGTGGAGTGGATATGGTTTCCCTGACTGAGAAAGAGAGAGACAGAGAGATGCCGCCTTGGAAGGGAAAGGGGTGGAGACAAGCGCTTCATTCCTTCGGCAAATCCAAAGGAGTAGGCGGCGCCACCGACGCCATATCCGACGATCTCCTCTATGTCTTCTTCTTTGTCTCCTTTCTTCCTCCTACTTTCCTGCATCTCATCCTCATCTCCTTTTCACTTATTGCCCATTACTTTCCCTTAAATTCCATGCAGAATCTCTTGCAAACTGGGACTTTACTCATTGATATTATCATATTTGGCCTTTGATTCACATTTTTGTTACATTTTGTGGCCCCTAAGACCCTAAGACCTTGGTGTGATATTTCATTTCTCCTGTACCCAACTATATGTCTAGGTGGTCATGCACCTAGCATATTCCAAAAATGTTGGGAAGAGGTGTGTTCATATTGAATAGCAATAATTTTCTCAGCATAAAAGGGCTAATGTGCCCTTTTGTAATTATGCATAGTTGGAGTGGTTTTACCATTTTGGCACCACATCTCCCAAGTCCAATTAGGTCATTTTTTTTTTCTAACTTCAATTTTCTTCTGGTTTTCTCCACTCAATGGATTCTCTTTGAACCAAACACCAATCACCAATACCAAATTCACAACTCATACTATTATACATACAAGAAAAAGTCTATTCATTCCATCTGCCTTGTTCCAAGCTGGGCCGGCCCAAGGAAAGTGGGCCCCCAACCAACAAAATTGTCTTCTTCTACTCCAAATCTGAGGCATTCCCAGAAACAGTTAAAGCAGGTACCAATATGACAAACCACACCTATAGAAAACAGCTAAACTTAGTAGAGGTGGAACAATGGAGGTGGTTCAAATCAAATACCTCCAAACATATAAAATTGAAATGCTATTTGTCTGTAAATCTCTTTCCTTTTCTCGGGCAATGTGGACAAGGAGGCTAAAAGGCCAAATAAGAAGAGAGATCCACAGGTTTTGCTTTTCCTCTATAGCATGAGGCCTATGGTTTTATGCTATAAGAAGATATTAATGTGAGAGCATTTGAAGTTTTCATTTCTTCCGGTTTGAGATAGCTGAACAGTATTGTGAGAATTCTCATTTCTGGCCAGTGGGTGCTGGGAACAATTGCTTTTTCTGATCGGGAAAAGCATGATCAATTCTCTCTGTGGAAGCATGGGGTCTCTGAACAGCGAGAGCTCATGCACGAAACTGCAGCAGCCAACTTCCCCGAATAAGTCGATTTTGGAGTCAAGAAAGGCTCCTCTCTCGTCTGATTTGGAATCAAACAGCTTGGCCCCGTCCAGCCTCAACTTGCATGGACTCAAGTTTGATGTGGATGGAGATGCTGAAGTCCAGTCACCTGACAGTTCAATGTGGGAGGCCTTTTTCACTGATCACTTCGACTCTGATTTCATGATCTCGTCCCCGGTCAGGAGTTCACCAATGAATTACAATTACAACCATGTTCAATCAATGCAAGGGCAGAGCCTTCTGGGGTGCTCTCCTCCTCGCAATTCATCTCAACTAGGATCTTTCAGCAGCACCCACAAAGGGAAAGGACAGAGTCCACTCCATAAGGTTTTCAACTCTCCCACATATCAGTATATTCAGCCTGATACCCTTTCACTGCCACCTCTCGATAGTCTTTTGGATGATTACCAGAGAGATGGAGTTGGAGCATCTTCATACCCCATGATGAAGATACCGGCTGTGGGAATTTCCGGTGCTTCAAGTTTGGCACAGTACCTGGATATGCCAATAACAATTCATCCGACAGCGTTGGATTTGCCACTTCAGAACACTTGGAGGTTTTCTGGACCAGTGAGTGAATCCTCGGCCACTGGAGGTTCTCAACTAACCCAGGAGAAAGATATGTATCAGATGGGCTCTATGTCAAGCACTGCATCATTGTCACAGCAACTGCAAGAAGAACACCAGCAAGAGCAGCAACTTCAGCAGAAGCAGCAGCAATTGCAGGAGATCCAGAACCCTAACCATGGCTTGATGGTGCCTCATCCTCTTGGGTCTGAGCAGGTATCTTTCTCTCTGAAAACTTAATAAGTCAGCAGATAATCCTCTGTTCTCTTTTGTTTTGCTGACTTGTTGAAGTGGTTTGTACAGGAACATGATAGTGGCCTCCAACTGGTGCACTTTCTTCTTGCTTGCGCAGAAGCAGTCGCCAAAGAGGACTACATGTTGGCAAGGAGGTACCTGCACCACCTCAATCGGGTGGTTACTCCCCTTGGAGACTCCATGCAAAGAGTAGCCTCGTGCTTCACCGAAGCCTTGAGCGCAAGGCTTGCAGCAACTCTAACCCCGAAACCCAGTACCTCCACCACAAAGCCCTTCAATCCCTTCCCACCAAACTCGTTAGAAATCCTCAAGATTTACCAGATTCTCTATCAAGCCTGCCCCTACATCAAGTTCGCCCACTTCACTGCTAACCAAGCCATTTTTGAAGCCTTTGAAGCTGAAGAACGTGTTCATGTCATCGACCTCGATATCCTCCAAGGATACCAGTGGCCAGCCTTCATACAGGCCCTAGCCGCCCGACCCGGTGGCGCTCCATTTCTCCGTATAACAGGCGTCGGATGCTCTCCAGAAAGCGTGAGGGAGACGGGTCGTTGTTTAACTGAATTAGCCCATTCTCTCCATGTCCCATTTGAGTTCCACCCGGTTGGAGAGGAACTCGAGGACCTTAAGCCCCACATGTTCAACCGGCGGGTCGGCGAGGCTCTTGCTGTGAACTCCGCTAACCGCCTCCACCGCGTCCCAACAAATTTCCTGGGGAACCTGCTGGCCATGATCCGAGACCAAGCGCCCAATATCGTAACCATAGTGGAACAAGAAGCAAGCCATAACGGGCCTTACTTCCTGGGCAGATTCCTGGAAGCATTACACTATTACTCTGCAATTTTCGACTCCTTGGATGCAACATTCCCACCAGACTCCGCACAGAGGGCGAAGCTGGAGCAGTACATATTCGCACCAGTGATAAGGAACATAGTGGCGTGTGAGGGGGCAGAGAGGGTGATGAGGCACGAGAGGTTGGAGAAGTGGAGGAAACTAATGGAAGGGAAGGGTTTTCAGGGGGTACCACTGAGTGCAAATGCGGTGACACAATCCAAAATACTGTTGGGACTTTACTCATGCGATGGATACAGGTTGACGGAGGACAAGGGCTGCTTGCTCTTGGGGTGGCAAGATAGAGCCATTCTTGCTGCTTCGGCTTGGCGATGCTGATCCTTTGTTGTTTTTCCTTTTACGTGTATGTGTCTTTGGTTTTTGTTTCCCTAGCTAATAGTCTATATTGTCTACCTGTAAACCCATGCAAAATCCCATTAAAAGAATGCCAACAGAGAAGACAGACAGGAGAGCAAGGTATGTGGGGAAGAAAGAGAATTAATTTATTTCTTTTGTTTTTTAAAATGTAAGAAAATGACCTTAGGATTAGGTCAAATGTTAATTAATTTATTTAAATAGCCTTTGGATTCTATTATTCTGAATTTTTGACCAAATCTGCAGAAAGGGGTCGAAAATTGAAACCCTAGGCCATATCCAATGTGTTGATATCGGAATCTGGTCAACTGAGGATGGATTCCTCCCTTAGACGAGGCAGAGAAAGCTCCCGCTCCGGTACTGGAATCTAGGCTTTATACTTCCCTACACAAAGATGTCTGGACGGGTTGTCCGGACACACCCTCCGAAGCTCAAGTTAAATTTTTGGAGTGAATAGAGACCCCTAGGGAGAGAGAGAGAGAGAGAACAATCATAGAACTCACAGTGTCATCCTCTCCGTTCTCTTTCAGTAAGGTTTTTATAATGTTCAAATATGGAGCCAGACTCTGTAGTGCTGAGTTGACCCTTGTAACGATGGTTGTACAGTAGTGACAAGACAATCATCACATTTGCAGGCGGTTGAGGGTTGTGTTAGACGACACGTCATAACACAACTTACTGTCCCTTCAACCTTGTTGATGGCCTGAGATTGAGCATGCCTATCTATTGAAGCAGACGTGAGGATGGGAAGAGTCCCATTAATCAATTTGGTGTCAACTAACCATGGTCTCGTATATTAGAGAAGATTTGAGGCTATCAAGGAGATGTGGGCCGCTTTAGCAGCGCAAATAGTTTGAACATGATGTCTCTGGATGCCTTGGAGGTTGTTCGGGTAGTGATGAAGAACTGACACGTGGCCTAGTTGGGGTGATGTCATGTGGACAGACGCGTGGAAGTACTTGTGGGTGGACGTGTGGGATAAAGCCCCTACAATACCCCCTTCAGCACTTACGCTTGTGTTCGGGCAGGGGTAGACTAGCTGAAATTGTCCCTTAGAGTCCCCTAGTGTGGGTGAGACACGTGTCAGATGTTTACAAGAGGGCTACTTCCACCAAGGTGTTTTGTTAGGCGGCGTGTCACTTCAGGGTGTGTCCCTTAACGGTTGTTTTTTGGGATCCCTAGGGTTTTGGTCCCTTATAAATAAGGGACCCTAAACCTTTGGGAATACCTTTTGGACGTTTCACCCTTCTAAGGTTTTTCTTCCTTCTGCCATTATTTTCCCTACTCTCTGCAACCTGCAACTCTAGCCACTGCCCTTTTGTTGTATTCACCATTTATCTTTTCCGGCAGCATTTGCAATCTATTCTCATTGCAACTTCGGTGGCCATACATCTTTCTTACACAATCCTAGTTTTTGTCAGTGGTGTTCTTGAGGTAAGGCTTTATTCCCTCGTATTTGACTTCTTTATTTTCACAGCATATCTGGTTGTTATTGGGGATTATTTTGAGTTTGTGGTTTTTTGGGGCGCAATATGAGTGTTGCAATTGGTAGGATGTAGGGTCGTTCCGATATTTTTCTGGGTAAGAGAGACTGTCATCGGTGATAAGCTTGGTAGCGTTTGCTCTTTGAGGCTTCTGACCTTTATTTGGTTCAAGATCCATGTGGGGTATGGTTAAAAGAATGACCCTTAGCTAGGGTCTGCCCTGCAGGCTGAGCTAATGGCTCTGTCCGGGTATGGGCTTTGAGCTAGTGTAGGCTGGCCTCTACATAGCTGAAGTATCGCTTACAAGCAGGAAGGCCGAGTGACTAATTTCTAACATTCGGTCGTTATGTCGTGTAGATCTTACTCGGCCCATCACTTCAGCATATCAGCACGAGGGGGTATTACTTCTACCAGTGAGGTTGGTAAAACCAAAAAAAATGTCCGGCTAAGAGAAGGCGTCAGACGGACGAATGAGGATAAACTCATCGAACTTCTTACTGAACGTGAGTTTAGGGAGCGCTTTCGTATGCTGTGTGGGATTGCTATTTGTTTGATGGATGGCGGTCCTGTGTCAACTGAGGATGAGTCCTTTAATGCTATCGTTTTCAACAAGGAGCAGTTTAATGTTGGGCTCCGTTTTCTTCTTCCTTCCCTCTTCAAGTCGTTTTTCCACTTTACAAAGATTCCCTCAGCCTTCCTCTATCCGAACGCGGTGAGGATACTAATGGGGTGTAGCATCCTGAATATGCTATACCACTTAAACCTTTCTTTGTTAGAGGTTCTGTTCGTCTACTCAATCAAGATGAGTTAGAAAAAAGTTTTCAGTTTGTGTGCTCATATTCCGTCACTACAGTTGGTGACCAGACTTCCAGATTCCACCAAGAGCGTGACAAAAGGACACGTTGTTGTTTCAGGCCCTTAGGCTGGTTCATATGAGCATCCAACTCGTGCTTTTAAACCACATTGTTCGTTGGGGATTCCGGGTAGAGAAAATTGTTGTTCTCTTGTTCTCTCATTTATAATTATAGGATTGTTGCTGACATGCCTTATTTGGTGTATACAGGAAAATGGAAGAGAGATCAGCTGGTAGAGTGGGTGGACAAAACTTTTTTTGATTGGCTGAACAAATAGTTTGTGATTTTTTCTGGTTAGCAAAATCATGAGACCCTGTTGACCAATCAGAATTTGCTAGCATTGGTCCAAGACTTAGAGTTGTACGTTGTCCATACCCTTCCTCGTTTTGCACCCAGAATACTGGTGCTCGATGAACACTACGTGTTGAAGGATTTTCCTTTCTACATGGAAGCCCGGGTAGCAGACACGAAGGGAAGGCAATATCGACTTGAGAAAAGAGAGAAAAAACGTCAAGAAGGGACTCTAAGGCAAGCTCCGGGTGCAGGTCATTCGACCACCAACTATTCTGTCTATCTCCCTATTAAGAAGAAGTCTGTTCCCTGGCCTATTGAGAAGGCCTTGGACTTATCTTTGTCATTTTCACTATTTGCAGAGGTTGGAACCAATTAGAATTCAACCGACTCGCCTTCCGTGGGGGACAGATTTAACTAGGAGCCTGAGCTAGTGGTTCCTTACATCAACCTTGAACCCGAAGGAGAAGAAAAAAAAAATGGCTCCAAGATTGAAGGTCAGCTTCAAGGAGAGGCATTGCAAGCGTCTTTCCGAAGCACTTCCTACTGTTCTTCTACCTGCCAAGAAGAGTCGTCTGGAGGCTCCTTGTGAGGAATCGACTCCAGACACTCCTATGGTGCAGGTGCCCTTTACTGATGTCGTTGGTCCGGACAAGAACTAGTTGTGATTCCATCTGTTGAGGACGCTTACCTGACTGAAGATGGGACTTTTTCTACCACTCTGGGTGACAATGCTAATGAAAAAGAGACTTCGATCAGTCCTTCAAGCTGAGAGGATATAGCGGCGCTATTGAAGTCGGTTCCTTGCTTTACCGCACTTGAGCCTTCAGCATTAGGCGTAAATGCCTTCTTTTCTATGACCCGACGTCGCTTTGTTAAGTTGCGCGACGACCCTCGCCTTGCTAGAGTGGTTCGCCCCTTCCATGGCACTCCGGAGTCTGTACTTCGGTGTACTTATCCAATGCAGAAGTACACTGCTAAGGAAACGGTGGAAGTGGTAAGGTTTGCTCTTTCTTTGCCTAAGTCTACTCAACGTCCGACTTTGACACCTAGTTCAATGTTGTTTTTAGGGGTTGGCTGTTATCCACAACTTGATACAACAATGAAGCTTGTTCCTCAAACGACTGGAGGTCGCAGAGAGCATGCAGACATTTCTTATCCAGAAAATAGATAACAACGAAGAACCCTGCGCTCAACTTGTGCGGGTAGAAAGTGAATTGACCGTTGTTCGAAAAGCCGTCGCGGACGCGAAGAAGCTGCTGAAAGAGTTGGAGGAGGGGATGCAGGTGGCGAAAGATGAGGCTTGTCGGATGGGATATGAAAAAGAAGCTGTAAAAGCCAAATGCAAGGATGTTGAACAGGAGAGGGACCAACTAAAAAAGGAGCTGGAGGAGCTCCGAAGAGCATATGAGGCTTAGAAAAAAGAGCTTAAGGAGTTTCGAGCCAAGTTTACTGTTGAAAAGAAGGAGCTGGAGAAAGATTATCAAAAACAAGTTAATGAGATGTTCTTCTTTGTCTATTAATGCTGCATGAGGAAGAACGATGTCACTCATGATATTCCCTACTATCTTTCTGACGAAGAAGAAGATGCGACAGTCAGTGGCCCTGCCTAAGGCGACAAAGATACAGATGCTCCTAGTCCCTCTAATGGACAGTGATTTGTATTTTTGAACTTTTCTCTTCTTCCATTTGGCTTTTTCCGGATTTGTAATGAACTTTTACATTTATTAATACATACACCTTTTATTCTACTTGTGTTTTCTGATTGAAGTTTCTTTCTATTTGCTCAATTTATTGATAGTACTGCTTCAAGTTAGACACATTCCATGGGCTAAGCAGGGGTGTTCCATCTAGCGTTTGCAGATGGTAAGCCCCTGAATCTCCAACCTTAGATGTAATATAGGGTCCTTCCCAATTTGCTTAGAGTTTTTCAACTCTTTTTTTTGCTATGTTTTCAAAGACCTTTCTAAGGACTAAAGTCTTAATATTAAAGGCTCATGACTGGACTTTTCGATTGTAGTGAGCAATACCTCTTTACTGATCGGACGCCATTCGGATAGTTGCACTTTCTTTTGCCTCGTCTGCCCAATCCGAGTGTCTTTCAAGTTTTATATTCTTGTCCCTCTGGTCTTGGATGGTAGTCTGGGCTATGAGCATGCCTATTTTTGTTAGGATCATTGCATCCATCCCATAGGGGAGAGCGAAAGAAGTGTTCCATGTTAGTCATATGAGTGTTGTTCAATAAGCCCATAATACTCCGAGTAGTTCATCCACCGACCTTCCTTTGACTTTTTACAATCTTTTCCTTAGTGCAAAGAGCAAGGTTTTGTTTGTGGCCTTTGTTTGCCCATTGCTTTAAGGGTAATGAGAGGTGAAATACAAATTCTTGATCTTTAATTCTGAACAAAAGGTTCTAAAGGCTATGCTATCAAATTATGGCCCGTTATCAGCTACAATTGTCTGTGGGAATCCAAACCGGCGGATGATGTTTTTCTAGACAAATTTAGAAACGTCTTTGTCTTTGATGTTGACATAAGTCTTCGCTTCTACTTGCTTACTAAAGTAGTTTGTGGCTACCAGTAGAAATATCTTCTATGCAACTACGATGGTAGGGGGCCAACTATGTCCATTCTCCATTGCGTGAATGGCCAAGGGCTCGTGACTGAATTAAGGACTTCAGATGGCATGCAAGGAATGGGGGTGTGCCTTTGGCACCGATCACACTTCTTGACGTAGTCTTCAACGTCTTATTTCATGGTGGGGCAATAGTACCCTTGCGAATAAGCACGATGTGGTAGGGTTCGTCCTCCTATGTGATTGCCACACACACCCTCATGTAGCTCTGCCAATACATACTGGGCCTTCACATTGTTTAAGGACCTGAGGTATGGACCTCCAAAGGATTGTCTGTAGAGACAGTTCCCAATCAGAATGAAGTGGGCAACTTGCACTCAGATCTTATGCTCTAGTTTACTTTTTTTTTAGGCAGATTCCTTGTTCGGCGGTAGTTTTCGATCTCGTGCATCCAGTCAACACTTGTTTCATTGGTGTTGCATGTAGGTGTGACTACAATTGATGAAGTAGTTTGAAGGTGGATGGGCAATAATACTACTTCCTTTATAGGGAGTGTAACAGTTATTCCAGCCAAAGTGTTGGCTTGTATGTTTTATGTGCGGGGGATTCTCTTGATGACCCACTTACTTAATTTATCCAGGGTATTTCATACCTTAGAAAGGTACTAAGCCATGTGTCCGTTCTTAGCTTTGTACTCCCCTTGAATCTACCCAACAACTAGTTGGGAGTCACTGCATATTTCGAGCTTAGATGCTGACAAAGCAAAAGTAAGGTCCAATCCGGATAGGATGGCCTCATACTCGGCTTCGTTATTAGAGGCTGAGAACTCAAGCGAAATAACCCATTCCAACTATTATCCGGTTGGTGATTGTAAGAAAAAGCCCACTCCGAACCCCGAGACCCGGGATGCCCCGTTAATGTGGAGAATCCACTATTCCTTTTCACTAGGTCCTATGAGTTGAGACGGCTTCTGATGGATCTCAGCTATGAAATTAACCATGACCTGTCCTTTTATGGCCAACCTATGTTGATATTTGATTTAGTACTCGCTCAATTCTATGGCCCACTTCAGCATTCTTTCAGATAGGTTAGGTTTATGCAAAATACTTCTGAGTGGTTGATTTGTGAGCACGGTTACCTGATGGCTCTGAAAGTAAGGGCGAAGCTTTTGTGCAACACTCTTCAAGGCTAAAGTCGTCTGCTCCATCTTGGAACATCATATTTCCGCGTCAACCATGGCCTTGCTTACATAATATATGGGTTTTTATTCTTTATCTTTCTCGTGGCGAAAGAGTACAACATTGACAACACAATCAGATATTGCTAGATACATGTATAGTTCTTCGTCGGGCTGAGGGCTACTCATGATGGGTGGCTATGTAAGATAGCATTTAATCTCTCCAAATGCTTGCTCATAGTCACTTGTCCATCCAGTCGAGCTGGCTCCTTTTAGTGTGAGGAAAAAAAGCTTTAGCTTATCTGTGAAACGGGCTATAAAGCGTCCCAACGTAGTTAGGCGACCTGTGAGGCGTTGTAGCTCTTTTTTTAAACTTGGAGGGAATGTCTCCATGACGGCTTTGATTTGGTCTTGATTGACTTCTATTCCCCTTTGTGTAACCATAAATCCTAGGAACTTGCTTGCGCTAACTCCAAAAGTGCACTTGGCCGGATTCAGCTTCATGTTGTATGCTTTCATCAAACGAAAGGTTTCTTTTAAATGTCGAGCATGCTCGTTCCTGGTTCTACTTTTCACCACAATGTCGTCGATATATACCTTTACAATATGTCCAATTAGAGGTTTGAAGATCTTTGTCATCAACTTTTGGTAAGTGGCTTCAACATTCTTGAGCCCAAACGGCATGACTCTGTAGCAATAGAGTTCGTGTGGTGTTATGAAAGCCATTTTTTTTTTAATCTAGTTGGTACATAGGAATTTGGTGATACCCAGAAAAAACATCTAAGAATGAGAGCATTCCATGTCCGGTGGTGGAATATATTATCTGATCTATCCGGGGCAAGGGAAAACTATCCTTTGGGCAGACGTCATTCAAGTTAGTGTAATTAACACAGACTCGCCATTTTCCTCCATTTTTTGGGACCACGACCACGTTTGCCAACCAATCGGGATACTCAACTTTTTTTTATAAATTCGGCTACCAGCAACTTGTCTTCTTCAGCTTGAATGATCTTTTGTCTATCCAGATGGAAGCGTCAGACCTTCTAGTAGACAGGTCTCGAGGTTGGCATAACATTAAGTCGAAGTGGGGCTATTGATGAGTGGATTCCGAGCATGTCTGAATGGGTCCATGCGAAAACATCTTTATTATATTGAAGTACTCATTCAAGAGCTTGCAACTCTTTCGGTTCTAGGAAAGAGCTAGCATAGGTAAAGTGGTCACTTTTTTCTACAAGATGTATGAACTATAGCAAGTCACCTGCCGACAGATCTCTCTCCGTCGGGCTTAGTAATTGCTATTATTTTGTTGCACCCGTCGGCTCTATGGGTGGTTCATTATCGCTGGCGGACCCGGACTCGCGTGCTACCTAATAGCACTAGCGTGTTGCTAGTTGGCTTCCATAGAGGTTGATCTGTCCGTTTTCGGTTCGGTAACTCACCATTTGGTGATATGTGGTGGGAATGACCTTCATGCCATGAATTTATGTGAGCCCCATGATGCCATTGAACGGTGATAGGTCTTCTACTACCGAAAATTATACGTTCAGAATAACTGGCCCAGCTTGGACGGGCAGCATGATATCGCCTAGAGAGGTTGTAGAAGTTCCATTGAATCCTGACAGTATTCACCCTGGATTTTCCAAAGTTGGTGGGAATCCCATCTATTTAAATGTGGACATCTGTAACAGGTCAGCTAAGCTACCTGGATCAACTAAAATCCGTCTTACATCGAAATCGTCAATCCCTAGTGTTAGGATGAGGGCGTCTTGATGTGGCTGTAACACCCGATTAGGGTCCACTGGAGGAAATGTGATTACCCCATATATTGGGTTCATGCCCTTATCAGCCAATCCAGGTTGGATGGAACTAGCCTGTTCTCGTATGGAAGCGACCCAAAGTTACCTTTGCCTCTTCCATTTAGAGTTGTACTCCTCATCAATGGGCCCCCCATTAATGTAGTTTATTATGGCTCTAAGAGTTGCTGAAGTTGGTGAGGTTGTGGTGGCCGGATTTCCGGGCTACCTCCCCATATTTTTCTTCCAAGTGGACGTACTGTTTCAGATATCCGGCCCTTATTAACTTTTCCACCAAGTAGTGGAGGCTTCTTCATTGTTTCGTGGTGTGGCCATGTTCCTTGTGATAGGCACACTTTCTACTCCGGTCCCTTTTAGTCGGATTTGTTTTTATCGGCTCTGACCATCTGAAATTAGATAGTTCGCGGATCATGGGGAGAAGCTTTTCATATGAAATGTTAAGGGGGGGGGGGGGTGAGGTTGGCTTGGTTTGACTGTTGTTGCCTGCCTTGCCCCCTACCCATCTGCTTATGTTGGATCATGGCCTTGGAGCTCCTGGCTTAGTCGTTTTTGGCAAGTCGACTGGTAACCAGGACCTACTAAGTAGTTGCGTGGACGTCATCCTCAAGCATGGAATATTTGTTTGCTCGTTTGAACAAATCATCCTTGGTTGCCGGAGACTTCTTGGTGAAAGATTCAAAAAATGGTGTACTTGGGCAGATATTCCTTTTAAAAATTTGTAGGACGACATCCATGCTGTAAGATTCCACTTGGAGCACCTCAATGATTCATTTTCCTGCATTTTTATGTTCTACAAGATACTGATGTTTTGTTTATGTCGTGCTAAGCAGAGATATTATCCCACAAAAGCCTTCGACAGATCCTGGAAGTTGTCAACAGAATTCCTCGGGAGATGATGGAACCATGAAAGAGCCTAGCCTTGAAGGTTGGTTGGAAAGACCTTGCACAGTAGCGCGTCATTCCCTATGTCAAGGGTCATGAGTTGCCTATAGTGCATGATATGGTCAAATGGATCGCTAGTTTAGTCATACGTGGAGAATTTCGGAACCATGAACCCTCTTGGGGGGTTGTAGTTGATGATGTGAGGGGTGAAAGGCGTGGATAGCATGTCATCCACTCTTCTACTAATAGAGCCGGGGGGACCCTTATTGACCGGATCCCCAACCGGTTATTATACTGGAGGATAAAGGGGCCAGTCAATTGTGGTCGGTGCAACTGAAGGGTTAGGATATGCTTCCTAGGCTATCACTGCACATGGCTTTTCCCTCATGTCAGGCACCTGAGGCCTTAGTCTTGCGCACATTGCATCCGATAGCTAGGACTTCCTATTGCATCTCTTTTTTGTTGAGACGTGAGTGGAGTCAGAGCTCTCATCTTGTTAAGCGTGGCAGGCTAGTAAGAACCATTCCTCAGGCTGAATTTCTTGTTCATTATAGGGGAGCTCTACATGCCAGGGTACATAGCCTCCTTGTTCTGCCTGGAGTTCGTGCACTGACTTCTAGGCTGTCGGCTACGAGGAGGACCCGATGAGGACACTTGAATACGCAATACTTCATTCTCCTCCCTGAGTCTCCTTGTTTCAAGGAGTAGGGCTTGCATCTGTCTCTTGCTCTCACGCTAGCGTCTTTCCATACTCTCACGCCAGTTGAAGTAGTATTCTCTACCCATGGCCGACAATCGACTTCTGGAAAGTGTTGACATTTGTATTTCCTTTCCACAGACGACACCAATGTTGATATCAGAATCTGGTCAACTGATGATGGATTCCTCCCTTAGACGAGGCAGAGGAAGTTCCCGTCCCGATACCAAAATCTGGGTTTTATGCTTCCCTGCACAAAGATGTCCGAACGGGTTGTTCGGACACACCCTCCGAAGGTCAAGTTAGATTTTTGGAGTGAATAGAGACCCCTAGGGGGGGGGGGGGGGGGAGAGAGAGAGAGAGAGAGAGAGAGAGAGAGAATGATCATAGAACTCACAGTGTTCTCCTTTCCATTATCTTTTAGTAGGGTTTTTATAATGTTCAAATATGGAGCCAAATTCTGTAGTGCTGAGTTGGCCCTTGTAGTGATATTGCACAATAGTGACAGGGCAATCATCATATCTACAGGCGGTTGGGGACTGTGTCAGACGACGCTTCATGACACAACTTACCGTCCCTTCAACCTTGTTGATGGCCTGAGACTGAGCATGTCTATCTACTGAAGTAGACGTGAGGATGGGAAGAGTTTCATCAGTCAATTTGGTGTCAACTAGCTATGGTCTCATATATCAGAGAAGATTTGAGGCTATTAATGAGATGTGGGCCACTTCAGCAACGCAAATAGTCCAGACATGATGTCTCCGGATGCCTTGGAGGTTGTTCGGGTAGTGATGGAGAACTAACACGTGGCCTAGTTGGGGTGATACCACGTAGACAGAAGCGTGGAAGTACTTGTGTGTAGACACATGGGATAAGGCCCCCACACAATGAAGTTCACATCACCTTGAATTCAAAATTCAAACCCCAAACCCAATTCAAACTATGGAATACATATAGCCATGGATATGTCTTAACCAGTGGAATTTAAGCTACAAACAAGGTTTCATATATTTTTTTTCCACAAAGAAAGGGGTACTTAAATGGCAGATTGGTCATCCAAAGAAGGTAGTCCAGATTCAAACCTGGGCGGTTAATTAAAATCATGAGGTTAGATGTTGGGGCTTGAAATTTATAGCAATCATAGCAAGTGGTAGCAAGAAAAAAGGCAAACACCTCTGCTACTAAAGACGTTGAGATTGTGAAAAAGAAATAGTAGAGTTGGTTGAATTCTTGAAAACTTTTCAATTTGATTTTGCATGAGACATTCAAATCCTCGAGCAATGCTAGTATAATAATAAAATAAAATAAAATGTCCCAAAATCTTTCACTCAAAAGAAAGACATTGTTAATCAGAGTTTAGAAGGTTAATGTTAGACACAAGCTCCATTGAAGAAATCTAGTACCCAACTTGGTTGGTCAACACAGTGGTCATGCCCAACAAAAAATGGGACATGGCCACTGTGTATGGACTATTATAATGTAAAGGCATGCCCAAAAGGTTTGTTTTCCTCTGCCTCAAATTGATTAGCTAGTGGATGTAAACGTGAGACACTAGATATGTCTTTTTTGACATATTTCGCGCCTATATTGGTTCTAACTGGATGATGATGGATGCTAGGGATGCAGAGACGAAGACGACCTTTAGAATCGAAAAAGGGATTTTCCACCATTTGATCATCCTTTTTGACTTGAAAGACATAGGAGCAACTTACCAATGGGTGGTGTTGAAGATGTGTGACCAACTCCTAGGGCAAGTTATAATAGCGTCTATTAACAATATGCTTGTCATACTTTCCTATTATGATGAAATCACATTTCAATTTTTGATTAGTCTAGTAGTCTTAAAAGAGCTTAATATGTCTCATCTCCATTGTTACAATATATTTATATGGATTGGATTTATAGATAATGGTATATACAAGAAAATCTCTAAATGATTCAAATTATCGAAAGCAAATAATGAAAACCTCTTAGCATCCATTCAATTAAGTTCCAGTAATCCTTGTATGGATTAAAATAATTCAAACGCATCCTGTATAATTAGCTTAATGAACATCTATTTAAAAAAAGGTATGTCAATAATTTTACATGTTCATATTTTTTCATTAGGAAATTAGAAACCAAATTTACAATTATTGCAATATACATTAATCACTTAAGTGGTGATTGTTTTTTTACTTAATTCTAAATAAAACATTAATGCTTAATAGTGTTAAATATTAGATTGTTTGTTTTTGTAGTATTTTATTTCTATTAAGTATTAAAAAATAAAGAAAAACTCATATGTTATTTTTTTTATTTAAAAAAAGTTATATATTTTGATTTTTTATATTTAATAAAAAGTTAATAATAAGTCATAAAAATGTAGAAAAATAAATAACCTAAATTCTGAAAACAAATTACTTTCAATGAAAAGCTAAAAAAACAAACACCACCTTAATCTTATTTTCCAACCAATCATTTTTTTATATATATATTATTTATTTAAAATGATATCTAAAAGAAAAACCCATCAACCAGCACCAAGCGTAAGCACATTCCACAACATGATACCGTAAAAATTTCTTTCAGTAAGAGCCTGGACGTGTTAGCTGTCTTTTCATGGTGGTATCAAGGAAAGCTTTACAGTGTAATTTTAAACCTTCTATGGCTCATATATTAGGACAAAATTTTCATCAATTTTTCATATTTTCCAGCCAGTCAAATAAAAGACATTTCTCTTTTCATTCAAATCCCACTCTCAGCTTCTCCATAGATCGCAAGTACTGGACCTGCTGGACATTGAACCTGTGATACATATAAAACATAAATACACAAAGGGACTGGGTGGCTGATGATATCAGACTCATTTCCCAGTCAAAGTTCCAACTAAAAAAAAACCCCTTCAATACAAATTTAGAAGCCACAGTTACAAGTAACGGTATCTTACTTTCAAAATACTATTCCAAACAATTTTCTATTATATTTAAAAGATGAAACATTAGAAAGAAGACCATTTTGAACCCAAATTAGGAGTTGACAGAGTCTAATATTATAAGCTCTCTAAATGATACATGGGCAAGCAAACTTTCACGCATTTCATTCTGGAAAAGTCTTTTATTTCATCAGAGGAGAAATAGGTAAGAGAGAGAAAATGAGACGCCAGCATGAAATTGAACTTTCATTGAATATTCCAGAAAAGGGTGGCAATTCCAGTCAAGACTAGCCTTCATCACAACTATAGGATACACACGAATACAATTTAATCAAGCCATACAAAGAATGGGTTCAGAATGCTTTACGGCATATCCCCATGCTACAATATACTGTGGGATCATGCTGATAGAAACTTATCGTAGAGGTTTCAATCCCACAAAAGCTTTGGAAGTAAAGGACAAACTACACCTACAGAAATACATCAAACACCAATTTTATAAAATGCAAATACATCATCACCAACATGCACTGTTACACAGGAATGCCCTCCAACAAACATGTAACAATGAGGGATGGCACAGTTTTACAGATTATTGTCTTTCCAGCTATTTGAGTTCCATGGCCCAGGAGTTCCCAGGAACCCCACAGAGCTGAAATCTGAATCAAATTTTAACTCTCTTACAATATGGAACATGAACAAACATTTTTCTTTGGGGCCTCATCGACCTTCTTTTCTGCTCAGACAAACAAATAACGTAACTTTCAGCAACTATATTGAAAAAATAAATGAATTAAAATGAAAAGTGTCAATCTTATCACAAGCTGTGACTTGCATTTAACCATTGAATCATACAAAACTTTCATAAGTGAAGGAGCTCACATGTTGGTAAAGCATACATCCTTGCTCTGTACACAGTTATGCCACTAAAGACGATGCCAGGAAGTGAACTTATGATCAAAGTAACAAAAATTACCATCATGGAATTTCTTGAAAATCCTAAAAATTTATTCTCTGTTTGGTTTGTACAAAAAATAAATGCTCATTTTACATGCCATGAAAAAATGGAAGGCAAAAAGAACATATGAACTCAGCAAACTAGTCAGCCATAACTTTTAATGCTATTCAGTGAAGCAAACCAGCATTATTAGCTAAGAAAAACCAATTGGCCATGTATATGTTATATTCAATAATAAAATATGCTTAGGTTTTTATAAGTGCTTGAATGTAACATTGTTGGGTTAATTGGAGGACTTGACTCAAAGTAATTACAAAGTTGCAACTGAATAGAGGAAAATCAACAAGTTTGGATATGAAAAGAAATAAGATTTGCAGAAATTAACAACTGAAAATTATTAACAAAACTTTCAGCCCCCCAAATCATGGAGGGCCAATCCCATTTAGTAATGACCATTAAAGGGATCAAAAGTGAATATGGGAATTGAATATTGTCGAAGGTGGAGAATTCAGCTAGCTACTTAAATTAACCTTTCCAGCATCCAAAAGAAAAAGAAATAATTGGTGCATCTTGAACCACAAATCAGTTAAAAACTCTCTCTGATCAGCCTTTTGATAGTCGGTCGTTTCTTTAGTTTCTTTAGACAGAAAAACTAAGTTGCATGATTTCAGACAGTGCATGAGGCTTTGGGATTAACAAGGCAGCAGAAAAAGTTTTACATGGAAAGGGGGAAAAAGGCCTTTACTACTTGAAAATGAAACCAGTCTTCAGTTGGAAATTTATTTAGCAGTCCAACTCTCAGTAAAAAGGAATTCCATCCAAACAGCAGAAAGCACATAGAGAAATCAAGTCCTCAACAAAAAGCTAGTATCCAGGAAGGCATACAATGTATTAACTTTTAAGACTAAATGGAAACTACCTGTTTTTGCTTTCGCTAAAGATGGCTGCACAACAACATGCATGGTGATAACCCCTCTCGGAAGCTCACCAAATGGTACCCTACACTGGCCAACTGTCTTGTTGTTTTCCAAAATTTTACCCGCACTTATCAGTTTGACATCATTTGCTGCTTTAGGTGCAATTTTTTTTTCTGATACAAACCAGAATGTTTAAACCAAATGTCAGAAGAATATTACAAGTAGTGAAGATTAGAATTCCAGAAATGAAGTAGTAAAAAAAATGTAAAACAAATGCACCTTTTTGCCTCCTTTCTAAAAGTGAAGAATAAAAATCTAACATGAATGCTGATATTGGTTAACTATTATAACTATATTATGACCCAAATGATTAAAATCTAAAAGAAAGCATAATTTGTACCATTATATAATCTCAATGCCCCTGACTAAACTTTTTCGAGTGCTGCAGAATCAAATAGAAAACTTATAGATTCACATCCAGTCATCCCCACAAAAGATATCCAAATGACCTTCTAACTGTCTATTCCTATGTTGTCAGAATACCCCAACTTGTCACCAGTCATTGTTAGACTAATACAGCCCATCAAGGATATAGGGTACACAATTGGTGGCTTAGCTGTGATAGGCAATATAAACACCTCAGCTAAGTTGAAGCCACCAAGTACAGTATTGTTTTAAACCCCTATGCATTCATCAAACCAGCAGCCTGGCTGCTTCATTTGAGGGACAGGTCAACTCACTAAACTAACCAGATATCCCATGATATAAATAAAATATATAAAATCTTGAAAGTAAAGAAAATGCCCAATAAAAATTTATAAATGTTAATATAAACATTAGATAAACTAAAATCTAAATAAAGTAGATCTAGATATGACATAAATACTTTACCACATTTAGGATTAAGCAAGTCTATCACCATAAATGTAGTTCTAAAGATTTAAGAACCTAGGTCTATCTGGGTTTTCAAAGAACTGGTTACTTCCTGTTGAATGCCTCCATTTTCAAGGCCTTCTAGATATTTCAACTCAGGAAACATCAACTTTCACCATTATTAAGATCATACCCTCCCTCGACACAGATTACATGAAAATTTCTCAACTTCACCTTTTTTTTTTTTTTTTGACCAGAGATTTACTGATAAAAGAGTTTAATTAATAACAACCACCAGTTCATATAATTGTTAAAAACTTAAGATACACAATACAATACAACAATACAATGCAATTTTTATGGAAATCGATACATATCATCAGTTTATTTCTTATCTTAAACATATCCTATAACACATGTACAATATACAATACAATATGCAACACAACGATATATTGATACATACCTTCAACTATTTTTCATACTTTCTAAGAAAAATCCAATTCAAAACTTTTTTCCTTAAGAGAATTATTACATTAATTGTTTAAAATGTACTTAGGTTACAAATTAGTCATAGAAGGGAAAGAGAGAAAACAATTGTACATGAAAAAGCTACCTTGTTTTTGTAAAGGCACACATGAAATGTCCAAAATTAAGTAAATTTATTCTTGTAATAAGCCTTGGAAAATTGTCAAGTGAATGATTTGAATGTTGACATTGAAAATGATGGTAATTGATGAATAAATTTTTTTACTTAATTTATTAGTTTTTCTTTTTTGATCTTATTTTTAGGTGGAAAAGAATGGTAACAAATATACAAAGTTAGAACTTCGGAGATGAAACCAAAAAAAAACACATCAACTGCACATATGAATATAAATGCTGAGTTGGAATTTGGATCCAAGAAAAAGCTAAAAATTCTACATGTATATTTTTGTGAATTTTGTGATGAACCTATGCATTAAACTCATATTTTGTCAAATCCTACTATTTTTCATGAAATTGATTATATATTACTCTATACTTCATGTTTTCAATACACACACATATTTTTCTATCTAGTTTTCATTATGTAAAAAAAAAATAGGATACATGACACAATACAAAAAGAAAAAAAGAAAGAAAGAAAAAGAAAAGCAATAGATGATAAGTTTTATGAGTTAACAATTAAGCTAGTTCAAATGAAACTTGACAATCATCAACTATAGAGAGGTCTATTGCACATAAAATGAAGGTCATCCAAATATCCTTCTAGTTATGTCATCCACATGCTCCACATGGTGATAAAGACAACTTTCAAGGTATGTGGCCACAAATGAAGAAAAAGTGTCATGGCATTCCTTTAACTGTTAATTCCAAAATTATGATTAATGCAACCGCCAATCAGTGCAGTTAACTAAAAGGGAAACTTAAATTGTCCTAGCCACCTGTTATAAATCTTTCATTTACCGGTTCAGGTTTTAGATCTAGATCTTTCAAGTTATATGTTCAAAGCTGAGAGCAGTCGAAGGGGATGGATGGGTTCCTTGCTTCTCTAGGTCGTTTAATAATTGGAAGGTGGAAAGTGTGGAGCGCTTTCTACTGAAACTTCAAGCAAAAAGGGTGTATAGGGATGAGGAAAATAGGGTGATTCGGTCAAAAAGGGTGTAACGGTTTAGAAGAGAGGAAAGTTTTCAGTCAAATTCCTCTATTCCGTCTTGGAGCCTAGTGACCCTTTATTGTTCCCATGGAGCATCATTTGGGGTCCTTGTGTCCCACCTAAGATGGCTTTTTTTTTTTTGCTTGGGAGGCGACATTGGGGAAGCTTTAACTTTGGATCAAGTCCAAATGAGGGTTTTATTTGGCAAATAGATGTTTTCTTTACCACTCTAAAGCAGAAGCCGTCAATTACATTTTTTTTCTCCATTGTGCAAAAACAAGGATTCTTTGGCAACAACTTTTTACTCTCTTTGCAGTGTCTTGGGTTCTTTTCTCTTCGGTTAAAGAGATACTCCTTGGATGGCATGGGTTCTTTATGGGTAAAGTTCGCAAAAAGTCCTAGAAGGTTACCCCATTATGTATCTTTTGGACTGTTTGGAAAGAAAGGAGCATGTTTGCTTTTGATATGTTGAGTTTTTGGTCCAAAGGATGAAAAACTCTTTTGTTTGTAATTTGTGGTTTTGGTCTAAGTTGTCTGTAGATCTGGGCCCTACTTCTCTTTTTAGCTTTATCAATTGGCTAGGTTCTGAGTGAAGGTAGGTACTGTTTTTTGTCCTCTCCCTCCTCCATTTGGTTGAGCCTTTTGGGGACCACTGTATACTTCCTATATACTTTGGGACGCTGTTTTGACATTTCCTTTTAATATATAATCATTGTTTACCTATAAAAAAAAATATGTTAAAAGCAGAGAGTATGTATTTTGGCAAACATCAGGTGCATATATGAATTAGTCAACAATTTGTCAATAGTACTAAATGGATTTCATCACAGAAGGACTAAACCAAAATGGCAACCATCACTAGATGACTACAAGACAATGGGGTAATCACACAATCTCAATGCATACCATATAAAATGAGAAAACAGTGAAAAGGCAACAGCACTAGCTATGAAATACCCTTCAAAAATTACAAATAAAAAAAAATGCAGTGTAATATTTAAAGTAGGATTTTTAGTTGGGCAAGGTGAACCACAAGGGACAATAAGATGGCCAAGTTTTGAGAGGAGAGAGGATTTAAGAGAGTAGCAACAGTCCTGACTCAGAAGGGGCTATTTCAAGTTAAAGAGGATCTAGGAAAGAGTCTTTTTTCCCAGTTTATCTTTTTGGCAAGAAAATGAGCCTTTTTGTGATGCTCCTAAAGGTATGCCTCACATTAATTGTCATGACAACATGGAAGCTCCAACCTTCTAGTAACAACACATCTCCCCTTCCCCTTCCCTCAACCCCCAATAACAGCAATAGGTACAATGCAAGTTAATCATGTCTTTGTGTGCTTTACACCTACCCACCAAATTGAGACCCACAAACCAGTTTTAAAGCATGTGATGGTGGAAGGATCGTCCCTCTTGCTGAGATAAACCAAGGCCATATGGGAAACCTATGATACACTGATACTTCAATTTCAATCAAAATACCCATGTCAACATGATACGACATGGGTGTGGGTGTGAGATCCATGTCCAACATGCTTGCTTGAATTGCATTGCCTATCCACAAAAATAAAAAATAAAAAATAAAAAAAATGAATATATCTCTTTCTTTAAATTGTTTTTTCAATAATGCCAATATAAGTTATTTAACTCTTATATGTTTCTCATTTTTTTTCTTAATTTCTTTGTAAACAATAATGAATAATAATAATAATAATAATTATCTATTATCTCATAAAAAGAAATTATAATAGATATTAACAATTATCTATTTTCTTTTGAAAAAAAATATTAAATTCAAAATAATTTTATCAACTTGAATAACAAGGTTTAAAAAATACATTTACTAAGCTGAACTATATCAATATTAAAATAATAAAACTTAAATAGTATAAAATTCAAAAATAAATTAGCTTCAATTTAAATAATTAAAAATATAAATTTTGAAAGTTTTTCACTAATAAGGGTTCACATGAAATAAATTATATATTTTCTTAAAAGTTCTAAATAATTATCATAAATAATAAATATGTTCCCATTTAATTTCCTAAAACTTATCTCAACATCCAATTAAAATAATAGATTTATTATAAATATGTTTCACATTTACATTTAAGGAAAATTTTCAATAATGTTTAACATTCAACTAAAATTAAAAATATATAATAATTAATAACATATAAAATTTAAAATAAATATCAAAATTAATATATTAAAAATTTATAAATAAATATATATATATATATATATATATATATATAATTAATGTTGTATCTAAGTGCCCACACTTATAATTTTTTTTTTTTTTTTTTTGATAAGTATATGATAATTGAGACCCTTTTTAGCCAAATCCCCATGTCTTAAGATTCTAACACCACAAATGTTGTCAATAGAGTCAAAGCAAGCATATTGAGCCTAAAATTCTTGCCATTCATAATGTCATTGATTTTTCAATGAAACAAACTCCATCCCTTATTCTCTCCACCTCAAGCAAAGTATAGATCTAGATCTAGATGCAAGATGATCTCAAACTAATTTCATAACCACCATCCATCACCAATCACACTCCAAATCTCATTACTCTTAACACAAGTGAGCATATTAGTATTAAGATATTGTGTACATGATGTCACCTTCAATTGGAAATATAGTAGAACCCCATCTACATCCACTATGGTCAAGCATCCTCATTCCTTGGGCATCAAAGGCACTTAGTTGTATTGCAATATTGCAAAGAGATATGGAGTCAAAGATAAAGGAGTATGCAATAGCCAATAAACGATGATTTGATCATAGTCTCTGCAACTGATGAGATGTGTCAACATACATGGGGGCATTACAAACCAAGAAAGGCATGTTACATGAAACATGGATAATTGTGCAAGACAAGATAGTAATGGCATCATGGAACACTATTCATCCCAAATCATGGAAGATAAGGAACATTTAATTTGACCAAGTAGAATCAAGACACTCATTAGTCATGTTGCCCGGTTTTCAGCCTATGGAAGAGGAAGGGTATTCAATTATTGGAATGTGGTTTCATTTTTAATAAATATGAAGCAACCAGCTTAAAGGAGAATAAGCACAGCCTAGTGATCAATTTAATGACAAATCATAGTTTGCTGCAACATTCGTATGTTATAGGTTTGGATCGTAATATTTGATGGTGGCTCCTTGCTGTTCAGCATCAGCAAATCTTTTGGGCAAAAGAGACTAAAATACCACCAGGCAGTTTTTTCAATCCCCTGTATACACCAAGTTTTGAACAAAAGGTTATGCAACCAACCTCAAGCATTCATTAAGCATAACTTAGCTGTTCTCTTCCCTACCTTTAGGTTAATGGATGCATGACCTAACAGAATAAAGAGTACATGAAACTTTATATTTTTAGGAGAACCAAAGAGGCGATAGCAATTGAGGATATCACACTTGATAAAGTTGACCAAAAAAGGACCAATAAATCCAGCCACAGGGTGTTTGTCCAGAGCAAAAGAGATGAACAGCCACTACAATTTCAATCACCCTAAACCAAATCTTAATTGAGGCTGAAATAAATTGCTCTCATCTGTGTAACAGAGGCAGGTTCCATAATATGGTTAATAACCTAACTTAATCATGCATCCAATGGATGCCAGGACTGAGTTGTTAGTCTCATATTAAAGTTCTAAAATGATCCATGTTTGCAACCTTTTGTAAGACATAAGAATGGTGGACCACAACCATGGTTCAAAGTTGTGGTATCAGTAATTAACTTAAGAGATCCTATGGCACATCAATCTTGGAATCTTGGATCAATATCAAATGATATGAAAAATAGACTAATTTAAAAATCAAAAAATTCTAAAATAATTATGAAAATGATCAAAAACAAAGAAATACAATTAGTTACACTAAAAAAATAATATAATAAACATTTACTTGTGTAATATTATTTAAATATAAAGTAGGCATTTGCATTATAATAATATTTAGAATTATTTTTTTTATTTAATCGATCTATACTAAATTTAATTAATTATAATTTTTAAAAATAATTATAACATTTGATTTAACATTGCTATTAAGTAATTGTTAAATTCTTATATTATTCCACTACCCAATTTTTTATACCAATATCTAATTTTATTTTATTTTTTATACTAATATCCATAGTTTATTTATTTCATAAAAAACCCAAATATCCATGAAAATACAAATTTCCATGGATATCCAAATTTCTATACAATACCCATACCCATTGCCAATTGAACCCAAATAACCAATGACCCAAAGTCCCATGGCTTTCCATTTGCCCATTTAAGCTCAGAGACCCCTTCAAATAGCAATTAACCATTACCATAATGAATACCCATTTCCCCCTTCATGAGATGCCATGGATAAAGTAGCAGTAGCAAAGAAGATCCCAAAGGTATGCCACTCCTCTCTCTCCTTCCAATCTTCTCCAGTTTCATACTCGTTCTTCTCCTCTCCATTGCTTCTCTCTCCTTCTTAGTGCAAATCCCCAAATGGGCATCACCATGCTTGAGATAAAAATGCATAACTGCCATCACCGCCTTCAAAACTAGTCTCTACAACCTCTTAAATTTGTGAATTGTCTCAAAACTATAAAGTCATCTCTTAGTATGCCGATTTGCCTAGCAATTCAACAAAATATGGAACTCGGTTATTGGTACCATATCAGACTTAGACAAGGCAGATATGACTTGATCGACTGGACTTGACCAAGGTTTTGAACCTTGACCACAACTACCTTAACAAGCAACACAATGAACAAGTCACTATAATCACTATCTGACTGGTGGTTGGTAATGATTATTTTTTTATCACAACTTAGTTAAAGGGGTAAATGAAGAGTATATGACCATAGCCGCTGTGAGGAAAGATAATATCTCAGATAAAACTGGTGGTTACAGACAATAAGGCCATTGCCCAGTGCTGTTCCCCCAGCCTCTGGGACTTCTGTACAAAGTAGCCAGTCACTAGATTTGAACCTGTGCATTCGCACATAATAGCCTGAGAGGTTTGCTACACAAGAAGCCAATAACAGTAGGTCCAAAAGTAGTAAACCTAAAAGCACACATTGATCCAGAGGAACATCCATCACATGAGTAGTAGACACATGAGGCAATGAAATTGTCTCCTCATATCTCCTTCGGATGTAAATTATCTTTTGATGGTAGTATAGCCGCCTTTTTACTTAAATCCTCACAACAAAAGTTGTTATACATGATTTTCTAATTATAAAATTGGTGCCAATTCCTGCACAGCTAGATTTAGCATCTTGAAACAACACTTAAAATGAGCAATCTAGACCAAGAGGACTAGATTACCTGAAAATTTGTGGTACCAAACAAAAAAAGATAAGGCTATTCTCAAATCACATACCATCACCACATTAGGCTTTTAGGCTTGATCATCAAGATATTTTGAACTCGATAAAAAATACTACCCACTTTTTAAATGGCATGCCCAAACACACCTAAACAAACAACTAACTCAAGTTTCTCCAAACAAGAGTTCCCCACAATTCAACAAATACTACGAAGCACTATATCAACTAATCATGGTACAAGCAATAGAGAAAAATAAACAACTAGGATTGAAGCTAAAAGCCCAAGAACATATTCAGAGAACAAAAAACACTGAATAGAAACATCTAACCTTTTGGCCACTCGGTAACAATTCTCTCCTTGAGCATGGCAACCGTAGAGGTAGGGGAGTATCGGAATGGCCCAATATCCGATCCATCATAAAGCCGAAACTTCAGCTCAACTAAGTCCTCCTCCGGCATCTGAGCTTTCCCAGCGGCACCGTTTCCACAATCCCGTCCTCACAAATTCTCCTCCAATCCGCCACCAAGTATGCGCCCACACCTGCACTAAAAAATTCGAACAAATTAAGCCCCTATTTGTTTCCCGAGAAAACAAAAACAACACCACGTTCCAAAACCCGCCCTCAATAGAACCCTAACAAAACCAAACACCTCCAAAATCAGAAAACAACTCCAACCATAAGAAATTCAAAAATTTTGTTTCCTTCTCTTTTCCCTTTCTTTCCCTCGCCTACCCAGCCACCAAATCAATTCAGAAATCACAGACGAAACCCTCGGAAATCGCAACAACAACCGAAAACTGTCTCTTGATTGCAATTTTTTCCCAAAAAAAAAAAAAAAACGGAGGATAAGAACACACCTTAAACAATAACAATAGATCAATCCAGAAACAACCGTGTAAAACCAGTAAACTTGACCATGGGAAGGAAGAAGAACAGAGAAACAGAAACCCTAGCGCGATCACTCTAGGGATGTTGGTGTGGGTGGGTTTTTGGGTTAAAGCCCATCCCCTCCTTTCGGTTTTCTTTTAGTTTCCTTTCCGGTCGGTCGGATGGACAGATAAAATTAAAATTCAAAACCGATAATTTTCAAAAGATAAAATAAAATAAAAGAGAGATTTGGAGGTCGAATCTTATCAGTGAACAGTGGACAACATTTGTTAATTTGTCAGTAAAGGCCCTCTAACTCTGGGGATCTGCTTCCCTGTCATCGCCTGCTTCTCCCCCAACTTCCAACAACCAACCACTTTGCGCCACGTCATGTAAAACAAGGTTGCGGAGTGGGTTGTGATTGGGTGGCGATGAGAGTGCAGCGGAGGAGGAGAGAGATATGACGTGGGTGAGTCGGTGAGAGGGAGATGGCATTCCAGAGACAAATGGCATATACTCCCTCGCATCTCCCAATAACGTACTGACAAATTACAAGTCATGAATGTGGCTTTGAAATCATTCTGCTCACCGACTCACCACTGACACACACACCACTGCAAAACTCAAGCTATTTTTCAAAACAAAAATGGAAGTCTTAAAATATTCCTACTATTACAATGTACATAAAAACGACACACATGAAAAATGCTAAACGCATCTTGCTTTTTGGAACAGTCAAGAACAAAAAACTACAAAAATAAAAATAAAAAATAAAAATAAATGTCATATTTGATAATAATAAAATAGAATATTTTCATAAAACATTTTTAATTACTTTCTATCATTTTTATTTATTTACGTTTTTTTTACTGTCTTAAGAAATAGTTATACAAACATGTAAAATGATTGAAATAAAAAATTATATATATAAATTATTTTTAAAAATATTAAAAACATTTTTCGTTCTAAACAAATTTTTGTGCTATGAAAATCAAAAAATAATTTTATTCTTAAAAATAATTGCCAAACAAACACTACCCATATGTTTGGAAGTATTTTCAAAAATATTTCAAAAAAATAATTCTTGACTACTGATTAGCCTAATGAGTTATTCAAAATATCCTTTAACCTAATTTTTTATATTTTTAAATGTGTTTTAAAAATAATTTTATATATAATATTTTCTTTTTAATCATTCTTCCTAATTATATAGTTATTTTTTACAATAATCATTATAAAATAAATAAAAATAACTTTAAATAATTAAAAGATATTTTTCCAAAATACTTCAATTATTTTTTATTAATGATATATAATATGGGATATGATAAGAAACATCATATAATATCATATCCTATATTTATTTGGTGATAGGATAAAATAAATTATCTCATCATCTATCATATCTTATATTCAACCAAAATAAGATAAATGATGACATATATTATCTACTTTTTTTTTAGAAATATTTAGTTAAAAATGGATAAAATAATCCCCAAATTGGAAATCTAACTCTTCCCATGTTTTTTTTTTTTTTGGAAAAGTAACTCATTTTTTACATAATGTCATTTTCTATTTCAAGTATTTACATATAAGTTTTAAAAGAAAATGTTATTTTTACAAAAATAAATAAATAAATAAATAATGAGAGCATTTTTGTCCAAATGATGCCAAAAAAAAGGTGGAAAGTTAAATTTCAAAAATTAGGTTTTGAAACGCCTTTTTAATCAAATAACCATTTGTTTTATATATCTTCTATATATGATATGTTGATCTTATGCTAAAATGTAAAATTGTATATTTCATATATTATAAATTTATTTTTTTATCATTTTTTTTATATTTTATATTACTTATTTTCCAAAATATTTTTTTATTATAAAATTAAATTTATGATTAAAAAAAACTGAAAAATATTTATAAAAGTATATCATAAAATAATATTAATATATGTATTATTTAATATATATATATATATATATATATGTTATTTTTATATATTAAATAACATAATATAAAAAAATTATAAATTTTAAATATTTTAATCATGAATATTGTTAAATCGTAAAAGAAATTTCATTTTCTTTAAATAGAAAATGTTGAAATGTAATATAATTTTTATTTTAAACATTGAAAAATAATATACATATATTTTATATTATTTTTTAATCATTTTATAAATTAAATATAAACATAACATAATATCACATATCTTATTAGATATATTATCTTAAGATATCATGTTCGTTGAATATAATGTCCAAAGGATACCACATCTCATTGAAAATCATATTTTAGAATATGTATTTTCTATGCAATGAGATATGATATTTTAGGATGTATATGTCTTATTCTATCTCATCCAACCAACCAGAGGTAATCTTTATGTTTTATTTCTTAATTATCAAATGTGTCTTTATGTTTTTTATTCTGAAAAATGGAAAATTGTTTTAAAAATTTGTTTTTATTGGCACACAATTTTAGAGAATTTTCTTTTAATCATAAAAGTAGATAAGGATAAATAAGACTAAACAGTTAAGCATTTTTGCATAAGCAAAATTGGCACAAGTGTTTATGATTACATGGTTTTGGTCACTACCTATGCTATTTAATTAGTTGGAGTTCATTAAGGTTAATTAATTAAAGAGTACCCATAGGCTAGATAAAATAACCTAAGACTTAAGACCACTAATAGTCCATATGAACCCTCTTAAGTTTAAGGTTAATAGACCTAATCTTTTATTTTTATTTTATTTTATCTTTCATAGAAAGTAATAGAGTAGAAACCCTAGTCACCATCCTTGAGGAAAAGTAGTTACTTTACTCTAGTGCCAAGAAAAAGATAAGAGTAATTGGATGAAAGATCTTTGGCCTTTGAGGTAACCTTTAATATTTGGAATTTAAGGTTTGGAAACATCGAAACCCAAAGGTTTGTATTTTAATCCTAAAGAATTAATTTTAAAAATTTGTACTACTTCCATTGTGCATAGATTTAAGATGCTAACAAGTTTCTATGGGTGCCATGACACCTGAGGTTTGGTCTTGTGATAGAGTGTGCATTGGGTAGGCATGAGGGTAATCACTTGGTGGTGTTAAAGTGGGAAATGCATTAGGATGGGATGTGTGAGGATGTAGGTGTGGGGTTTCGTGAATATGAGATAGAAAGAGATGAGGTTGTGATAGTTATGGAATGAGGAGCTGTGGGTTGGGGTTGTGATCGATGAATGTTTTGAAGTAACAAAAAATGACTTGGTAGTGTTATGTTATGGCAATACAACCCCTTATGAGTTATGAAGGTTGTCTTCCCTTAGTCCAAGGGCGCATAAATATCTTAGTATACCTAGAGAAAACATCCATGAATGACAATAGTCATGCTCAACTATGACATTAACAATTTGATCCACCCTTAGGAGCTATAAAATGTCCTTGAGATGAGTCTCATTTAGATCCATAAAATCCACACATATATCACCATAATGTTGTCTAATTAATTTAGATAGTTCGTTTTCCTAATGAATCTCACTTTCAACAGTCAAGTTAACTCTTCTTCTATGATATTTTATTGCACTGATTGAATATTAAGTTTGTGACTTGTTACCACTAGGTTGATTCATTTTGTGTCTAAATGCTTCCAAGTGAATGCATGCATGTTTCGTCTAAGGAGGAATATTAGTTCAAGATTTTCTTTTTTTTTTTATAGTAGACACCCAATGAATACCTGACAACCTTTCTCATTTCCAAATAGGTCAATCAATTACATTTGTTCCACTAGAAAATACTCTAGTTTATCTCCTCCTAAGTAGGGTTTGTTCAATAATTGTTATTTTACCTAGTCAGTGAGGGCCCTTACACCCACTTCCATTTAGTCTTTTAACTTGATAGCATTGTCTTGCTATTCGTTGATTCCCTACCCTTGGCCAATCAAGTAATTGATATTTTAATGGTAAGTGGATATAACTACCTTTATTTCATTTATCCAAGTATGTCCCAATGTCACATTGTACGGTGACGAATCAACTACTACTAAAAATTATACTATTAAAGTTATAGGGCTTAATAATATAAGGATGACTAGCTCCCTTAAAGTAGTAATGAAACTGTTGCAGCCAATACTCTCCTTAAGCTCTCTAATGCAGTTAGAGAATAACCCATTATTTGTAAGTAAGACATGAAACAAAATGGTTGAACTTCCTTGATCAATAAGTATATTGCACCCATCATGGTTTAAGATGCTTAGTGTTTTTATCAAGGCATCCTCATGAGGGCGAGCCATGTGTATAGGTCTAGCTCTGAAAAGGTGATAAGTTCATCAATCAGTTGCAAACTCCCTATTAAGATTATTGTATGATACTAACATACTTGACCTTAGAAGTGTTTCAAAGATGGAGTGCATATATAACCTTAGGAGCATTAATGTGATTATGTTGAACCACCATGTATAACATATATGGTGCGTATAGTCTTGCTATGTGTTAAATGGGAGGCAGAATAAGCAATAGTGTTTATCTAGTGAAGACAGTTCCATTATTACACACATATTAACTAAGTTATTTAGCCTTGATTAGGTTTTCAACTAGGAAATACAAGTGGTGATATTCCTTTGTCCTTGTGGTAGTTGCAGTATAAAGTCTAGTCTTTTTTTTCCAAACTCGCTACACATGAGGTTCAACCATTTGAACATAGGCATACCTTATATAATATGGAGTAATCAGGCATAGGAAAGCATGAGTAAAGTTAGTTGCATCATTGTTCCTTTGGCTTTCAAAGCCTCCTTCTATCTTTTGCTATGAGGTTTAGAACAACCATCATTTCTCTTATATGCCTAGTGTTTAGAGGAAGTTGCTAATGGTTGTTGTTCGAGATGGGAAATCACTATAATGTGTTAGAGAGCCACCTACAAATTATCTTCTAACATGATGTTCTTTTTGGCTTAACAAAACAACTCATCCATGGTTTTTGGTGGTTTCTTTGGGATTGAATTAAAAAAAAAAAAAAAATGAGCTTAGGATGATACATCTCTTGAATGTTTGCATAAGTGTGTCCATGCTACAAGACTTCATTTGTAAGATAATTTGCCTAAACTTTTTCATGAAGTCTTGTAGTGATTAATTTTTTATCATGTGCACTTTCATAGACTATTAATTTTCTTCTTCTGGCTAACTAAGCATATGTAATGTGTGGTAAAATTTTCTGATATGGTATAAAATGAGCACATAAAATTAGGAAAGAGACAATGGAACCATGTTAGGGTTGGCCTATAAAGGTTGACCATGAAAACCTTACACAAGAAAGGATTGTTTCCCATATCAGGGGTTATAATATGGCAATAGTATATAATATGATCACAAGGATTAAAGATACCATCATTCACAGTGAAGTCATGAATGACAAAATCTCTAGAAGGGTTGTATTAGAAGATATGTAGGCAAATGATGTGCATAACATGTCGTTAAAATTTTGCTTTTGAAACCAAAGGGTGCCCTAACCTTTCTAGTCTTGTCCTACCATGGGGTAATGGATGTGTGTATAATAATGTTGTAGAAAGTTTCAACTCTCGGAGCAATAAACCTTGGTTTCTTGTCTTGTTAGAAGGGTTCCATAAGGCAAGTTCAATCTTGCTACACATTAGTAGCCTCATATGGCTCAAACTTGCAAGATAAAAGCTCTAGCAAAGGCTCAAGGATTGATGTGATAAAGTGTGGCTTGAGGACTTATTAGATAGTTTAGCTCTAATAAAGGATACCTTCATCTTGTTGAATAGAACAAGACCTACATTCAATGGATAGACAAGGACGACATAAGTATGATTAAGGGGTATTCCATGCATAGTAAATTACTCTTAGGCTAGTTGTGTTGAGCGTATTGCAATGGTACCACCTATGATAGTTGTCATGATCCATACATGGAATAGTACCAACATATTACACGATTTCTGATTACACCCTCTCTTCATAAGGATCAAATGAGATCCCATAGTACAACAACATCCACTCAATTACTAGTAAGATTTTTTTACTTACAAATTGTTTCTTAAATTACAATTAATATAAAATCATCTTTAATGTATTACTTTTTTCATTAAAATCACTGTTGTGGCTAAGATTGTTAGTCGATCTATTGGTGCTACTTTAGGTGATTTAGGAGACATTCATCAGATTGCTACTTATGTTTTGCATGTTATTAGAGAGGGATATCATATACATTCAATCCATAAGTTGTCTACGTCATCAGTCCATCTATGAGACCACCTATGTTGACCACTATTGTTAGGATACAACCTATTAGAGGTCAAGGGAGAGGTCATGGGCAAGTTGGTCGATGACCTCGATCATTCGTGCATCCACCTAAGACTATGTTAGCATTATCTACATCAACTACCCCATTGCACCTAAGACTTCCATAGTTACCTTTTTACCCTTAACATCACCTTTACTTTTTCCTTTTAACACTGCAATATCAAATATAACCTTACCATTACCTAGACCTTCTCCTCTAGAGCATGTCCTCTCAGAGACCACCTCATCATTTACCATCGTATTATCATCTTTATTTTCTCTCTTAGAGATCATTATATCTTATGTCACCACACCAAAGACTAATCCACTATCTACCAACCTACCATGACCTTTAAATTCGCCTTTAATGACCATTACACCACATGTCACCTCACCATCATCACTTATATCTTTTTTTCTAGAGACTACCATATCAAATATTCATCGTATCATAGACCACTACATCAAATGTCATTTGATCATCTCTTATATCTTCTTTCCTAGAAGCTACTATATCATATATCATTGTCCTAGAGATTGCCTTACCAACTACCACCCTACTATCACCTACACTTACTATCACCCTCACATATGTTACACAACTAGATATATGCTCACCCAAGCAACATTGTGGTCTACATAGACGTTACTCCATCTCACTCTACACATAAGGAGACATTCCATATTACATAGATAGATTCAAACCACTTACATATTCATAAATAGAAAATAAAAAATAATATAATAAATTTATGATATTAAATTTATTTTATTTATGTAACGTTCAAAATAGTCATCAATTACACTTTTAAATTTAAGCTTAGAATTGAAGTTGGTAACTATGGTTTTAAATTCAAACATGAAACCGTGGTTGTTGTAGTTGTAGTTTATGACTATGGTTTTGAACTAAAGTTTAAAATGATCACTAACTATGATGACTATGATTTTGATTATTTAAAAAAATTAATTAAACAGTAGTTTTCAAATACTGTTTTGTGATGTGGATACTTTGCAAAGCAATATATAGATTGAAAATTTTTTTTGCTACTAAACTTAGTTTATGGATTTTTAAAAAATAAATAAATTATTTTTTGTCAAGACCCAGCAAGTCTCGAGTAAAGGTGATTTGATGGTTGGAAGAGAAGTTTTTCTGTGGCCTTTTTTGTGTTTGGTGGTTGGAATCTTCATATCAATGAAAGACTGAGTTGGTGAGAAGTGAAATGGCCTTTGTAAAGCCAGGGGGCATCCCTTCCGCGCCCAACTATTTGTTTTTTAATCGTATATTTGTCTCTTGGCATTACTTAAACTTTGCCGACAGGCAAAAGAGATTCAGACTCCCGAATCAGTACTCAGTCCTCGCCAGGGTTCGAGTAAATTACATTATAAACCTTGAGCATTGGTAGAAATAGTCTCTATCCATTCTGAGAATGATACCAATTTTTTTTTCAGAGAATCAAAAGTGGTTTGATGTTTATGAAGCAATCTGTCAAAGATTAAATGCTTAATGTACCCGGCATTAAAGAAAGCAAGAATTCAAGTTCTTTGAATTGAAACCAAACAGGCATAGTTTAGTGATCTGGAGCCAGAGTCCAGCAGACTATATATATCTGGGCTGCAACACCCTTGCGTCACGCACCACCCATTCTTCCTTTGAATCTCTCTTCCAAGTTCCAAACCCCACGCTTGGCTCCCTCTGTCCCTCTCCATTCTTGGGGTTTCGATTCATTTTGAATATTCATCGATTCCCCCAGCTGGGTCTCACCGAATTTCTCCCCACCCACCAAAAACGCCACCGTTTTCGAATCTCGAAATGCTCCAATTCGAGACGGTAAAGAAGAAAATGTGGATGTTCTCTCATTGATCTCGCTCTATAACACCCTTGTCTTCTTGCTTAATGGAAGTTATGTCCGTAGCCATAACCATAGCCGCAAGCACCCTACTCTGCACTAGAGGTCGTCTACTCAAGCTCCGATTCCGTACACTCCCCTTCTGGTTCGCGCCCACGACTCGCCCTCCCGGCTCTGGTTAATCTGAAACCATGGATTCAAACTCCTGGAACTCAGCCTCTTCACGTGGGTCCGATTGTTTTCAAGTGTTCGACCCATTCTCGCATAATACAGGAGGGGATAGAGGGGTTGTGCGAGGTGGGTCTTTGGTGTTGGATTCTGACAGAGGAGAGCTCGTGAAGGCTCCGGTCATAAAGGTGAAAAAGGAGGTGCCGGAGGCGAAGGCTATGGCGGCTTTGAAGAGTCATAGCGACGCCGAGAGGAGAAGAAGAGAGAGAATCAATGCTCATCTGGATACGCTTCGCGGCTTCGTGCCATGCACTGAAAAGGTTCTATATTTTTCCATGTATTTTATGTTAAACAATAGCACCAGTAATTATTGTTGATATCGTTGTTGGTAGTTGCCTTGTGTTTGGTTGTTTAATTTCCATATTGCATCATATTTGAAGTGTATATAGGTTTTTGGCTTGGTAGTACTTAAACTATTTATCCAACTCTTTTCCATGCTTATATTTGGTAAACTTTCTGAATCCAATTGCTGAATGGGGAAAGTTTACATGGGAAATGGTTTGTTTGGAGAGTTTTGCCAAGTATTATTGGTTTTCTGGTGTTATTTGAACTAAATAAGTATCTTTAGTTTTCGATTAATCTCCCAAAATTAGTATTTTTGAGTTAATTGTTAGGTAGGTAGGAATGTCTGTATGGTATTCCAAGGCATGCGGGAAAAGAAAGGAAGTTCAGGTTTTGAACACTCCCTTTGGTTTTAGGAGAGAATGAAGGGAAGGAAAGGAAAGAAAAGAAAAGAAAAGGTAAATGGAGATCTTAGGAGCTAACAACGATTTGGCTTAGTTGAGATGCATAATTTTTTTAGCATTTATGACATGTCGAGAGGGCATAGACTTAAACTTGTACTCCCTTTTCTTTTCTTCAATTTCCTCAGAAACCCAATGGATGTTAAGATGTAGACAAATTGTGAGAGGACTGCTGGGCAGGGGTGGTCATTTGTTATGTTTATGTTGGTCCTTATTCAATTACTAAACATGAATTAGCCCCTCGTTATGGCAGACCACTGACAGTGATCTCTGTAAGTTTGTTGGGGTTTTGTGTTCATCTGTTCTCATTGAGTTTTCTTAATGAAGAGCTTCTGGGATCTTAGAAAGCTTAATGTTCTTGCAGTGCTCCATCGTACTCTGATATTTACAAATTTACAATTAGCTTGGTTTCCTTAGTCAAGAATAAATAAAGTTAGGTTCAGTATTTTCTATTACTCACTTAGGTTAGCCTATGGGTGTAGAACAGATTGAAGTGTAGAAAAAGTAATTTTTATCATAAAGAAAGGGGAGTATGGGAACATGTTTGTGTATACACTTGTGTTAAGATGAGGAAGAACAGAAATAGAAACGGCTAGAAATTCTAAAGCTCTTAATTTATATTTTTGTTTTAGTCAAAAAGCACCTCTTGTAAAGAAAGCTAAGGTCCATTTCATGGTGAGTTCAAGCTATTAATTTAGTTTGATGATCTTCAAGTTGTTAACAAGTGTTCCCACAGGAGGTATTGCTGACTTAAGTAAATATTTGCTTCACCGTTAAAAGTTACAGTTGGTACAAGTATGTAAATGTAATAGAAATCGATGGTGGCTGACTGTTATTAGAAAGTGGAGCGCTCTGCATGAGGTCTTCGTTTGAGCATTTATAAATAGATTTTGATGTGTGGGTAGTTGGGAGCATGTCAACAAACAGATGTATGCCACAACACTCGCAAATGGTTTTCTAGATTAGTGGACTGAGCCACCAAGTATTCATTTCATCAACTCAGCCAGAGTTAGGGTTTGACATAGCAAAATCTAATTGCAATGGAAGAAATAGCTTTAAAAAGGGATTGATTTCCAAGTTGAGCTTTTTCCTTTTTTCTTTCCTTTTCCTTGTAGGTAACATTCTTGTACGGCAACCTGAACATGATCTTGCTGTTACCACTGATGTCTTTATCAGTAAATAAGATTGGTTATGTGTTATGAGGTTTCACCTTTTTCTTGTTAAAATAAAATTGCTATGAGGTTTGAGTGCATAGCTGCATAGAGCCATGGGTACCCCCACTATATATTGAACTTACATGTGACATTGACCAAATTTATGTCGGAATCTACTCATCTAAAGGTACGACACCAATTTATATCTGCTCCAACGATCTTATTTCTTTATAATCAATATTATCTTAGATATTCTAAGTGAGTACTAAAATTCCTGTAATTGTTGCCTAAGTGGGGAGAAGTTTCCATCAAATGAATTCGCATCTTAAAATTAAAAAGAAAAAGGGATGGATCTCATAAACTTATTCTGCCAGAATGCAAATTCCCTGGAAGTGCTTTGCTGATTCTATTTTCTTCTCAATTCCTGTACCTTTGATTCTTTGTATTCTATATTCTAAATGAATTTTGTTTTTGGTCCATGCTTGAACAAAAAAGACTAGGTAATGTTTAGTTTTTCCTCATTGTCCAATTTAATTAAGGTTGAATTTTTGGTCATAGATGGACAAAGCTACATTGCTTGCTGAAGTTATCCAGCAAGTGAAAGAACTAAAAAGGAATGCCACCAAAGCAAGTAAAGGATTACTCCTTCCAATAGAAGAAGATGAAGTAAGAGTAGAACCACATGATGACAGAACAGATGGAGCTTTTTCTTTGAGGGCATCTGTGTGTTGCGATTACCGACCTGAGCTTCTATCTTATATAAAACAAGCTCTTGACACCCTTCCTATAAATACAGTAAAGGCCGAGATCTCTACTTTGGGAGGACGGATGAAAAATGTATTTGTTTTCACCAGCTGCAAACAAGGGAACAGCAATGATTCCAAGGCACACATGCTTCTTGCAAGCTCTGTCCACCAGGCCCTGAGTTCTATCCTGTATAAAGTTTCCACCTCACCAGAATTCTCTCCAAGAACAACACATCCAAAGAAGCGACGAAGGGTTTCCATTTTTGATTCTTCGAGCTCCTCTTCTTCAGAGCAGAGATTTTGGTGATGGTACATGCATACTCTCTCTGTTTCTCTCTCTATATATATATATATAGTTATTCTGTGTCTGTATATCATTGCATGGATGTATTAAAAATTAAAGACATGCAGCAAATGTAATTTGTAGAGGAAAGTATTATGTGACATAATACAGAAAAAGAAAAAAAAAAGCACCTAGTGACCTGATGACAACGATAATAACACCACAAGCATACCCTTCAGTGGCCTAGTGTGATCATGATTATGATGATGTCCTGTGTGGTGATTCTGAATCTACAGTCGCAAAATGAAAGCAGAGGAAAGGTTTAGGATGATGTTAAATGACTAGATGCTCCCATGTATCATAAAAGAGCTTTGTGTGGACTTTCCCAAAATTTAAAAATGAGACAAACCCATCTTCTAAGGGAAGCCATTGAAGAAACTGCAGGTAAGACAACATCATAACAAGAAGCATAGTTCAGGGGAAGTCCAAAAATTGGGAGGACACCCTTGAGTGTATCCAAGTCCAGAGGTAAGAGCTATTGAGTATTGGGTATATTGGGTGTTGATTAGGTAGATTCATTCGTATGTTAAGACAACGCATTAGGAATGTCAAAGATGCTCTATAAACAAGCAATGAAAACGCCTCATGCCTCTGTTTTCTGCCCGTGTCTTTTGGAAGTCCCAAAGGAAAAGAATGGGCTAACTCACTGTGATTGATTCTGGAGTTCGTATAAAGGGACTGGTGGCGCACCACCCTCTATATCCAGGATCAGCAACCTCCTTTTGATTTGAGACAAAAGGACACCTATATGGGCATTGATTCCAATTCTAAAGGCATTCCTTTCGTCACTCGATTCCTCCTAAATTCGTTCTGTTTTTGAGTGGTAAGCAGATTCTTAGATTTATGATTTATTCATGGTCCATCACTCAGCCACCCACCCACAATATTTGATTATTTTTTTTAGTCCTTGAAATATTTTCTTATGAAAATTACAAATTTAATAAAATTTTTAAAAATATGTTGTGAAAAACAGGTCACTTGTGGAGTTTGGAACATATGCTCACTTTATAGCAGGAATAGCTTTCTAAAATAAATATCTGTAAAATTAAAGAAATTCATAATTAATTCTTGGAAAATAGAAGTGGATAAAATGACCATCTTATCCGGAGAAGATCCAACTCCATTTCCCTATAAGTGACGTGGCAAAGAAAAGTGTGAGGTATTAGGAATGACGTGGCAATGAGTAAGGGCAGAAAAGAATCTCACGCGAGCGGGAAAGGCCGAAAGAGAGGGCAACTGCCTAGGGTACCGGTACCCCCACACCCTACAACCGACCCCCTCCCAGTATGTCTCTCCTACGTGGCTCCCTGGGGCCTCAACCCTATAACTAACTGCTATATTCCAAGTTCAACACGTGTCATTGTGAGATAGTGTAGGTCCCATTAGTACGGACATTGACAAGACCCTACTATCACATTACATTCACTCATGCTGTGAAATTCCGGCCAAGTCTCCGGCCGAAACAACCCACACACACCAAGTTACCAACCGGTGAAAAATTTACAAATGGAAACAGTTTTAGGAAATTAAAAGCAATTTTTTTTTTTTGTTTTTTGAAAGTAAAAAAGATATGTTGCTGAAATAATGTGCTGCTTGTATAATGTACCTAAGCTGCTACAGTAAGAATTTCCTTGCTTTCCATTTGTTTTGAAGAGGGTGTTTCGATTTGAGGTTCTGAAATGGGTGGTTTTAATTTTAGCCAGAATTTTACTTTTGGAAACAAAACTCAACATTGACCAAACATGATCTGTGAGACCTCTGGTAGCTAAAAGATGAGAAGAATGTGCAGAGGAATAAAAGAATAGAGGGTGATGAAGAAGCTTCAGATGAGAAACTCAGTAGTTTTTTTTTTAATTTCTGTTTCTATACAGAGGAGGGAGCAATTACATTTCTCTCTGCAGCTCGGATTAGTGAGACACAAAACAAAAGCAACAGACCCAAAGAGACAAAAATAAAAACAAGAAAAGCAGAAACAAAGAGGAAATTAACACATCAGTAGTGTGTCCAAAATGGAGGAGACTCGCAGACCAACTCCTCCTCCTCCGCACCCTCTTCTTTCCCTTTTTTTTTTTTTTTTGGTGTGTAAAAAGAGCTATAACTCCTCTCTCTATCTCTCTCTAAAAACTGTTGGGAAAGAAGAGAATTAAAGCCAGAGAGCACCGGCGTCCTTGAGGAGAGGCACCAGCGTCCCATTAATATGGGAGGCCATGACTCTGTCCATTGCTCCGACGAGCTTCCCGCCGATGAAGACCACCGGAACCGCCGAGGAACTACCCAGAAGCCTCATCAAGGCCTTCTCCATCTCCTTCCCTCTGGGGTCCTCGTCGAGCTCGTAGACCGTGGGGTTCACGCCCATCCCGCAGAAGAGCCTCTTAATGGCGTGGCACATACAGCAAGAACTGATGCTGAATATCACCACCGCATTCTCTGAGGCCAGTCTCTCTATGCGCTCCAATGGGTCTCCAACGCTCCTTGTTGGCATGTAGGAGCCCCACGATTCCGTCTGATAATGCATACTGAACAGCTAAAAGGAAATAGAGAGTGAATGGTTAAACGTTTGACGAAATGCGTGAGTGAGTGAATGAGTGAGAGCAGGTGAGGTGAGGTGAGGTGAGCTGAGTGAGGAAACATGGAGTTGATGGTTGGTATTTATAGAGGGAGACTTCACAAAAGGAGAGTCCAAGGTAGGGACAGTGGGGGGATTATGACTCAAATATAATAATATTTTTAAAGTTCTAAGCCTTGGGGTAGTTTTGTAATAATAAAGTTTGTTGTATTGATGAGAAGAGAGGCCTTTAAGAATAAATTCCATCTTTCTCAAAATACATAATTATATACATTAAATTTTTTTAAATAGACTCATTTAAAAAAAACCAAAAAAAAAGCCTTGAAGGGATTGGTCAGTTCAGTTGGTAGTCTTAATCAAGTCATAAAAACACATTTTAAATTCCAATGTTTTTTAATTTAAAGCAAAAAAAAAAAAAAAAAAAAAACCAAGAGGGAAAAGAGAGAGAGGGGAGGGAAGGAGAGAGACATGAGGAGCAGGCTTTATCAGAGGGGAGTTGTTGGTTAATAGACGGCTGTCCCCGTCCTTGTTGTCGGCACTACGTGATCAAAAAAAAGGGCAGAAACGTGGCCATCACGAACCTTTGTTTCTTTTTCGACGTGACCTTCATGCGCATTTCCCCCACTTGTCCCTCATTTTTCCCATTTCATCCCCGCCCCCCACCCCCCGGACCTTTGGCCCAGATGAAGTCGAATTTTTCCAATGGTCCCACCCTTCGACATGTGGCTTCATTTCATATCATCCATGAATATTCTCCTCATCTCTGAGTCTGTTTTTTCCTTTGGTTTATCTTGGATTTGGACGGTTTCTCCTTTCCTTTTATTGCAAAGAAATCTTTTTAAAGTTATCAGAAGAATATTACTCTCAAATTTATTTATGAATATTTTGCAACATTGAGCATCAAACCAGATATATGAGGACAATGTCTATGTGTCTATCCCCTTGGGATCAGCTTTTCCACATTCAAGAGATGCCCATTTATCTGTCTACTGTCTCTAGATTTTATTCAATCAAACCCCCTTGGAACTGCTTTTCCTTTTACCCTCAACCTCTCCCCTAAAAGAAATTATTTTCACTAATCAGTGTTTGGCTATAATCATTCATGTGGGTCATGCCCAAGCTTTTCCCAAATTTGAGTATCAAGAGCCAGCAAATTGATTTCATGCCCCAAGTTCATACTATATACATGTTTAGGCAGACCAAACTGCTACTCATTTTTTACTTAACTTAATTTGCAATTCAAAAATAGCACATTATTGCAAAATTGATGCTTAAAATGGCTAAGTCAATCTTTCTCGATCATGTAAGTCATATGGCATCATAGAAGCTATGTAGCTTATGCTTTTTAGGAGACAATTGTTTAAGTGAAATGAAACCAATGTGAAATTGTGAATGGCAGGTCCAATGGGATGACGTTATGAAGATTAAAATCACTAATAAAGTAGTTATCATCAAATGAATGCGAGAACATTTATGGGGAATTGGGACAAAAGGGGCTTCAAATTTGTACAAATATGGTTGCCAAGCCACCAGTAAAGAGGTGGTGCTGCAGTTTTGCAGACGCATGCCACATAAATGCATAGAAAATAGACATGTTAAGCAGCAATGTCACATGTAGCACCCAGTAACTTTTCAATGGATTTGAATAGCAAAGATGAAGATTAAAATACGAAGGGCTCTAAAAAGAAGGATGGTCCGTTCACAGGGATGTTCCTTTTAACAGAAAAGAAGATTACTCCTTTTGGTATTTTGGGGGCCGTTTGGGGTTTTGGCACGGATAGAGGAGGGGAGGGGAGGGGAGGGGAGGGGAAGGGAGGGGAGGGGGGACATGCAGATGTATGTTTGGATTGAGAGAAAGATGGAGGCGAAGAAAAAGAAAATGATATTATTCGATTGTGCTGGTCGCTCTTTCTCTTTCCCACCTCATGTATACAGTATAGAGTACATTGGTACGTATAGAAAAAGAAGATTCGAGGCCCTGGTCCCATGGGATCATGTCTTCAACCTCTTTTAAGCTTTTTCTTCTTCACTGGATTACCCCTTCTAGCCATTCAAGAGATGGGGATATGTTAGTTTCTGAACAAGGGTGGTTTGGGGAGTGAAAATTTGGACACTGCCTGGACTGTAACACACTGGATATGCCTGAGTAGTAAGTACTGGCCACTGCCCTCTCTTTTAAAAGTCTGAAACGCTGAGAGTTTAGAGTAAGACCTTCAGTTGTATGGCCGTACAAGCTACCCACAAGTCAACCTCTTCCATGAAGTTTTGGGTCCCATATATCTAACTTAAATTTATAAGAAATTTTGTATAATATTTACAGGTATGAATGCCAAGTTAAGGCTAACATGGGGGTGATCATATCATCAACTTTTTATCTGTTCAACGCTTGAATATCCTCCCTTTCCCTTTCTTTTGTTCTTTGCCCCATTTCAGGGAAAAGGGGAAAATAAAAGGGAGTTGTACGTACCCTAAAACCAGGAAATTAAGGGGAGTATGAATCATGATCACAACCAAGGGTTTGGTGGAGCAGACATACGTATATAGATGGGTGTTGGCCATGGGAGCTAGCTCATGGCCTTGGTGACAGAATCCATCACAGGATGATGAGTCATTTTCATATTTCCAACTTTCATCCATTGTCCCCCTACTCCTGCTTTAGAGGGCCTTTCTCAGCCTTTTAGCTAGCATCACTGCTACTGCTACTGCTGCTGCTATATTTTAATCAGCCTTATCTACATGGGGTCGAATTGAAATGTTTCCCTTAGAAAAGGAAACCCTTGAGAAATACTGATTGTAAAGAATTATATATGAGCATGAGTGACGTATGAATTGTGGGCAGCTGGACATGTTTTGGGAGGGTGATTATGGTGTTGGATAAGGCTTTAGGCAATGAGGAACATGGTGCCGCAAAAAAGCTGATAAAAATGAGGTGGTGTGTATGGTACAGAGTAATAAATATGGGTGATGCCATGCTGGTGCCACATGCTTTGACTTTTCAAATTTCATTTTGGATTGATTAATTTGCCCTAACTGTCAGGGGGGTGTTTGTTGATCTTTGACGTGTCGACCCACAACTCCCTGTGTGGTTAATGAAAAATGTTGAACAGGGGGATTTAGATATTGTGCAATGGTTCCAAAAGAGAAATATTGGGGAAGGACCCCGAAATAGAAAACCTGAGGGGTTATCAAATTGAGGGAAGAAAATGTCATGGTGGCATTAGGCACAGGGAAAAAGCTGGGCCAGAACACGCGAGATAGAGAGAGAGGGGTGGGGCGGGCGGCGTGTACGGAAGCAGCGGAAGGCAGAGAAAGAGAGGGTGTGGGATGTGGGATGTGGGATGGGTGATGGGTGATGGGTCTGATCAGGGACTGAGTCCCACCCTCATTTTTCTCATTTTACTGTGGGATCTGGCATGCCCCATTGCCCATTGTCTATAGGCCAATGCACTCCCACAGTGGCACCCATGACCCACCAATCTCACTCACAGGCAGATGTCTGACGCAACACACCTTTTCAAAATACGACCAAACACAATCCCATTTCTCAATCCGCAAGCCTACCTCACTCTCTCAGTCAGCCGTTAACAGCAAAACAGACATGACGGCTTTTCTCAGCCTTTGTTTTTTTGTGCCTCCACACCCACTCATCCCACCCAACCATTCTCCAACCCAACTGCTGACGTTAGCCCTCCACACTCCCCCCTTCCCAGTTGACTGCTTTTCTTTTTCTTTTTCTTTTTCTAACTTTTACTGCCATTCGCCACCCGTTTGTCGCTTTCCCTCTCGCATGGGGCGGTTTGGGCTTCAAAATCGAAAGCCCTTCAATGTAGATAAAGTTGAAAGGCCTGTGTATGTATTGGTATTGGGATCTGACGGTGATTTTGTCTTACCTTGTGTTTTGTTACTGTCCTTCAGGGAATGTCTCTCTGCCTCTTCTGCCTCTTGTTTCCTTACCTACCTACCTCTCTCATTTTCTACTCATTAATAACTTGCTAAATGGAACGAGGCAATGGCATGCACACCCTTGTGACCATGGAAAACGACACTGGAAATACAATATCAATAGATGCCCGCCCATTAACAGCCAAAAGCTTTGTAGGGAGGTTGAGACAGAGCACATTAGATTGTGGTGAGTGGGTTTAGAGACAAAGGGGACCCGGGGGCCACTCTTGTCTTGTTAAATAAGGTTTTCAACTTTTCGTTTTCTAGTGTGGTTAAAGTTAAACTAGATGTCCTGTTCACTCTTGCTCCAATATTTTTGTTTGTGGGTAATGGGTATGGTTGGTAGTAGGCAAAGTTTTGCAACCTAGTTTACAATCCCAAAACCATGGGAACTGATGGATGAACAAACTATCTTTTTGACTGGGAGTAGCACAGCACATGGTCAAAGAGCATGATGGCGTTTCTGCTAGCCTCATTCAGCAACGACTAGACAATGGTCTCTGCCCATTTTCCACTGCCCGTTCGAGTGTTGTTTTCCACTTTCTCAAAATACTTTCCCTTTTTGTTTTTATAAATATATTTAAAAAAACTTTTGCTGTCTAACCAAAACACCCAAAGATGCAACATTTTTGTGTAAAGGCACATTGGCACGTCACTCACACGTGATCCTTTCATCACCCAACCCCCTCTTCCTTCACCCATGCCCCACTTTGAGATCACTCTATTTCCACTTCCCTTTCTCTTTCATTATATTTTCAGACACTGCTTACCATCTCATCACTCTACAATGAAAAGTATTTCTTAAAGATGGGAGAAATGAACATCATTGTTCTCCGGGACCTTTGCCAACTTTATAAGATAAAGACTCCAAACACCCATGTTTAGAAAGTGATTACATAAATTATTTTTATAGAACATTTCTCATTTCTTCCTATCAAAGCATTCCCCCATCATTTTTTGTTTTTTAATTTTCATGATCTAACCATGCAATGCAAGTAAGCTCTAATTATCAACCCATCACTTTTCTGCAAAATAGGAAAGGCTAATTAATATGCTGGCCACATAGTCAACCGACTCACTTTTGAAAGTGTACGATGTTTGCCATTTTATGAAATAATACTGATAATAAAGTTCTCAAGAGAGGATTATCATGAGAGTAACCCAATTGATTAAGATGAACACGAGAAAATATGATTCCAGTAAGTAACATGATCCTGAATTCGAATTGAAAAAAAAAAAGATTCCCAAGAGAGGATAATAATAATTATAAATTTCGAAAGTCAATTCAAGTTAGATTCAAGCCTTGGATATAGGACAATTGACTAAAGCTGAAAGATCATTCTGGATACATGGGGGTCATTTCAGGGCAATGGGTTTGGCCTCATCAAGCCAATCTCCCTTATCCTGCACCCGTGGTTGAGTTCCTCTTTTTTCTTACATTCAGAACTGCAATAGAATTATTTTAAACTCCATAAATCTAAAAGCAGTTGAAAATATAACTTACAAACATTTAGTTGCTATGTGAAAATTTTAATAATATGTATAATAACAGTCACAATGCAAGAAAGATTCTTGTGGAGGGAGATGATGAAGAAGCTTCAATCAGTTTTTTTAAATGCTTGTCCTGCCCCATGAACCCTTCTGTTTTCTTCCAAGCACCATAGAAGATTTGGAACCTTCTGTTTTCTTCCAAGTACCATAGAAGATTTGGAACTCTACCGCCTAGAAATTGGTGCCATTGGCAAAGATGATGGCTGGCCGTAGAAACCACCTTCTGAACCCTGAAAACTTTGGTAAGAATTTGCTGGAGGTGTTGTAAAGGAAGAAATGCTGGAGACTGGGGGCCCAACTGTTGGGTAGTTAGCAGCTGAAGGTGGCTGTTGTTGGGTCATGCCATAGCTGTATGGTATGTTAGTCATTGATCCAGCAGCCTGCATGTACTGGGGCACCTGATAGGGGGGCATAGGTGGCATTGGTGGCAATGGAGGAGGAGATGAAGGGGGAGGTGGTTGCTCACTCGGAGTTGATTGTTGGGTGGTGGTTGACACATTATGCTGGAGCTGGTCTAGATTTGGAAAAGCAGAAACTGATGGTTGAGGATTCTGAGGTGTGTAAGCAGATTGGTCATTCTCAAGCTTAGTTCTCTTTTCAGCAGGATAATCACCAGATGATTCTTTTGTTGGATTGCCAATCACACCCTCTGATGCCAAGGAGGAGAGAACAAAAGTGAGCATCTGGGCCGAGGATGTTGATGCGGTGAGCTTTGCTGCCACTGCAGCTGCTGCAGATTTTCTGGGATCTTCTTCAATGTGACCAGGTTTTTCGGGAAAAGACACCTGCCTTGTGAACATTACTGGAGCAGATTGTTCCACTGTTCCTGGTACAAAACTCAGAAGTGCTTCGGTGGTGCGAGTTTCCTTCAAACTCTGCTCAGCAAGCAATTGTGTGTTGTTATTACATTTTAGTAACCGTCGACACATGTTACCTGCCTGTTCTGCTTGGAACTGAGCAGCCTGAAAATCATGTAAAAAAACAGAGCACATCCTAAGAACGAGTATGAATACAAGTGGCATAACCAATAAAGTTGAACAGATTCTTACAACGAAATATTTTAAGCAGAATTTTGCAGGTAAATCTTATAGTTAGTGACACAAGCAAAAGTTGTAGAAATATTAGGGTCAGGTAGCTCATAGCTTCTAAAGGACCAGATGAGGAGGCAAAGTTGTATGCCTTCCAATAAAGCAAGGTGTAAACCTTAAAATGGTGAGGCATAAATACCATAATCTTGTTTTGATCTAAACACAGTACTATTTGAGGGAAATCAATAGAAGAAAAAATATTAAAAACTTCAATGAAACACAAGTGCATTAGATTCCAATAAATGAAGGTTTTGAATGAAATTTATTTGTTCATGGCTTGATCCATAATTTGATTTAGCCAGAGATTTTACTTTTTTTCCATGTTTTGATACAGTATCATACTTAGATCTTCTATTAACCATAGTGTGTTTTAAATGTCAACTAGAAGTACATGGCAGAAGCTACAATAGACGGTGTTTGAATGTCAAACATAGCACTAAGACCTTTTTTTATTAGATAAAACTTTTTTTTGGTTCCCATTGGGACTCGAACTTGGAGCCTCCCATAACCCATCCCAACCACTTATAGCACCGAGACCTTAAGCAAAGAATAATAGAATTCAATTTTGACTTACATATGAAAAATCTCATCTGCATGGAGAAAGAGGAGTCACGCACACACAAACAGAATTAAATTTTATCCTCTTAGTGACTGAAAATTGCAGTCTCCAACTAAAGCTTGACGTGTCTAATCTGCTTAATTTGAAGGAATACCAAGAAAGCCAAATCACATTTCCACCAAGTGAGGTTGATAAAGAGCCAAAATAATTACCTGGAGTTGATTACGAACTTGATCCAGTTTGAATTCCTAATAAGAAAACCACATCAGCTCTCCAGAAGCAAAAAAATAAGCAAGATTTCAAAATGCCAAATTTTAGTACAAAAAGATATGTTGGCCAACCAACCTGCTCCTGAAGAGCCTCTCTCAAATTAGACACGAGACTTGCTCTGGATGATTCAACTAATGTAAGCTGTTCGATACAGTCTCTCAGAATAGTGTGTTGCCCCTGCAGCTCCTCTACAAATCCAGACCCATTCTGTTGTGCTGTTCAAGAAAGAAAATTTTCTAATGAAAATCCAATAATATTTGAGCAAATATATATTCAGTTGGTTGGAAATCATGGAAGATGAAAAAAAAATGGAGAATAGCTGCTCAGAGGAGAACATAATTGTGAACAATATTTATGAAGTGGCCAATATAGCTGAAAATGTTTTCAAAAAGAACCAATATTAACAACAATATAAAATTCAGGAATTTAATCAAGTATTTGAAACTATGTTCATACTAATATGTGTAAAGGCCTGACAGATGAACTGATTATAACATATTCATCTGAGATTGATCGTTAATTTAACTTCTGCTCTAACTTGCTGAATCTTCAGATCAATTAACTCTAAATTACTTACTAATTTGAATTAAGGCAGAAAGTGCATTTAAAAATTTTGCTTCATCACACTTCAAATCAATATGATCCACTTTGTGATTTCTTTAAAGAATTAAAATTCAACAGCAGTAGGATATGCCAGTTCTCATCTTATCAAACTTAAAACAGTTCCCATATTCTAAAAGGTGAGATCATAAAACGGTAGTCTTGAGAAAGTTCTAATGTGACTCCAAGTAACATCAATACTTTATTCCAACAGTTCCAGTTCATACATTTGACAAGGCAATGACGTTGGTTCAACAACATATCAGTATGAGATCCAGTTGTGGAGTATGGTGACAATATGGGATCTGGTTGTTGAGAGATTGGAAGAGTGAATGGCCAATTGGAAGAGGCTATATTCATATAATGGGAAGAGTTATTAGTTCAGAGCACCTTAGCAGGCATGCCTACATATTTGATGTCCAACTCCATACTCACTGGGTCAGTGAGGAAGAGGCTTCAGAAATTGCAGTGGGATTTTCTCTAGGATGGGTTTGTGGAGATGAAGAACACTCATTTGATCGATTCGAAGGTCCTTTGTAGTCCTAAAGCTGGATGCCATCTGTGTAAAAGGGATCTGGTAATAATGAACAAAGCATTTTTCTAGGCAAAATTGTTGTCATAACTTACCTAGTCCCAAGGATAGCTGATGGTTCCTTTAAAACAAGGGATTGAGGGTGAGTTTCAAGGAGGTCAGAGAAGACGCTTTGGCATGAGCCTTTGGCATGGAGAGATGTCTATAAGGAGAGTTCTGAATTTGAGCTAGCAATCAATAAGGATGCTTTGGAAGAGTATTATTGGATATATAAGGTGGCAGTAAGATGTTGGAATATGAGATTTACTAGTGTATTTCAACAAGATTGAGCTTTGGCCCATATTCAGATAGTGAAGGTCTGATTGAGCAGAGGAATGCTATCTTTGGGAAGCTGTCTTCAGATTAATTATTCCTTGGCAAGTTTCATTACAAGAAACTGGTGAGAGGATGCGTCACAGGTCTCTGGACGAAAAAAATGTGGAGCCCTAAGTTTCCATTGAAGGTGGCTTTTCTTCATATGAACAACAGCTTAGGCAAAAATTTTAACCATGCCCAATCCGGGTTGTATGAGTAAGAGGGGGGAGGGCCTAGGCCATCTTTTAATTCAGTGCTTTTGGCTTGGGAGATATGGTCTTTATTTTTATACCTTTTTGGGATTCATTTGGTGTTATAAAAAACTTTCGAGGCAGTTATGGGCAAGTTGGAAAGTTTGCAGAGGGGACTTAGGGGAGAAGAGATGTTTCGTTGGCAGCTCATATGGGATTCATAGAAAGAAGAGTATTATATAACATTCAAGGAAATTAAAGATTTCACAAAGGAAATTCAAGAAATTGATCCTGCATACTCCGTTGGTCGTCGGCCTCTAGGGTGAATCTTAATAGAACCTTTTTGGACTTTATAGGAGGCTGAGATGTATTACTGAGCATGGAGCAATGCTTTTTTTATTTTTTTTCTGTTCCTTTTCTTTTTCTTTTTTTTCCCTTCCTCTTGGGTTCTCTTCTATGCTTTCAAGTATACTCAAGTTGCAAGCATTATTGTGCTTTCAATACATTAATCTGCTAGTTAAAAGTTCAAATATAACAGAATGCATGTAAATCTGATAAGCATGAACTTGGCTACAAAAACTTATATATATACAGTGTATGCATCATATATCCACCGCGGAATCTTTAAGCAACAGGAAACAGTATTAAGTTAAATTAACAAAGACTATCATATAGGAGTAGAGAATATAGTGTATGCATTAACTGTATAGATTGGAAATTTAAATATTGTTTTTATGATAAAAAATAATAAAAAACCTACTATAGGAAGCTATTCTTTGGTTTCAAAAAAGAAACCCCATGCAGGAAATACCTGAATTAATACCACCATCAATTCCCTTATCTGCTTTCTCAACATAGCTAATAGCATTAGTGCATTTTCTCAATATGACATCTTCATCAAGTTGACCACCATAAATAACTTGATAGCCCGAAACTATTTTTTCCAATGTATTTCCAGCAGACTGCTTCTGCTTGATGGAAAAGAAATAAGGGACAGTATTAATCCTTAAATCATATCAAAAGATACAATCTCTAAGGAAACATGTAGCTGGCACAGAAAATAGGAGTTACTCACCAGTTTAAAGCCTAAATGCTTCCCATTTCTATTACTGTTTTCCAGTTGCCTTCCCCCAAACTCTTCCTTAAGAATTTGGCCACGAGAACCAAAAACTTTTCTTTCTTCCCATATACCAATCTGGCAAGAAACAGTAAAAATGCAATAGTAAGCAATAATTCATGCTTATTTTCACAACAACCACTTATGATTTCAACTTTGATGTCACACTCAGACTTGGGAAAAATTGCAAAACAAAATGCCAAACTGGAAAATTTTTGCTAAATATCACAAATTTAAATCAAACATGGAAAACCATAATGGATTCACAAGAAGAAGAAAAATCCCAAGATTCAAATATTAGAACTAAAGAACCCAATTCCAAGCCACATACAATTTTATTTATTTTTTGATAAATAATCCCAAGCCACATACAATGAAACACTCAATCAATACTTGACATGAAGGTCAGACAAACCAAAATTCACAAACTTGGCTTTCAATCAAGATCATTGATAATTAGCTAAGGAGAAGGATACTATAATGGGAATAATAAAATTCAAGATGCAACCAGCGAATTTGTGAATAATGCTTCACAGAGGAACATTTTGGTCAAAAATAATTGGTAACATATATATCTGCACTGTCAAAAAGAACTGGAGATGGAAAAGGCAATTATCGATTATAATTTATTAGGTTATTTTCTATTGGGTACTCACTACAAAAGTCAGCATCCAAGAAGGTAGCAAGTACACAACACGTGAGGAGCACTTGGGGTCCACTAATGTCTGAACGACTTATTGCCCTTTCTCTATTCTTAGTAAAGAGTTAGAGATAAAGCACTAATAAGCTATCTACACCAATTGCTTCCAACATTTTGTTCTAAGAATCAACATTATTATGATTAAAACTTAGTGTTATATAGAATGCAAATAAAAATAAGCACATCTCTTCCACACTTGATGTTCCCAAGGAATTAAAATTCATGTTACTAATAACATCATGGCATTCCAAACTCTTTTCAACAGCATGGTAGAAACCAAGCAAAGATATCTAATTTTTCTGTCTAGAGTAATAAGAAGCAAAAATCCAGACTCTTGCCAAATATTATGATATAAAGAGAAATGAGTCATTAATCATGGTACTATTAGAAAACAGAAAAATCAGGGTAGAAAGAAAGAAATGGATCACAATTGTCAAGACCCCCTATACTCAAAATAGAACCTACATCTCTGACTGTATACATCCACAGTATAGGCAAATGCACCTAACAAGAACACAAAGTAAAGACAATCATACCAGACGCAGTACAGCATTTCTTCCAAACTCATCCCCATTCTCCATTACGTCACGGAGAGCATCAGGAAGAACCTTCCAAAATTCACCAACAAACTCTGAACCCTTTCGCCTACTATTCTGCAAGATGTCATTTGCAAGATATAGGAAGGCGAGTCGCTGCTCAGATGGGGAACAATGAAATTGTCTATCCCATGTTTCAACAACTTGTTTTGCTTTATTCATATGGAAAATACACCAATGTGATAAAGCTTAACCGTGTTAAGGATAGCACCTTTGGTACAAGTGGAATGAATGGAAAAGAAGTAATAGAAGAATATGAAGAGAGGTCAAGTTGTATTTCAAAGATGGTCAGTCATTAATAGTAATTATGATAATGACTAACCAAGGCAAGATATAGGACAAGAAACGAACACAACAAATTCTCATAAACCAACTATACTGGCCCAACTTCTTTAAAATCAAATGAAAATTTCATACATATCCCCAGAGGCAGAACAGATATATATTGATAAAGACTTAAATGTATCCATGCCCAGAAAAGAGAAAACATGCACTAAAAGAAAAGACAAAACCAAATACACCATGTAGTGTTAAGGAGAATGTTTATCAATAAACACTAATGAAACACAATGAAAATATTCTTCGAACGAAAAACTACACTTCAAAAAAATAGAATGTTCTACAATTGTAATCCACTTAAAAACAATTTTGGTCCAAAGTGGTACCTTATAAAGATAATTTACGAATGCAACTACACTTTAGTTTAACAACAATGAATGATGTGACTTGTAAGAGAAGGAACCAACAAGTGGGTGTTTAATTGTCATTGTCAATCTAACTCTAAGAAAGAAGGCTGGCCCCTTTATAGAAGTAAAAACAGTCAATAAATTTATATTGAACAAAATATGAACAAGAAGAAAGAAAGAAGATATAAAATTTCCAATCCATATAATGTAGTTAAGAGGATACTCTCTATGCTCTGTTGTGAACTGTTGAGCTTGGACAGCTTTTCGATCAAAATCAGTGGATTGAATGTACTTCCCATTGCTTCAGTTAAATGTCAGCCCAACTAATGAAAGACTAGCACAACCTTTGAAGAAAGACCTTAAAACGGGGGTAAAAGGATAAAGAACAAAAGTTAACAGAAGATTCAAGATGGCATATAACAGAATATATCAAAGACAGAAGTATGATATCAGCCAAAAAAACAAAAACCGACAAGTTTGTGGCTGCAACACAACATGATGGACTTTTACACATGAAAACAAAACTTAGCTGCTGCACAGAAAATCAATGTCATAAAGGCAGTTCTATCTTATCCTACTTAGGAAACTAAGAAAAACATATGAAAGCAAGAGAAAATTAGTTGAACAACTGGAGATACAGAGACTAGATTGAAAAAGAAAGCCTCAGGAACTGTAAGTGTATGTGGATGTACATTTACAAAGAGTAATGTTCCAAAAAACTGCTTTTAAGAGGTTGAACAGATGGATGTGTCATTATCATCTACATGTCATGAAAGCATTTGATATATAGCAACAGAAGTTTTAACCAGCCCACTTGGATACTACTTTGAACCATCAAAATGCAATAATCATAAAACTATCTCCAATACATTAGTAAATCACTGTTATTCAAAGACAGAATTGTCTTTGTAAACAAATGAGAACCGCAATCATCATATTTGGCAAGCAAGCCAATTCAAAGAATTTTATGTCGCGGTGCTCTGATTTAATTAAAATTTAATGACCAGAAATTACAATTATTAAGCATCAAAATGAAGCAGGATATAATAGGTTGCCATTGATTAATGAAGCCATCCAAGAGTAGCTATACAATCTTTACCTTGGAATAACGCTTCAATAGCTAGATTCTAACATGAGTTCCTTTCACTTCAATCCAATCTAGACATAAAAAATACCTTTAAAAAAAAGTGAAGATTACATATCCGTTTAATGACACAGAATTGCTGTATTGTTCCACCATTACAGTTATATCAAATGCTACATAGGGCAAAGAAAACATTATCGAACAAAAGAAAAAACAAAACTTAGTAGCAAATTAGATGAAGTAAAACCCTAGGCTGCTTCCGACAGTAACATGAGGCAAAAGCAATAATCAAAACTACTGATTAAATGGAAAAGAGAGGAAACGAACCGGTTAAGGAAAATGCGGTTGAGGTATGAGAGAATCAACGGCGGGTAACGATACTTTGGTAGGTTTCGTCATTCATGAATTTTATGTGATAAACCTCCAATGATCTATATCAAATCTCAAGAATTTTATTTGTTAGTCTTGTTTTTTGTTCAATTAGAACAATTACTAAGAATGCTATTTAGGCCAAAAAAAAAATCATAGAACAAAAAATAAATAAGCAATTAAAGAAATAAAACTCCAAAGTGAATTAGAAGAGAGAAAGAGAGTTAATGATATGACTGATGTTCCAGGCCAAGTGAAGAGTAGAATGTAGAGATTTGAATTCCAAAAAATTCCTAGTTTAGGGATTTTGACATCCTTGCCAAGGCGGGCACAATCTAAGTAAGCTACGCGATCGAAGGTTTTGTTTGGACTAAAAAAATGGACATCTCCAGTACATTAGATCAAGGGAAATGATCCTGTTTTCCCATATAAGGTGTTCTCATGGATTTTTTTTTTTAATAAATAAATAAACTAATTAAAACATTTTCCAAAAAAAAAGGCAAAGAAAAAATCTTTTAAAGATGTAGAGTTATGCTAGAATCGCTATAAATACTGCATTTAATTGCTAAAATTGGGTAAACTAAATGATCTTTTTTAAATAAAATTGAAAAACGGCTAATCATTTTTCTTGAGCATATGATCCTAATCTAACCATTTTTCTGTAGTAAATGCTAGCTTAATCTTGAATGCTGTACATCAAACCCCAAACCATCTCACTTCATTTCAGTGATGCAAGAACACGGTGCCAACAGCAAAATGAGTTCTTTCTCAAACCTCAACGTTTTCAACCCACGTTCTTGCTCAATTCTACAACTTAGCATTACAATAACAGAATCTTAATTACAGCAAAACCCTCTTCAAATAGCACGGGAGTAAAAGAACCTTCCCAATGATCAACCACTGCCATAAACCCTATTCAAATTAGTACCCACGACAAAAATTTCCAACTATCAACACTACCATAAACCCGCCTCAATTAGCAACATAAATCCTAACATTTCCATTATCAAGAACACTACTATTCCGCCCATTCTTTATCGTTTTTGTTCCACCATTACAGTTATATCAAATGCTACATAGGGCAAAGAAAACATTATCGAACAAAAGAAAAAACAAAACTTAGTAGCAAATTAGATGAAGTAAAACCCTAGGCTGCTTCCGACAGTAACATGAGGCAACAGCAATAATCAAAACTACTGATTAAAAGGAAAAGAGAGGAAACGAACCGGTTAAGGAAAATGCGGTTGAGGTATGAGAGAATCAACGGCGGGTAACGATACTCTGGTAGGTTTCGTCATTCATGGAGGTTTATGGGCGGAATTGTTGGGGTTCGAAGAATTCAAATTCTTGGTCCTTGGTAATGAAATTCTCAAAGTCGAGAGAGAAAGAGCAGTGAATGGGGGCTGAGGTTTCGGCTCCAGTTAAGAGTTGAACGTGGGGTTTTGAATTCCAGAAAAGTCCTTAGCTTAGGGATTTTGTCATCATTCCGAGTTAGGGAGCAGAATCCGGGAAAGCAATGCCATTGCTTCAGACGACGTCGTTTCAAAGCAAGGTACGGAGGACGACGTCGTATCCAAGGTCATATTTGATGTACGAGAAAATAAATTTTCCCTACAGTACCTTACAAGCTTTTGGTTTAATCGTTGGTTTAAGTTGTTAACTTAAAACTTATTTTTTTAATTCTTGTTTTAATTTAAGTATTATAATTATTTGATAAAATTAATTTAAAATTTATTTTCAATTATTAATTTAACATTTTTTATCTTCATAAATTATAAATAGAGTAAAGAAGGTCAAAGTAATTATGAAAATCGTGAAATAACAAAAAATATCACAAAACTAGTTAAAGCAAATGATGATAAAAAAGTAAAATAAAGACATGAATTTAAAAATAAGTTAATTATTTTTATTTATTACTTAAATTTGTTTTTGACTTTAAGTCATATCATTAAGTTGTTTTACTAAATATACTTAATTACTTAAATTAAGTTATTAAGTTGTTTCTCAAACACCTACTTATCATTAACATTCCTAATTACTTTCATTTGAATGATTTGTTTGTATGCATTTTTTTTATTTTTTATTTTTGAAAATCAAAAATAATAATAATTCTTATATTAAGTGTCATAAATTTTAAAAACCTATTTTGAATTTATTTAAAAATTACTAAAAATCTATTTCACAATAGGGATTGAGTAACCACTTATGACAAGTCTCACTTACAAATTTTTTATAACTTTTTATTTTATTTTTATCCTTTTTATAAAATAAAGATTTTTATTGTTGAATTTTTTTTATAACAAAATATAAATTCTATTAAATTAAATCTTTTATTATTAATTTCTTGATATAATATATTTAAATTTATAAAAAAATGTATTTTAATTGAATTATGAGATTCATTTTTAATGAATTTCTTTCAAAAAATTTATAATTTTTTTATTTTATATTTATCATTTTTATAAAATAAAGATTTTTGTTATTAAATAATTTTGTTATATAATTTATCTTTTTCTTAAATCAAATTTTTTATCATTCGATTCATGTAATAAAATTAAAATTATAAATACAAAACCTATTTTAATTGATTTATAGAAATATGTTAAATCAAAATATATTTTTAATTGATTTTTTTTAGAATAAAAATTCTTATCTTTAATTATTTAATAAAATAAAATTATAATTCAATATAAACTAATTTATAAAAACCAAATTTTCATTAAATATACATTTTTTAAGATGGGAATATTAGATGAAGGTTTGATACCAATTTTTATTTTTTTTTCTTAGTAAAAGCTATAAATAATTGTTATGTACCATGCTTAAGTATAACTTAAGCAATGTGATATTATCTGATAAGTATAAGGTTAAATTTACAAAAAATAATCTATTTCAAGAGTTGTTTTCATTATTAAGTGATCAAATTAAATTCAGCACTAAAACTTAAATTATACATTTTTTCATTTACATTAATTCAACATTTATAATTTAACACTAAGGTTTGCGTATTTAATTTTCAATTTTATCATATAGTAGATGAGTTTATACTTTTTTTATTTAAGAATTCTTATATATATATATAACAAAACAAGGTTAATTTAATTAAGAAAAACACCTAAGAGGATAAGGTGAATTGGGTATTTAAACCTCTTAAAAAAAAAAGTTCTTAAATAAACAAGTAATAGAACAATGAATGTAAAGAAATAAGAATTAGAGAAATTGCAAACACGATATTTATAGTGGTTCAACAATTACTACCTAGGTTCACTCTTTTCAAACTCCTTCTAAACAAGGGTGTCTTTCTTTAAGTTCATCCTCAACCTGAAGTTTCAACACTCAAACCTTAATAATATATGGATTTTAAAATACTCAACCTAACACAATAAAGACTTTTAATAGAAGAGAAACTATGATAAATATAAGGTGTACTATAATGATTTGCAAGTGATGAATTTAATGCACCAAAAAGACAAAAGAATAGAGAGTTAAATTCAAGTGTCAGATCTCTCACATATTTATAGGTTTCTAACCTCCAACACCAAAAAGTGCATCAACAGGCCTTTCTTAATGGAATTTTAGTCAATCGATTGACTAGTCATTGAACATTTAATGCATGATAGGTGACTATTAAGAATTCAATCAAACTTTGACCAAGAAAGGGTTTCCCTTTACCAAGAAAACAATTATTTTGGAAAATAGAGAAAGTTTTTACACCCCTTAACTGACCTTTGATTGGGAAAGGGCAATTGGTTGATCAATTCCCTAATAGGTTAAGCCCATTCAATCCTACTCTTGACCGATTGGACTTTTTTAGCTCCAAAATCAATTTTTTTCAATTTTAAGTCTTTTTAACAATTAGGCAACATCCTTAAGTACTTTTTATAAATCAATTTTTAGTAATTTTGACTAAAGTTATGCATCCATACTCGAGATTATGAAAGAAAAGAACTTTTAAGGCTTAAAATGAGGATAAAGAAAGATGCATGTTTAAATAAAAATCTTAAGTGCACCTAAGTATTTATCTTACGTTGAGTTCATAAACTTGAAAGGTCTATTAGTTTGAGAATTTTAAAACACATAAATATATAGATTTACCTTATATTCATAAAAAAATTTAAATATAAGATTGTAAAAATTTTTGAATATCTTAAATAAATCTAAAAATGATTGGGAAAATTATTGAATAGGGTGGGGCTGGGTGAAAATGACTCGGAGGGTCATCCAATCTGATAATTTTTTTGAAGTCCTATTTTTTTTACCATATCAATTTGCCATTTCAATTATAATTTTAAAATACAATTATTTTAGAAAAGTAAGAAGGGGGAAAAAAATCATTTGACTTTCATTGTTGCAGTGCCCTTTTCGCCTGAGCTTTCATTTTCTCTTTATCATTGAAGTGTTTTCATCGTTATAAAAGCCATATTTTGCACTTCCATTTTGCCATTATTTTGGTGTCGTCTTTGCCTAAACCTTTTTTTTCTCATCATAGTTGAGGTGTCTTCGTTGTTATCTTTCTGTGTCATTTTCGACCTCATCTTTCTCATCATTTGTCAAATGTTTTTTTTTTTTTTCATTTAATTTGAGAAATCTTATTTTCTATGATTTTATGGGGGTCATTTTGGGTACCTATTTACATTGATTTGAATTTCTAGGTTTTGACCAACTAAGGTCATGTTTTGTGGTTTATGGTAAGAAGATTGTTGATATTGGGTTGGTACTATTTAACAACCATCATGGAAAGACATTTTTGTAGTATATTTTATAAGTTTAAAACTTCAAACTTATATAAGTGAAATCTCAAAAATCAATGGAAGTCTAGAACCAAGGCTAAGTCGGGGAGAGAAGCAACGTGAAACATTTATAAGTTAAGTTGGAATGAGTTATGTTTGTTTTTGTTTTGTTTTCTCTTTTATTGTTCAAAAGAGTTATTTAATTAAAGTTCATATATGGTGTTGCATAATTGTAATGAATTTTTTTAATGTTTTTATAATTGAACTAGCAAAGTTACTGGTTTATGGTTTATTGGTCCAACTGATTATTGAACCGTAATTGAATAGGTGACATCATAAATATATAATTTAAATTTTATTAAAAACTAAATAATTATAATTTTTAAAATATATAAATAATTAAAAATTTTAATATATTTATTCATCTTCTCTTTTATATTAATAGATAAAATCATGACAAGAATAAAATTTACTAATCTATTAATATTTGTAATTCTCTTATCTTAAAAATTATCAATTGTTTATTTGTATTTATTATCTTAAAATTAAATATAGATAAATAAAAATATTTATTATCTAATTTTGGTTGGTTAGGTTTTATTTTTTCCTATAAAATTTACATACTTGTTTAATACGTTCACATACCTATTTAAGAGATTTTAATCTTACACCCGTCTAATAAGTTTACATGACTTAATCGTCACAGTTTATTTCATGTCTTCTTAGAAAGACACTAAAACCCCTTAGAGACCCACTTCCATTGCCACTCTTCCTATTTCTTTCTTATCCCCCGCTTCTATCCACCACCACCACTTCTCTGTTTTCCTCCATGCCCTATATTTATTTGTTCTCAAAAAATAAGATAAAAGATGATAAAAGAAATTGACAATTATGATTTAGGGCTAGTTAAAGCAGATAATGGATTTAAGTTTCACGTATTTTGTATAATTGATGCTAAGGATATAAAATATGAAAAACAAAACTATTCTTGAAGAAAATAAAAAAAAGTGAATGTATCTGCGAGTCCTATTCTTCTGTGACTTTTATATATTCTTCATTTTTACTTTACTCTCACTCTTTTACTCTCTTATTTTGATCTCCAAATGCCTACATTTATTTTACCTTTTAAATTTTTTTAAATATTTTAACATTTTCTATTTATTTTTGTATTAAAAAAATTGAAAAAGAAAAGCACTACATATTAATAGACTTTTACTTATATCTTTTAAATTTTTATTTTTCTAATTCAATTTAATTTTATGGTTTATAATTATATAAGTTAAATTTTAAGTAAAAATAAATATTTTCTATAATTTAAATATATTTTTAGTCTTATTTTTATTTTCTTATTTTATTTTATTATTAATAATATAACATTTTAGTAACATTGTTGAAAGTAATCAATAAAACTTTCCTTAAAATTGAATATTAATAATATAATTTTTAAAGTGTAATTTCCATATATTTGAAAGAAAGCAATGTTTATTTTTTATAGATTTTTTTTGCATATATTTAGCATTTTCATAATAAAAAATCATGTTGAAATCATTTAAAAAATAATTTTAATATTTTCATTTTAAATTATATTTTGAAAATAATTAAATTAAAACTCACTTTTTCAAATCAAGATTTTACTTTTACACGAGAATTTAATTAATTTATTTTTATCATTAAAAAAAATGAGGTGATATAATTTAAATTCATTTTATACAATTTCCATGTTTTTTTCCTATTTTTGGTATTACGAGAAAAATCATATCTTTTAACTAAAAAAAACCCGCGTTTTGAACCCTTGACCCTGAGAAAACATGTTTTTCACTGGATTTAATATAATAGGTTACAAAATAAAATAAAAATTATTATTTTGGCCAAGTAGAAAGAAAACCAAGAGCTGAAGCGAAGCCGGACGAGCTCAAACTAGGGAATCGGGGAGCTGGGAAACCTCATCTCTAGATGCACAAGACCCTGGTTTAATTCCAGGACTGGAACACAAACAGACTGATGGGGTGCATTTGCATCCGATCCAGACGGAGGCTACTGTCCTTCCACGTATTTCTCTGGGTATGCTCGATCTTTACTTTCTTTGGCCTCTTTCTTCTCACTATGAGATCCGTCGACCCTTCTATCGGAAACCCGTTTCCCATCAAATCTCTTGAGGGAAATGTGAGTTTTGGAAGCGATATAAAGGGGTGCGCCACGGTCGAAGAAATGGGGGAAATTTTTGTTGGAGGGTTTCGGGAGGAGAACCTCAGAGTCAGAAGGATGATTCAAGATCACTTTGCTTTGCATGGTATATGTGTGCTCAATTTTGATGAAATTTCTTTTTTTAGTTTTAGCTTGCTTGCTTTTGGTATGTGTTTGGTAGCTGAGAAAACCAACCGCTCTGCTCAGTTAAGACTAATGCTACTATGTGGGTTATAAAACATTTAATTGAAGGAGAAATGGTTTTGCATTGATCGTATAGCTTGAGATACTGCACTATGTACTTGAATGTGGTAATTTTGATTGCGTGTTTTATACCAACATGTTCCCTTCTATATTATCCTTTCAGGCCCACGAGCCCTCCCTCTCATGTAGATATTGTTCGTTTTGGACCGATAAACCCTCATGACTTATCACATTTATTTCTAATGCTCCTCTCCCTTTCATGTAGATATTTTTCGCTTTGAGTCTAATAGACCCTCACATCTTTATAACGTGTATACACATTTAAGAGAAGATCACTGCATAGTGTTAGAAATTTCTTCCCTTATTCGATGTGGATATATGACCCCCCCCCCCATGTAGACACAACATTGTCATTGTGTCCCATGGGATTGTGGGGCTAGACAAATAGACATCCTTTGTAGGATGGGATGATAGAGTCCCACCGAGGGGTAAATATTATATCCCACATTAGATGGGAGAAGAAGTTTTTGATACTATATATGTGATAAACTTCTCCTAATTGTGTAGACTCATTTTAAAGTCATAAGGATCATTGTACACAGAGTGGACAATTTCTAACATGGAGGGAGCAGGTCATCACATGTTTTGTTTTGGAATCTTTACTATTTCAATGCATATTTGTTCTTTTGTTCTTCAAATTCACATGCATTGCCTATTGCCTACTGCCTACTGCCTACTGTGTTTGCAATAAACTGGATAACTCAAAAACCAGCTTTATAGAAGATAATAACTTATTTAAGAATTTCAGTTTAACAAGAAGATTTATCTTGAAATTATGTTATAACTATGCAAGTGGCTCACTTAAACTCTGTTATCCTTCATTTTTTGAGTGAAAGTGCATACCTCCAATGATCACTCTATGACTCCATTACACCAATGATCTGGCACTGCTCTGGGATAAGCAATTTTGAAGTGAAAATTTGTCTAATAAGTAATACCAGTTTGATGGCATTGAAAATAATCGAGCTTCTGAGTTTTATGTTTAATAAGCAATAGGAATATGTGGATAACATTAACATCATATGTGTTTTTGGAAATTCAAAGCATGTAAATGTGTTAAAGAGGAAAAGAAGGATAGATCTGATAGACTTTCTTTCCTTGGTTTGACTGGGCTTAATCCAAATTTCTTTTCCACCACTGGTATTTTGTCCCTTTTCTCCTCTTTTTTTTTTCTTCCATACTGCTCCTTCATTCTCTTTGTAACGTATAATTGTTAATAGCCGAAACTTGGAAAGATTTGGTGTTCATGTGTCGTTTTAAGAGGATTTAATATGCAACTGAAGGTTATGATGAACATTTGATATTGTCTTATCAAATAACATTCATGCATGTGATATTCAGTTCATATACAGGTTGAAATACGTATGCCTCTAAATTCCAAAAGTTTGGAAAAGGGTAGTTTTTTTCTTTTAAATACTAGACTATCCTGATCAGGAAGAAGATATTGATGTTCCTGCCACTTTCTACTGTCTTCCTTTTTGAAATTTAAATTTTAGGCTCAGCTTTAGAATGACAAAATGTTTAGGCAGCAGGATCTCCTTTGAAGCATGTGGCAGAGGTTTTTGAAATAAATCATAGGATGACTTGATGCTGGACCACTGGTTTCCTTTTTCAATTTAATTAAATTTTATTTGCATGTCCTTGAAAATTTGCAATATCTCCTGCCAGGAAATTGTTTACACTATTGCGTGCTGTGACCATGTGCTGTCATTCTATTCAATTTTCCTAAGTGCATGTAAACTTGATCGAGTTTTATCTTCTTGATTTGAAGAGTCTACAGAGACAGTTTTCTCTTTTGTTATTTTCTTGTCTTTTTAATTTTTACTATCCCCTGTTATGAACATCATCATTAGTATGTGCCTATCTAAGGGATTTTGACATATGATTTTTGAGAGGGAAACCTGTGCTGTATCAAAAAATACTTGTGAGAGTCACATGCTCACATGTTTGATTTCTGTTTCAGGTGCTTCTAGAGTCCGCGACCTTCCTCCAGTGCATTTCTGTAGTCATGGTTTTGTGCTGGGGAAGGCATCAGAAGCAGGATTTGGCAATGAAATGTACAAGATCTTGACTGCTGCAGCATTGAGTATCATGTTGAACCGGTCCCTGATCATCGGGCAAACCAGGCATATTGGTTCTTTCTCCAGCCTTTCTGTTTTATATTCAAAATTGGCTTTTCTCTATAATGAATTTAGTTATAAACAAATGCTAGTTTTGTGTAGCCTTTTTAGATCCAATCTTTTTTATAGTGCTGTACTTTCACATAGAAGAAATGGAATGACAAAACCTCAATTTTTTTTTTTTTTTTGGTGGGGGTGGGGATGGGGATGCACCAGAAATAAATGTTAGTTCACGGCTTGGATTGTGTATCCAAGAAAAAGGTTGAAAAAAGCACTATATCTTGGATATGTTTTTACCAAATTGTCCATGAAAAATGTCTTTCCCTGATCATATTCAAATTTTACTGTAATAAAACAACATAATAGAATCGGGTACAGACTGAGAGACATAATTTGAAATTAAAGTCATAGTAGAGCTTTATTTCCACTAATCATTGCTTTAATTCTTTCTATTCAGGGGCAAATTTCCTTTTGGGGATTACATATCCTACACTGATCTTGCCTTTACCCTGAGAGAAGTCAAGCATCTGTGGAGACAGAATGGTTGTGAAGAGAAGTATGGAAGACCTCTGGTTGTGAGAATTGATAATTTTGAGAAGCCAGCACAAACCAATGTCCTTTGTAGCAATTGGAGGGAGTGGGAGCAATCTATCATATGGTAAAGTGAGAGAACTTTTTATGACCAACTCTTTTATGATTTACAAGTATCATGAATGATAATTGACCTTAAGCAGGTTCCAAGGTACAACAGATGCTGTGGCAGCTCAATTTTTTCTGAAGAATGTACACCCTGAAATGAGGAAAGCTGCTTCTGATTTATTTGGATCTCCAGAATTTCTTCTGTCTAGGGCTAACGTATATGGAGAGCTGATGAGAGTTCTAATATCTCCTTCAGATGATGTTAAAGCAGCAGTGAATTGGGTCCTTGGTGGTGGAGGGGATCCTGATATCTCATTGCACATGAGAATGCTTATGAATAGGTATTCCTGCTAAACAGATGAAAGTAGTGGGTTCCTTTCTTGGGTGACTCATTGAGGTTGATAGAAACTATTTCTAGTAATGATTTTATTTCTTCCAAAAATTTGCCTCTTTCTAAATGATCAATGATTCAGTATCAACCTGGAACAAACATAATTTGTTGGAAGAATCAAAATATTTACTACAGATGACTAATATTGCTTGATGAGTTCCTATCAGAAATGTAGAGAAAAAGAGGCAAAAAAAAAAAAAGGAAGAAAAAGAATAGACTGAAACTATTTGATGAGCACACTTACTTAGAGCATGCAGAATCTTTATTGTGACACCCAAACATAAAATGCAAATAATTTATCTTTTTAAAATTAGTTTTTTCTTTTACATATGAAAAAATTTCTAGCCAACCTATAAATTAAAATTCCCAAGGGTGCACATAGAAGTTGCACAGAAGTGGAATTTGTTTAATTGTATTTTATGTAGAATCTAAAGGGACAAATGCATCCTTGGTGGGAGCCAACAAGGATGATGGATAATAACAAAAATAATAACAAATATTAGAAACTACACCATTTCATGAATGCATAAAGGACCGTCCATATATTTTGATGAACCTAAATACTATGAAACAGAGACATGTGCAGATGTACTGGGTATACACCAAAGGCTGTGTAAAACATAGTGGAATAGTTAAATTCCCATGGAATGTCTGGATGTGGCTGCTGGAAGGGTGTGACTTCAACTGACTAATGATGCAGGTTCTTATGCCCTTTATATCAGGTCTGTGAGAGCAGTGCAGGCAGCGTTGAATTGCATCAGAAAAGCAATGCGCAATCTGCATGAGGTGTCTAGACCCAGGGTGGTATTGATTTCAGATACCCCATCTCTTGTAAAAGAGATCACACCAATCGTAGATGAGTTTGCAGAGGTAATTTGTAGTAACTCATATTGCCATGTATGATTTCAAAACATGTCTGTCTTTTAGTTTTTATACGAATGGTTAAATGTTGCAATCTTAATAGCGTCGATATTATAAAATTTTGATTTTGTTAGGCACTTATATCTATGTACTCTTAATTGCCTGATCAAGAAGCATTACAGAAATTTGAAGTCAGAAAACTGTTGTGTACTTTAATTTCCTTTATTATTATTAGTTGAGTTGATCCTTTATGACACAAGATCTCAACTCATGCTTTCTGATTGTGTTCATGGCAAATGAAAGATTTCCTTGCCCATTACCTCCTAATTTAGTTGTAGTCTTCCCAGGTTATTCATTTTGATTATCAACTTTACAAGGGAAACATATCTGCTGAGGTAAATGGAGTGCATAAGTTGGACTTCAGAGTGAAGGATTGGGGGCCAGCTCCTAGATGGGTTGCATTTGTGGACTTCTTTCTTGCATCACGTGCAAAGCATGCTGTTGTTTCTGGGGCTCACAGGCGTGTGGGAACTACCTATGCTCAGTTAGTCGCTGCATTAGCTGCAGCAAACAAACTCGGTACTTCTCTAGTTTCTGCTTCTAGATCCCTTTTTGTGATGAAGTTTTTTAATTTTCCTATTTCTTTTTTCAGAGGAGAGTACTTCTAGTTCCTGGAACTTTTCCTTCTTCAGCAGCTTCCAGAGTAATTTGTTGGTGGAAGGTTTGGTGACTCAAGTGGGCTGGGGACATGTTTGGAACAGATTTGCTGGCCCATTGAGTTGTCATAGCCAGTCCAATCAATGTGCTCACACACCACTTCTTCCTCCTGCTTGGTGGGATGGACTTTTGCAATCTCCCATTCCACGGGATATCCGCAGGTTGGAAGCCTTTGGAATCAATTTATCTGGTTTGGGTACATTCGATGAAAATCAGCTTCTAACTTTCTGTAATTCGAGGAAAAATATTGTACTAACTCTTCCAATTTCACAAATGTAGTAGTTTAAGCTGCACTTCTCTCCGCATTGCCTCCATTTCTCATGGTATCCGAATTAAATTGCTTCATTCTTCTGATAATGGCATGTGCAAAGTGGATGCATACCTCTGTCTTTTTGTATGCAATTGCTCTCTTGTTTTCTCCTCTATATGAGAAATTTCCAATTTTAAAGGTCACAGGATGTAGCAGATTTTCCCCATTTCTTAGATGGAGTCAAGACCATGGAGATGACTGAAGTTTGGAAGCTTGCAGGAATACTTCACAAAATTGGTTACTTTTACCAGGATATGGAAGATGATATATGGAATACATAATGTTGGAAATTTAAATTTCTTTGGATAAAGGATGGTTCTATATTAGGTAGGATGCTCTCTTATCCTTTAGCTGCATTAAAGGGATCATATTTCCTTGTAATGGATGTTGCATTTGTATGAAAATTTTCCTTTTCAGTATTTAGTCAATGTCAAGAATTGAGATTTGGGATTCTTGTTGATTTTTATTTTCATTCTAGTGTTTGATATTTTTTAGGGGAAAAAATTATGTAAATATTAACAGAGTAAGCAAACTTTCAAACCATATCCACAAGAGTTGTTTAGGAAAGAGATTAAAATTTCTAAAATTTTGTGTTCTTTTGAAATGGTAATCTTATGAGATGACTCATCAAACCAAGAGAACACCCTGCAACACTACGAAAGAATCTTCCCAAAGGAGGTGGTATGAAAGGATCCACAATTTTCCCCACGCCTAGTAAAATGGCAAACCAAATGCTGTAGTGGGGGCTTCTGAAGTGGGGTATGGGTGGGGCTGTGGGACTGGCAAACTCAGCACCCAGAGCCCCTCCTCAACCTATTCAACTCTGATCTTTCAATGATGAGCCTGGGCCCATGACCTACAATTATGATGCTGTTGCTTCAATTAACAGATATAAATTAGCTCCTCGATCACACCAAAAAAAAATAAAAAAAATACAGCAGAGACCCCGCCCATAATCCAATTGAACAAATCTTAAACATAAGACCCTAGTCTTATCAATATCGAACAACTTTAAACTTGAAATGAAACTATATGGTTGTGATATTGAGAAACTTGGTCCATTTGGGGTTGCCTGAGCAAAAGGGTCAGTGGTCAGTTATGCCATATCACCGAAACTGGAGGGAGGTTGGTTAATGCAACAGACCGCGCCCACACACGCTTTCAACTTTTGAAACAATGCCAAATATGAAAATAAATGATAATAATAATAATAGTAACAATATGATTATTTTGCTGCAAATAAATGATTACGTGTGACATCAGATCAGGATCAGACAAAGTTGAAGATTCTGTATGAAAGCGTGTGTTCGCAGCTTCTTATTGTTCTTGGGAAGCGTGCTATATATTCCTCCTCTCACGCGCATTTCCCAGCAACCCAAGAAACAAACCAGACTCATTTTTTCAATTTCATCGTATGGTTTCTGCTAATGCCAATCGTGGAACCAATGGAGTATTGTCGCTGCTTTGGTTTTAGGAAGGGGAGGAAATACCGAGGCAGCGACAGTATGCAAAAATTACAGCCATCCAGGACCTCCACCGACCCTGAACTGCCTTCAGGTCTTTGTTCTTTTATTTCTTCTTTCTTTGTTTGATTCATCTGATGTGGTTCTTGGGTTTTCCCTTTCTATGAATTTTGAAATTGGGTTCTTCGCTAATTCTTGTTTTGTATGATACCAATAATCTTATTCACTGGAAATTGGAGGATGGTGAAAAATCAGGATTAGGATGATTCCACATACATAATCACAATCTGGCAACCATACCTCAATTGGGTTGTTAGGTATTTAATGGTCATCTTTATTATGTTGTTTTGGTTTTTCTTTTCCCAATTGTCATTACAGTAATTATTGGGATTGAAATGTTTAGGATATTGGGATGTTGGATTTTTCAATCGCAGCTACTTCTCCTTTGAACTAGATATGAAGTAGAAGATAGAATTAGCAATGTGAAAGAAGTTGCTTAAAACTGACCCTCATCTTAGTACTTCATCTAAAGTTGAGGGAAGGACAGTATTCTTAACTTGGATTTGGATTCAGTTGGTGAAACTTAAGTACTGCAATTGTCCAGGCATGGAAGACCACATTGATTGTAAACTTACTGCACTAACATTATTAGAACTGGGATGCCCCATTTTCACTTGGAATAAACAAATACAAATAAAATTTGTTTCTGTAATTGTCATGGATTGACGTTTAGCCTCTTTTCTATGGTAGTTCATCAGCATTCAAGAAACAAGATTGGGGTCCAAGAGTATAATCTTCTGGCAATTGGGTGGTCAGCCCAAAACTGCATAGCATATGGATGTGGAGCAGTTAAGTCCAGTTTCCGAGAAATAATTGGACATAATTAAGAAAATGCTTTGTAGTTGCATGTGGATATTCACTTGCAGATTAATGATTGAGCATTTTGGACTTTTGGAAAGAGTGCAGAGAACAGAACTCATTGGAGTTGTCATGATAATTGAGTTAACTTTACATCCTGTCATCCGTGATTGAGTCAATCTCCCTGGGACATTCTTGAGCAAAGAGCAATATGAAAGTTGTTAAACAACTTCAGTTGTGAAGAAATGGTGAAATGAGCCAGGATCTTTTGCTACATAGTCCCTCTCAATTCCACTGATAAATTGTTGCGAAAAAAGTAAACTTGTGTTCCAACCATATTCATACTTCTTTTGCATGTTCATGTCCGGACTGACTAAAAATTTCTCCAGGTTCTGTGGCAAACATTGAGAAACTGTTTCTCCCTCTTTTACATTGGATAGAAAGGACCCAGAGAAACTTCTGCTGTCTGTGAAGTTACTTTGCCTATAAAGAGGTGACAGAGTGTTTTGTCCCTTCCCTTTTCAGCAGTCATCACTTGCTTGGGCTTGTTGCCTTGGTGATGTTGAGTTTCAGTTCGTTGATGCCTAATTGTCCTTCTATGTCAGCTTAACGAACATTTTGATACAAGTTGAGAGATCACACAATCCATAAGACACAAATATGAGATATATGACGCCATAAAGGAATTGGGAACTCTAGCAAAGATAACAGCAATTTTAAGATAACAATTCACTGATAGGGAAAATAAAAAATTCAAGAGCCTGTTCTTACTTACTATGAAAAATGTTTTATGCCCCCATAAACTAGTCCAATGGCTAGTCTGTGATCTTTGAACTTTCAGACTTGGTGAACTGAAACATTTAGGAAACTGACTGAAAGCAATATATCATCATAAGAGTCACTTGCTTAGGCTGACTAGCATACCGCTTTGCTGAATTTAAAATTTTGAATTTTGAACTTTAAATGCAGATATGTACCAGCATAAAGTAGTTCATTTCTTTAATTATGAAACTACGTTTGGTGTTTAATGGGTTGGAATCAGTGCAGGATCAAAACCAGAAGCATCAGTTGCAACAGATGGGGTTGCGGGTAACAAGACTCGTACATTCACATTCCGAGAACTTGCAACTGCAACAAACAATTTTAGGCAAGAGTCCCTTATAGGAGAAGGTGGATTTGGGACTGTTTATAAAGGGAAAATTGAAGGACTGGATCAGGTAAAATTTTCTTCATCACTAATCTTTTGGTTGCACTTCAAACTTTTGTTGTAGGGACCGCACATTCTTTTGTGTCCTATAATAATAATCATAAGGGATTTACTAGATTCTTTTCATTCCTTTTATCAGGTTGTAGCTGTTAAAATGCTAAATAAGAGTGGGCTCCAAGGGAATAAGGAATTTTTGGTAGAAGTTCTGATGCTTTCTCTCCTGTGCCACCCAAACCTTGTCAATATGATAGGTTACTGTGCTGAAGGGGACCAGCGCCTTCTCGTCTATGAATTCTTGCCTTTAGGATCCTTGGAACGTCACCTCCATGGTAGTATTTTCCGTTTCATTATTCCTGAATTTACTAAATATACTTTGGTTTCTCTCTCGTTTCATGAAGAAGAAAAAAAAAACTCTAAAAAGGATAATAAATCATTTATGTCAGTCCAGGTTTCATGAAGGAAAGCAATCTAAAAAGGGTAGTCAATGAATACCACCATTTTTGAAGTTCAGTATAGATTTCAATTTTTTAGTTAAAGACACTAGATTTCCATGATTTCCACACTGAAACAAGTTCTTAACAATATTACAAAACTAAGATTAATTTTGGTCTGTACTCCCTTCTTTATTTTGTGGTGGAGGTGGGGTGACTCAAGCTCCTTAGTGCCAATCATAAACGGAACTGACCAACAAATGAAATCATCTCCATTTCTTGTATGCATCATTCTCTGTTATTTGAAGCCTTTTTTCGGGCCTCTAGTTAAGCATGGGAGTAAAGGGTATGCTGTGTGATAAAAATTTGACCTGATTGAAGTTAGTTTCAGTTGAAAACTTGTATTTCTTTGATACATAATTTGTGGAAACATTTTCACTTTATCTCGGTTAATCATTTGTATCTTCATCGATAGTTTAGCGTGGCAACATGTTGAACAATATTTTTGACTTCTTTCCAGGTCTAATTTACACTAAGTAACCACCTCTCTGGACCTTTTCATAGTTAGAAGAGTGGGAACTATGGTGGAAAAACAATACTTGAAGTAGACCCCAATTTGCAAATGATTCTTCCTAGTAAAATCACGGATGATTTCCCCAGTATGCTTGATTAATAATTTTATGTTGGAATTTCTATTTTCACAAATTCCAGTATAAATAATGAATAAGAAAAATGGAAGTGCACTATTCCATCTCAAATGCTGCCCTCTGTTACTGCAACCAATTTTTGAAATAAAGGCAGTATTAAATTTTTGTGCAAGTGATTCTTGTGGGGGTTCCCCATTCAGTGATGATAGTGATATTGACAAGATGCCATCTGCACAGGGTAATCTATAGATCTAATATTTAAGTTCTTATCGACATGCTGAATAGTGAAAGCGCTCTCAATTTTTGTGTCTTCATATGCTTATATTTCTGTCACTCTGGGAATCCTTACTGTTGGAAGGAGATTGTCAAGGCTTTATTCTAGCTTTTAATTTTCAATTGCTCAAACCATACACATAATTGTGTTATCAATGGTCTTGAGGTGCTTGTGCAGATCTTCCCCCGGATAAGGAGCCATTGGATTGGAACACAAGGATGAAGATAGCATGTGGTGCAGCCAAAGGATTGAGCTACCTACACCATGAAGCGCAGCCTCCTGTCATATACAGAGACCTAAAATCATCTAACATTTTGTTGGATGAGGGTTTCTATCCAAAACTGTCTGATTTTGGGTTCGCTAAGTTCGGTCCAGTTGAAGATAAGTCCCATGTCTCGACCAGGGTGATGGGCACCCATGGTTACTGTGCTCCTGAGTATGCCACAACGGGGAAACTAACAATCAAGTCTGACACATATAGTTTTGGGGTAGTTTTATTGGAGCTGATCACTGGACAATTTGCAATAGATCCCACCCGTGGCCATGGAAAAAAGATGCTTGTTGATAGGGTAAATCCCCCTTATATGTCTTCTCAATTAGACCAAATCTTAAGTGAATAACATCTCTAAAGTGGCTACATGGTGAAGCTGAGTAGCAGGACAGTTGCAAGTATGCAACACAACCCATTCCATTCCTAGATAGTTTAATTCACAAGAATTTATTTTACTTGTGTGTAATCATAATTAAATGACTTAAATTTTGTATTTGTAGCTAATGGGTGTTGTTAATTTTTCTTGTTTCCTTTTCTGTTTGCAGGTACTCCCCATATTAAAAGACCCCAAGAACTATCCCCGGTTGGCAGATCCACGGCTGAAGGGCCAGTTCCCAGAGTCTGCTCTACACCACGCTATAGAGCTGGCATCCATGTGTGTCCGGGAAAATGCTAATGCCCGTCCCCTAATGAAAGAAGTGGTGCTTGCTTTGGATTACTTGGTGGCCCATCCCTATGATCCCAACGCAGACAAGGATTCGAGGAAGAGAGGAGTAAGGACATCTGAGAATGGGGCAGATTTGAAAGGCCCTGAGAAGGAGACAATAGAAGTGGGGAAGAAGTTGAACAGCACCATAGATCGGGAGCAAGCAGTTGCAGAGGCCAAGAAGTGGGGGGAGAGTTGGAGAGACATGAAAGAAAAAGGGCAGAGTAGTAGTTGTAATAGCTAATAGAGTTTCACAGTTCCCACCTTTCCATTCTCATCTGTCACTTTTCGAATTCTTGGACAGAAAAAGGGTAAAAACGCAAATTTGTCCATGACAGAAGAATCCAAAAGCTTAAAAATTGTGAAGGAAGAAGAGAACTTGGGAGAGGAATAAATGACTGTAAAAATGGATCTGGTAAGCCTAAATATATCGACTTTGTACACAAAATTTTGCTCTGCTATTTTAAAATGAGGTGACATTTGTCCAATGCACTGAACATTAACATTCAAGATGGGGCAGATGTGGTTGGGCTGGAGAACCATTGAGGTCCATGGAACTACATCCTCTCAAGATTAAGTCCCCCCATCGGCCATTATTTTTGTTACACAAACTTCTTCTCCTTCGCAGAAATGTTGAAGGACTAGGGCTCATCTTCCAGAGGAGGATTTAGCATGCATGGTAGAGGAGGGATTTATGGATCCAACTGGGTTCATGATCATCACATTCCCTATATTTTCTCAAGTTTTGTATTTCTCTCAAACACAAAATGTGGTTGCTTAAAAGGGCTCATTTTTCAGTGAACAAAATCATAATCCACACAAAAAAAAATGCAAGGTCCTACCGGGAGTCGAACCCAGGTCGCTGGATTCAAAGTCCAGAGTGCTAACCACTACACCATAGAACCGTTTGCGAAGTTGTGCCAGAAGTAACAAATTTGTCCTAGTAGACCCACCTACAAACGACCAATTCAACGTCGGTTAGCTGGTGCCGGCGCAACATATTTGATATTTTCCAAAGGAAGAAGAGCATTGAATAGATCTGTATAACTTGTAAGGGAAAGAGCTTTGAGTGTGTTGTTGGATGCTTGAGAATTGCAAATTCAAAATTAATATATTCGTTATTCACCTTTTGTCACCTCCCATCTTCATCCTTTGATTCCATTTGGCCACCCTCCACCCTACATGTCTCACGAGTCAACCCTCAAAACAACAATACCAATTATTACCCCATTCAACTTTATTCAAAGCTTACTACTATATTCATACCACTCGTCTCCACTAATATATCTAACTTTGAATGCAATATGGCCATTAAAAATTGAAAAACTCTCCCTCTTTTTCTTCCACTCTTAATCATGGCTTGTCACCTCCATTCCATTACCGACCAAGAGGAAAAAAGGGCATGTAAACCTCACATTCATAAATCTAATCCTCCTCCCTATATTTTAATCTAAAAAATAATTTATGTTAAAGATCTTTATATTAAATATCGGTTAATTTAACGGTATTTATGTTAAAAATCGGTTATGGGTTATTTTTACTATTTGGATTATTTCTTCATTTCAATAGATTAATTTTATGTTTATTATTTTTTTAAGCATGGCAAGGCTTTGATAGTATTAGTAAATAAATGAGAGTGGCAAAACGGTAAATAGTTGGATGAAGAAGGGGGATTGACAAAGGTGGAGCGGCGAGCCGGTGGGCGATCCAAGTTGGGGGGGAAGGCAAAGCGGTCACCCCACTAAAATTGGTCTGCTCAGGAAACATACCAATAACAATCCGCCACGTCGCCAAGACCACCTGTAAAGGTGCACCTCCTCATCGCACCCAGACAACCCCAGTGAGAATCTCAAATCTCTGTTTCGTGAAAAGGAAAGCGTGGACAAACCAAAACCCTTTCCCCTCCACTACCTCCTCATGGCATGTCGGCGCAAGAAAACTCGCCAATCACTCCACCCCGCCGGCGACGCTCTGTGATCGTCGTAGGTCGCCGGCATCTCACGTTTCTAATTTAGGTCCGTGCCAGTGAAGCCTAAACCCTAGAACAGCTATTCCGCAGTTGTTTTTCTTGTTTCATAGTTGGAATTTCATACTCGCGATCTCAAGCTGGCTGCGAGAATCAAGGGTGGGAGTAGGAGTGAGAGTGAGAGAAAGATGTATGTGGTTCCTCCTCCACAGGGGACGGATCCGGGTTCTGGATCCACAAGTGGTTCGGATGCTTTACGAACTTACCAGACCTGGAAAGGCAGCAATGTAAGCCCAGCTCCTTTGCTTTCTTTTCAAGTTTTCTCCATTTTTTATGTCCAGAAGGAGAATTTTGGTCCTTGATATTTTTTCTTATATTCTTGTGCATTTATTGCTTTTTTCTTTTTCTTTGTTCTTTTTTTTAAAAAAAAATAAAATTTGTGCTCAAATTATGCATGGTGTTTTGTTAATTTTTATATTAGAGTCGTCTAATAGGTTCATAGTATAATGTTGTTTATTAATGTAAGTAGCTTCAAACTTTCTGGGTTTATTAATTTTAGTATTAGGAATATATAATTCGTTCAGGTCAAACTCCGGCATGTCAGTGTAAATGGTTTAAAATGATTTCTATTTTATTTTCCGAACAATATGTTTAACATTTTTAGTTAGCAAATCAAACTTTTTCTATCATTTATGAAAGTAAGTTTGCAATCAGCATGGAACCCTGAGTGTTTGGGCAATGAGGAAAAATCCTGAATTTGTAAATGCAACAAGAGTGTATCGGTTGATTTGCTTGGAAATATGCTATATTAAAGCTAGGGGTGCATTCAGGACTTGAACCTGGAACCTCTAACAAGCTCTCAACCAACCCTTTACCACTTGAGCCAGATGGGCAGCATTTTGTAAATACTCATGTAGTGTTCTGATGTTCACAATCTTAATGCCACATTATAGTTGTTTGGGTTTGGTGGACTGGCAACATGTGCCTTGTTGGGTTTTTTGAAATATTCTTCCGGAACAAGTGTTTGTGATTTAGTATTTCTCTGTGAGGTATACTTGTGTCGCAGTTGACCATCTCATCCTTGTTAGGGTCTTCTAGTACACTAAATCTTCTCCTCATAGCTGCCCCTTTTATTTGGCGTCCTTTTCTTTGTGCATGTGTTTTTGGGGTTTGTTTTACCTGTTTGGAGGGTGGTGGGGATGTTACACATGGGCAAAACGTCAAAACATCTCAATTATTTCCTTCCTTTATTTCATATGAAGGTAGAGCTGCTAGACCCATAATTTTATTGAATTTATTAATTTCATCTTGTGATCTTACTAGCTTTGCCCATCAACCTCAACTACAAAAATATTTTGGTTATTCTATTTTCCAAGTTTTCCCACATTACGGTTTCTAGAATGTAGCTGTGTTTGTAGTCTTAATGACCAAAGAGAGCATAATTATTTTTGTTAATTATGAACAACTCTGATTCAATTAAAACAAATAAATAGCGTAAGACTTGAAAGCACGGATTTTGAATACTCAGCATGCTTTTCAAGTGAAAAGGTATGTGGGGAGTCACTTTTAGTTTACTTTTGTCTGGCATTAAAGTATCTTAGACATTTAAGGTTTGAATTCATTATGTGGAAATGATAATGAGTGTTTTTTATTTCCATGCTCGGGACGTCACCATCTGTTTCATTACTTGTCTGCAGATATTTTTTCTTCAGGGGAGGCTTATATTTGGACCCGATGTTAGATCTCTGGGGCTGACCATATTCCTTATTGTTGCTCCTGTTACGGTTTTCTGTGTCTTTGTTGCCAGAAAACTGATGGATGATTATCCTCATCACTTGGGAATATCAATAATGGTTGTTGCTGTTGTATTCACTTTTTATGTGAGTTCTCCTTTCCTATCTTTAGCTGTTAGAGATTTTATTTTTTTCTCTTACATTTTTTTGTTCCAATTTTGACTGGTGAAGGTAGCTTCCACAATGGCTTATTATTTAGTTTTACTAATGAAAGCATATCTTGTGCATGGCTTTCTTATTGGGTATGAACAACTAACTGAGACTAGAAGTTGTCAAAAGTGTTTTAACCCATGTTAAAGGACACTGCAGCTCCACTTCAGATGTGCTATATCTGGACCTGATGTAAGATCTCTGGTGGGGACACATTAAGTACTATCAGTTATTAATGCTGTAAAGTTCTTTTGTGAAGTAACTAAGTCTATTACAAAAGTACATATGGATGTTATTAGAATTTCAGAGGCCAAGGTGTTGGATATCCTTGTGCCAAGATGAGAGGAATTCAACTGATAAGGTGGGCATATTCAAGGAAAATCAATGGCTGCACTCATGGGTGTGAGCCATTTAAGAGAATTTCTGTAGTGACTAGATTGCTTGGAGGGGAAGAGAGATATTGTAGTGGTGGTCGTGGAATGAATTTGAAACGTTATTATTTATTCACTTTATAAAAATTGGCAACATTTAGTTCTTGTGGGTTCACTACCTAAGTACATTCAATTTTGGTGTGGTTTGTTCAATTTACCCTTTTTTTTTAGGAATTCTAGACCTTAGTTCCTTTAACTGTAGGACAGGGTTGTCCACTCTCTTGAGAGCATATTGACATCGCTTTACAAACATGGGTTTCATTTGGTTGACATTGATTGGAGATCATGATCGTGTAGTTTGTTGTATATAATATTAGTTAGCTTGTGCATGTGTGCTTGATGAGGGTTTGAGTTGGTGATTTTTTTTTTTTTCCTGGTGAATCCCATCCAGGAAAGTGAGCTGCTCTAAGGAAGATTCTAACAATGACCATGGACAACCTGGACTCCAGGAAGTTGGATATACTCACCTGGTGCCCTTTTTTATTTTTATACTTTTAAGCAATGTCAATGACCTTTCTTCTTCAAAATGTTCATTCTCCATTTTTATTTGGCCAAGTGTTTTTACTCAATTTGGGGTGTGACAAATCGTGTCTGTATAGGTGCACATTTGGTTGATAACTAATTGAGAAGGCAATTGACATGACCAGCAATTGCTTTCTGATATCCAGATGTAGCCATGCATTAAGTATATGGAAGAAGCTGACATTTACTTGATGGAAACAGAAACCGCAAATTACTCCGTATGATAATGTTGGAGGACAACTGGGATGTATTTGTTTGCCCACCTTTTTGGAGCATGGCAGTCCTCATATACATTGATCCCGATGTCAAAATTATAGTCAATCCATGCATCTGTGATGTTGATTTGGCCATTTTATACAATGATCAAATACTTAAAAAATTGTCAACTGTATATCTGGCATAGCAATATGGACATGAAATGCCCAGATTAACAACTAGGATGCATTGTGATTTGTCTGTTTCTTGGATGGTAGATTGCCAAGGGAGAGGGCTGCTTACTATAAAAGAGTAGTGTGCCAAAATACTTCCCAGTTGCCATTATCCCTCAACAGTAGCACAGGCAAATTTGTCTCTAAGTTGAGCATGAATAACCTTCCCCATCCATGTTTATGAGTTTTGTATGTGGACCTCTTAGAGAAATATTAATAAAATATAATATGATATCAAGTCTCAGCTGATAGAGATGTTCAATTTCTCAGGTTTTAGTTCTTCTACTGCTAACCTCTGGAAGAGATCCTGGTATAATTCCTCGCAATGCCCACCCTCCAGAGCCTGAAGGTTATGATGGAAGTGCAGAAGGTGTTGGTGGCCAAACACCACAGTTACGTCTGCCTCGCATTAAAGAAGTAGAGGTCAATGGGGTCACTGTCAAGATCAAGTATTGTGATACCTGCATGCTTTATAGACCTCCTCGCTGCTCACACTGTTCCATATGTAATAACTGCGTCGAACGATTTGATCACCACTGCCCTTGGGTTGGGCAGTGTATTGGACTGGTAAGAGATAAATTATTTTAGACCTTATGACATATTGGATGTATAGCCTATATCCAAAGAAGTAACATTTACAAAACTCAACACCATTCATGGGGTGGGTAGTGACTCATTATACCATGGATGCGGATTTGATGGTTATATCTGTGCATTTATTGTTTTCATGATGGTGTGCATTAAGAAATTCCTCTTCATACTGAGGATGATAATTAACTGAAGAGTGATAATTGACCCCATCAAAAAGGAGAAAGTTGATGAAATGGGCTCAAGCTGCTGTGCTTGATGGTATGCATAAAATAGAGTGCTCTAAATTGTATCAAGGAGACTTTGGAGCAGGAAAAAAAAAAAAAATGCTTTATTTCAAGTTAGTCTAATTCTTGAATTACCTCTAGCTCCTATGTGCTTGAACCCATCTGGACATGGTTGCTAGTCTGTACTGAAAAGAAGCATGTTTTGACTTCATGAAAAATCCAAGTGTCACTAACAGATGCAGAATTTCTGGCTATTAAGTTTCTTATAGTTGACATTACCTAAAATACTTAGTGTGGAAGATTTATTACTGTTGATTTGACGATTTTTCCAGTTGTCATCTTCACCAACATGATAGGAATGATGCATGTGCTTGAATTTGTGGGCAATGCATGAATCTGAACACTTTCACAATTCTGGGTGCAGCGTAATTATCGATTTTTCTTCATGTTTGTCTTCTCGACGACTCTTCTTTGTATATATGTGTTTGGGTTCTGCTGGGTCTATATTAAGAGGATCATGGATTCAGAGGAGACAACGATTTGGAAAGCAATGATCAAGACCCCTGCCTCCATTGTGCTAATAGTTTACACCTTCATATCAGTGTGGTTTGTCGGTGGCCTAACTGCATTCCATTTATATCTGATCAGTACAAATCAGGTAACGGGCTCATCTTCCTAATGCTATGATTCTGTAGCCGAAATTTTAGGTCAAAATATTGTGCCTAACAGCAGAATTTTCCTTCTCTATTCCATTCTTTTGCAGACTACCTATGAGAATTTCAGATACCGATATGATCGACGAGCCAACCCCTACAACAAAGGAGTGGTGCAGAACTTCAAGGAGATATTTTGCACCAGCATTTCCCCATCTAAAAACAATTTCCGGGCAAAGGTACCAAAGGAACCTGGATTACCAGGTAGATCAGTGGGTGGGGGTTTTATCAGCCCAAACATGGGGAAAGCTGTGGAAGACATTGAAATGGGCAGAAAAGCAGCAGCATGGGGAGATGTGGGGGCTGGGCCAGATCATTGTGAAGGGCAAATTTACAACAACGACAGCCTGAACATTAAGGATAATGGTGGTTTAGGTGAAATATCCCCGGATGTAAGGACTACAATAGAGGACATGGGGGAGCTAGGTGGTGGAGTACATCCCAGGCGTTCCAGTTGGGGAAGGAAAAGTGGAAGCTGGGAAATGTCACCTGAAGTTCTGGCTTTGGCAGCTAGAGTGGGAGAACCCAACCGGGTGGGTGGGAGTAGCAGTGGCAGCTTGATGTCTGGTAACCGGAATGCAGACCCAAAGCTGTGACAGATAACCAGAAATATGAAGAATTGTTAGGGAATGAATGGGTTAACTGAGGTATATCCTGGTCATTCAGCTTCCACGCTATGTTCTGTGCATTATGCTTTTTAACTTTTGGGGTGGATGTGGGGGGAGTTTGATCCTTGCTTGGTGGGGTGTCCTAGAGTGTGGTTTGGGCTTCGTGTTTTTAGAAAGGAGTGGTATGTTGTTATGAGAGTTTTCTATTGTCAAAATCCTGATTTTGTATCTGTACTTTGTGGAATTAGTTAGTGTCTGATTGCTCTGTCTCTCTGTCTAGATCTTCCTGGTTAGGCTACTCATGGGGCCATGGTGTTTTACCAGCTGTCGAGTGAGTTAGGGAGACCCTGGACTCCTGGTACAATTACTGACTGGACCAGGCAACCTTTGGGGTTGGGTCTAATCCTGCCCAAACCATGACCTGCCATTTCCAGTTGGAACTTAAAAAATATATATATATATGACGGGTGGCTGTTTATGATTGGGTTAGGATTGAGTAGTTTTTAAAAGAGGCAGAATGTAGTTAAGACTTTCTGCTGTCGCTGGGGACCTACTCGTTACCACTCCTACTTGAAAACAAGCTGGACAAAACAATCATACCAAGCCCCCTGTTCTAGCCACATGGTGGATAGATATGGAAAAAATACAGTAATTTTAAAATATATTTTAATTCAAAAAATATTTTGAAAATATTTAATTCTCTTTTGAAGAGAGAGTTTAGTACAAAGGAGAGAATGAAAATGGGGATTGGAATTTGGAATCCCATGCGTTTCTATTTGGATACAGAATATGAAATGAAAATATATTAGAATACATGTGATCTATTTTCTTTATTCATCCAGCAATTTGCAGTGGGGCCTATTATTCTACTCAACCTCCCATGATGTACTTGTTCGATCATCAATGCCCAACTCACCTCTCCTCTTTTGAATTTCCAAAATCTCAGTGCCCAACTCACTTTTCCTCGCCACCCACCATCAGAATCGTATGATCACATAAATTTGTTTATCTAATTTTTGTTTTTGAAAATAATTCAGAATTAATTTTAAGAATTGTTTTTGAATACTTACCTGACTTTTTTTTTTTTTAATTTTAACTAATAAAAATTTGTTTTCAAAAATAATTTGCAAACACAATAGTTTTTGGAAATAAATTTCTGAAATATAAATGGGAATGAGGTTTTCATTTTAATGACTAAATTTGAGAATTTCATAAATTTTTTTATTGTAGTATTTTACTATTTTGAAAATCATTTAAATATTAACATAAATATTTAAATAAGAATCCTCCACCTATGTTTATGAAAGACTGAATTTTTTTAACACTTGAATTGTTTGGATCGAAGGGTCCACTGAGTGACACTTGTACAGAACCACACAATTCAAAAAAGATTTTCCAATATTTGCAGAAACGGAAATGGGCCCAAGAAGAAGTCCAGTAATTGATGAGGAGGCCCAAGGAATGCAGCAAACCTACCGTCCCGCCAAGTGGGCCACTGCACCAAGATGTGTCCACATCAACCCCGTCAATTTAGGTATTTGAGACAACAGGGGTAAAACTGTCATCATATAAGTTCCTAACTAACTTTTACCAAGGGCATAACGGGCATGCCTGGACACACGTCAGAATCCGATTGGGTTGATCAGAAGAAAGTCAGAGGAGAGAGATGCAACTGTCGAGTCAAAGATGTCGAAAAAACCCACTGGGCTGTTTCTGCAGTTGGAAGAAAATAGAACAGAATAATGAAAAGACGAAAATACCCCTATGGATGAAAGAGAGAGGCCATTTTCCTGGAAAAGTGTGCAGTAATCGGAAAGCGTGAGTTAAAACAGAGATGGAATCCAAATTCCCGTCTCCTTTTCCTGGTGGGTAAAAAACAAACAACAAATAGAGAGGGAGAGACCGAGAGAGGTGGGAAAAGAGGAAAAACCAAAAGGTGAATAAACGCCAGAACCCAAAAGGGCTTTTAGCTTAAAGCTACACATTGACATTTTTCACTTGGTCACACACCTTCCATTTGCTTTCTTCTCCCCTTTTTGCTTCTTGGCAGAAGACAATATACTATCAGATTCAGATTGCTTTTGTCCTGAGAGACAAGGCACCCATGCCAATGTAGGAGTGAGAGAGAAAACCGGTGAAGTAGGTGAGTGGAGTTCATTTTCTTCACTGTTGCTTTAGGTTCATGTCTCCAGGCTAGTATTGCAGTTGCCAAGCCTTTTTTGGGGTTTCCAGGCGATGGGTTTTCTGTTTCTCGTCTTTATATATTTTGGGTGTTTTTCTTTTTGGTTCCAATTGATGGGATTCAAATGGGTTTTGTGTGTTTTTTTTTTTTTTTTCCTTTTTTGTGGTTTTTGTTTTGGATGGATTTTGTTCATGGCAGACATGTTTAAGAATCAGCTGCAAGAACTTGCCCAGAGAAGCTGTTTCAACCTCCCTTCTTATGCCTGCATCAGAGAAGGACCTGATCATGCACCGAGATTCAAAGCTTCTGTGAACTTCAATGGTGAGATCTTTGAGAGCCCCAGTTACTGCACCACGTTGAGGCAGGCAGAGCATGCAGCTGCTGAAGTGGCTCTCAATGTCCTCTCCACAAGGGGTCCTTCAAGGTCTTTAACTGCCAGAGTTCTTGTAAGTTTCAACACTCGATTACTTCCAGCAAATGTCTATCTCGATTGGTTAAAGGGCTTAAAGAACACCCATTTATCTTCTGTTTGTTTTTTTCTCTCTTCTTTGCTTGTGAACTGAAAGGATGAGACTGGAGTCTACAAAAACCTCCTCCAAGAAACTGCTCATAGAGCTGGCTTGAACCTTCCAGTTTACACCACGGTGAGATCAGGTCCTGGCCATGTCCCTGTTTTCACTTGTACAGTAGAGCTAGCTGGTATGAATTTTACAGGTGAGTCAGCCAAAACAAAGAAGCAAGCTGAAAAGAATGCTGCAATAGCAGCTTGGTCTGCCTTGAAAAGAGGTAAATTCTGATTTTCCCTTCTTTGGATTTTTCCTCGAATGCTGCTATGTTTGTATTTCCGCATCACCAATCAATGTGTATGTCGCTGCAGTGCCAAACTTGGGTTCATTATCCCATTTAAGTAAGGAAGCAGAGTCTCGTGAAGAACAGGTCGTGGTGGCAAGGGTTCTCTCAAATTTCAGGTCCAAAGATGAAAGCAGACCAATCAGGAGGTGGGATCAGAATCAAGCAAGAAGAAGAATGGTGAGGGGTCATGGTGGTTCTGGTTCTTCATCCACTTCTAATAACTCCCAACAGTTTCAAAAGTGGAGGCCTATGGATCTATTAATGGATTCTGTCCCAGAAGGTGGTACTGCACAAAATCAAAACTGCTTTGTAGCTCTTCTTCCTCCACCTCCACCTAGAACAGCTTCAAAGATCTTACCACCAATTTCACCCAGAGACACTCTATCTCTCTACCCATCAACCAGGCCTATCCCAGTACAAGCCATCGGCAGGTCACAAGTTAAAATGCCAGAGGTACCAACTCTGTTGGAAGAGCATCAAAGGGATGAGGAAGAATGGCTTGATGGGAAATCAAATCTCATCAGAAAGCCCACCGAAAAAGAGTGTCCCAGCAATGCAAATGCGAGCAGTGTCTATGGGGCAAACTCTATCTACCGGCCATTTCCCTTGCCGAATGCTGGGAAGCTAAACACTTCACTGCCTGATAGCCCTCATCAACCACATGAGCAAACCCATATCAAGAATAATCCTTTTGGGAATCCAACACCATCAGCAATGAAGGGTTCCGCAGGTATTCACATTCCCAGGACCATGGGCACCGGAGGGTTCCAACCACACAGGATTGCCCCAGCAGTTCAAATCAGGTCAGTGATCCCAGTCTGTGCAGCACCACCTCCTCCAATGAGACTCCCACCATCAAACCATCCAACAAGGAATGAAGCTTCTCCATCAGCCTTGAGTGCTTCTTCTTCAATCCCCGCACATACAGGAGCCGGCTTAAAGTTCAACAAGCCAGAGCTATACTCCACTCAACTCAGTTCTGAGTTCAACAAGCTACAGTTGTGAAGTAAAAAAGGGGCAGAAAAAATAAAAAAAAAAGGAAAAAAGGAAAAAAAAGAAAAGTATCCATATATCATAAAAATCTAATTTCCATCTATAATTAGCATTTTATGCTAGTTTACCTCATGGTTGTTCCCTAAAACTAGTGCCTTTTGGCCTTAGAAAACCATGATTTTGTCTCATGGGTCTTGGAAAAGTGGGTTCTGCTTTCTATGGTGAAATTTTGTAAAAGATGATAAATTTTTAGAATATTTGTTCACCTTTCACATGTGATTACTGACTGCAAGAGAGAGAGAGAAGAGCATTAATTGAAATCTGGAGTAGTGGGTTGCAGAGATAAGTGAGGAAGAGAAAAAGGAGGGTTGGGCAGATGGGGTAGCAATGAAGGTGGTCTGGAGGGCGAACAGACAAATGCAGCGATAAACGCATGCCATTAAGTTATCGTCAGACAAATTAATGGGTCTTGTCTTCACCATTAATGCCTCCCTCTCTCCCACACAGAAGAAAAGAGTGTCCATGTTCCTTTGTTTTTCTTCCTTTCCTTTCTTCTTCTTTTTATTTATTTATTTTGTCATTCAATGGTGTCTGTGAAATGCGAAGAAGATTATAATGACTGGTCAGGGGAGAGAGTCAGAAATATGTTAAAGCTGGAAAATTTCAAATACTATGAAGGTAGAAGTAGCCGTTACGACAGGGGCATATAGGGTATTTCATGCCCAAAAATGAGGGTAATAAGGTAAAAATGAGATTCTGTCGTCCATGTGTCAACGTGTGTAAGCGCTATGGCCATTCGGAACAGGGTTGACTTCTAGTGAGTCATCAGATATAAAAAAAAGACTTGGTTGTCCCTATTAATTATAGGAGGCTAAAAGGTGAGGAATAAGCAGAGAGAGAGAGAGAGAGAGAGAGAGGGAGAGGGGGAGAGAGAGATAAGATAGGGTAGGTCTGTAGGTGTTCTGGGCATGGGAGAGTTGGACAGCTCTCTGATTTCCATGGCTCTTTAGTAGATTTGATATTGATGTAGATGGAGGCATGGAGCACATGCAATTGACTCAGATTTGAATAGAATCCCAAAAACCAAAAACCAAACCCACTTGGTTCTATGAGAAGAGGTGGTGGTGTGTTTTAGACTTTTAGTATGAGAGTGTATCTTCATTCTCCAGTGGGTAAATAAGGGGGGGTCACCTTTAATCTTGCGGAATTAATACTTGGGAAAATGCTGTCCCTCCACTCTGCCCAATGTGCCCATTACCATTTATTGTTTTCCCCATTTGAAATTATGAAACTAGACAACTCTTAAATTATTTATATACAAAATATATCTTTTGAGGGTTTGAATCATGTCATGGGGTAGGTGGTTAACACTTAACACTTAACAGGCAGCTGGGTTTTTCATCACTTGAAAGTTGAAACTATGGAAAATCTGGAATGCAGAAAATTCACTCATTTCTATTATTATCATTATTGTTGTTATTATTTCTTTTCTTTTTTACCTTTGACTCTGTTGTTTCTTATATATACAGAAGCTACAAGCCTACAACATCAAATTTTCAGATTTTAATATCATGAATATCTTAATTTAAGAGAATATCTTATCAGGAGCAGACTTGCAGCAACCCTACATCAAAATTTTGGTAGGGTACGTGGTCCAGAAGCCTGAAACAGACTGCTTGGAATTCAATCCTAAGGCAACCAATCCAACCCCAACCTTTAGCAAGACCACTTTTAGTTTCTTTTCTCAAGCATTTGTAGTCAAATAATGAACTGTTTAGCAGACTCTATGATACTCTCTTACAAGTACACCTGAGAGATCTTGAATCCACTGTTTTGTCTCTTTGGAGGTGTAGGAAAAAGAATTAAAACAATCCTATAATCAACTAGTCAAATTGTGATGAAGTTGTTTGATGATGGCTAGTTTATCGGAATAGTTAAGTGTGTGGCTTTGCCTTCTAACAGTTAGATTCTGTGAAGCTACATGGTACAAAGGAGATCCGTTCAGTAAAATCAGGATGTGTACTCTTAATGCAAAAGTTTAAGACATCTGGGTATGATCCCTCGTGCAAATATGCCAGCCAGAACATGGACTTCAGCTACTCAGAACATAAAATTTCACACCCTGATTAATCAGCTGGATAAAAATGAGCCCAGAGAAATGCAGATGCCAAAGCAGGAAGATATACCTCTTCCAGATTCTGTCCGCAGTATGAACATACATCCAGTGAAATCAGTACTTTAACTTGCGATCTTCAACAATTTTTTCATATGCAAAATTTGATTTTTGGAATTGAAGAACTTCCTTAATCCAGCTGCATTCTTTAATTAAGACCATCATGCATCATCTGATAGGATTGACCGGCAGAAGTCTTGGGTCAATATCTTCCATGTCCAGGCTGAAGTGCATTTGAATGATGCAAACAACAAAAGAAAGAAACTAAAAGAACCGGGAGGGAGGAACAAACAAGAATGCATCTTTCATTCCACCATGACACATACATTAAAATCAATAAAAATCAGGAGCACTGATATTTCATCTCTTTTAAGTTTCAGAAGAAGTGTCGCGCAATTTGCTCATTACAGGCAACACTTTGTAACCAAATCAAATTACCCAACAAAAGAAAAAAAAGGGGTGGGGGGTGGATTGGGGGGCCTAAATGCTAAAGTACCGGGGGAATGACCAATCTACTAATTTGGGTACCAGGGAAATACTCAAAAATTATTGCATGGATTGAAAGCGAGTCATGATGGTGATGCTCAAGTCCATATAGCGCTGAGCACATTTTGAAAGGCAAGCTGATTCGCTAGAGCTGAATTTGCTACCAGGGGTACCAGTAATGCACTTGTCCCAGCATACATTTGTGATCTTTGCAACCATCTCATTAAGCATGGCTTTTTTCTTCTCTTGCTGCACAAATGTTGCCAATTAAAAGAAAATATATAGACTTAACATAATATTGAAACGAGAGAGGATAGAGGATTTATTGCTTCTACAAAAGTAATTGGAAAAAAATGATTTAGAGGAAAAAGGAGCCATTGTTGGCCAAGGACCAACATCATTAATTTGGGACAGGCATAGAGAAGTGCATTTGTCCCAACAAATGAAGAGACAAATTCATCAAAATTGTGTTCATTCAATTCTGAAGAAAGCAAAATTCCAAGATAATGAACAGCTAGGATGGGTAAAATATTGTCAACAACACAGATTATTTTTTGCAGGAATTTCTAAAATGACATGGGAAAGCAACTTAGAGAGCACAATTCCTAAAGTTCTATACTCAACTCTAACAATGAATCCAAAATGACCAAGAACTGTTGGAAACTTAAAAGCATAGCTTTCAAGAACATCATCAATGAGTCAATCTCTCCAGCCACAGTTCCTGAAAACCATATTTATATTTGATCACAGAGTCCACAATGGATCTTAGTCCCAAGGAACCTCTATAACCATTTACCTTGCAAGGCTTTGTTTGTAAGTTAAGATGTGAATTAATCCCCCTTCAGTGTGGTCTCTCCAAGGCTATCCCAACCACTCAAATAAAAACCTTCATAAACATTTACCATAGGAAGCTTTACTCTGAAACTTATTTTCCACTCAAAGAATCAATGCACAGTATTTATTTTCTTATCAATAATCTTAAAGTGTGCTAGGCCCAAGGCTCAACCACTCCCCAGTTATAATGCCTTATTTTGCCAAGGCCTGCACGAAGATCCATCTAATTTATTTATTTATTTATTTTTTGAAAATTTCATTTTGTTACATTTTTTCGTTGAATGCTTCTTTTGAACATTTGAAATCTCAAAATTTTTTGTTGCTTGGATTGTATTTTGGATCATATTTTATCGGATTGATGTGCGCCTAAGCCTTGGGAGACTTTTGTGCCTTTTACAACTATGATCTTAATCCTAATCAGAAGGGTTAACTTTCAAGCAATCGTAATCTTATGATCTGTTGAAACCCTGGGCACCCAAATCAGCGATTCTTAAGCTCCAAGAAGCTTTTCATGGACCAAAAATCGAAGCTCCCAATGAAAACTAATCACAACTACTGTTTCTGCTGCTTCTGATCGGTTGTAGTCATTGGATACCAGAATTCAAACAGCATCCCCAATTCAAATTGGTGTTAACAGATTGGGAACATCATATAGACTCGTATTAATTGAATCCCAAATTCATAATCACAGAAAAATTACTCCTACAGAATCCAATCTTGTGCTCCTATCAAAGCTTTAAAGCTCGTGGAAGTAGGGCAAGGATTCATCTATGAAATGACATTGAAAATATATAAATTATCTAGAGATAGTTTGAGTAGGGATAAACAAGAATCTTACACTGAGAAATTGCTGCAACTCGGCGGAGTTAAGATGCGAAGAATCCATGGTAGTGGCTGATGCGTGGTGAGGTTTCCTTTTGATGATGTCTCCCAAAACCCTAACGTTTAAACCCACACGCCAACGTGCCCGGGTCCCCTAAACCCGCTTTCTCGGGCCCAAAACAAAACCCATCCCTTAGAGGTGTGGACCCGAGTCATACTTGGGTGGGCTGCGCTCAACCTCACCTCAACTGAACCTTTGGATTCGGTCGAGCCTTTATCAAACCCAAACTCAATCGATAATTCAATTTGAGTGACTCTTGATAAAGCACTTTTAGTGTATAACACTTTTGTTAATAACAAATTTATTAAAAATATTTTGAAAGAAAATCACTTAATATTTGGAAACAAGGTAACCTCACCTTAACTCAACCTTATATTAATTTGAGCCTTTATCAAACCCTAACTCAATTTATAACTTGACTTAAGTGATTATGGATAAAGCACTTTTAGTGCATAACATTTTTATTAAAAATATTTTGAAAGAAAATCATTCAATACTTGGAAACAACATAAAAAAAAAAAAAGAGTGATTTAATAGTGTCTTTGGTAATACTATTGGAGGTATAAGTACTAAATGAACCAAGATGCGAGATCTACCAACAAAGGTACTAGGTGCTGGTTGAATCAAGGTGTTGGATCAACCATTGAAGGTACTAAATGCCAAGTACAACAAGGTACTAATATGCACTACACAAACAATGTTGTTTGCTTCTCATTTCATCATATCCAAAACTTGTCGAATGTTAGTAGCTTGCATCAATTGCATTGACAACAACATCCTCACCCCACAAATTAGTGACTAAACATAGTAGTGCCTCACCATATTATCATGGGCCTAGAGTTCCAATACAGCAGAACAACCCATGCGGCGACCCCATGGGCAAGAATCAAAGGGGCTCAACCTGCACGCCATGTATTTCAATGTCACTATGTTGACTGGTTTCGTCTGCCACGGACTCATCAAGGGAACGACTCCAACTCTCGACTAGCTTATGTAGGAGATGGCTAAACTCCTCTTCATTGTCAAGTCCTTGACTAGCGACAAATTCCCTAAACTTAATTGGGTCGGCTTGCTTGAACTCTGAAAAAATATTCCAACATCACATACACGCTTTTTCCCTAAAGCAATTCCCATTACATTCAATTTAAACCAATCAACATATTAATCTTGATCAACATCTCGCTACGATCACAGACACCAAACAAATAGTTTGTGACACTCTCCCTTACCAAAACTCTTGCATGCCCTCATGCAAGGATTCATTTCTTCACCAAATGATGCCTTTGAATGTTGTTGCTCCCCACGAGTTATTAATCACCAAAGGTTCGTTGCTAAAACCCACTAGGATAAAAGAGACGTCCACACATTGGATGCGATATCACTCGTCGTGTTAACCTAGTAACACCCCGAAAGTGTGGACCCAGACACCAATTCCCATCCCTAGTAAGCAACACCCACACACACTACTAGACAGTCGGCGACACCTCGTGATCCGGAGGCACCCATACTCCCTCACAGGTCTTCATAAGTGCAACTTTGATTCATGCCATAGTGCTCACCCTCGCACCGTTGCAACGTCAGGCTTCATAAACTACTTGTATTGCCATCAAGAGAGATAACTCATCAACCATAGATCGTCAAAAGGGAACACCACCATGCTCGACCTCCTACCTTACACTGATACCACTTGTCTTGGGCCTAGAGTTCCTTCACAGCGGTAAGACCCATGCAGCGACCCCATGGGCAAGGATTAAAGGGGCTCAACCTGCACGTCATGCATTTCAATGCCACTATGCTAATTGGGTTTATCCTACCATAAACTCATTAGGGGAACGACTCTAGCTCCTGACCAATTTATGTAGGAGATGACCAAACTCCTCTTCATTGTCAAGTCCTTAACTAGCGACAAGTTTCGCAAACTTAACCGGGTCAACCTGCTTGAACTCTGAAGAAGCATTCCAACATTACATATAGATTCTTTCCCTGAAGCAATTCTCATTACATTTAGCTCAAACTAATCAACATACAAATCTTGATCAACACCTTGCTACGGTCATGAACATCAAACAAACAATCCATGATAATACACTTTAGAAGTGCCTAACTTCAAAGCTCTTGAAAAGACTAAGAATGCATATGCTAATCATTTAGACATCCATCAAACCCCACGAAGCATGCAGATTAAGGGAAACTCGTGAACATGTATGAGGAGTGGACCCTAAGACAGGATCTATCTTGTCAGATGGGAGGCACTTCTCTGAACTTAGCACATTGCCTAACATAAGTCAAGACAAATAATGATGAGCTTAGTGAGGGTATCAAGATTTGAACCATTAACTCACCAATTCCTAAGAAGAAGGTTGACTCACCCTCCTACCAGTTCTGTCTTGATAGATACAAACTATGAGAACAAACCTAGAACTTAAGAGAAAGAAAGAAGAAAAATAATGAAGAGGCCTTCCCTCAACTCTTAATATATTCGCCTCTCAACCGAAGGACACTTGGATATTCATAGTGATCTTTGTCTAGTAATGAAAGGTTTGCCTTGAACCTCTCATAGATCACGAACCAACAACTATTATATAACCAAGAAGAATTTTTTTTGAAGAATCATCCATAAGTGATTGTTCAAAAATCATTGGGTGTAACTCTAAATTTTTTAAAGGGATTTCAAATAATTTGTCAAACACTTATAATGCATTTGAGAATGTTTCTATTTGTTTTTATAATTGAAATTCTTTCCAAAAGTGATTTTAAATAATTGTTCAAACACTAAGAGTACATTTAAGAGGGTTTATATTTAAAGTGTTTTCTTGAAGAGTTTTTCTAAAGATTTTTTTAAAAGAATCACTTATCAAGTATTTTTTTAGGCACTACTAATGTAGACCTCAACCTCATTTAAGCTTTAAGGTTCTTAAAATAATAATATTATTTTATTTTTTATTTTTAAAAATGAAAACTTTTTATACAAAATATAACTACTCTCCTAAAAAACCAAAAATTTGAGAAAGTCTTAAGTTCTAAAAATTTTAAAAAGTGTTTATATTTATCTATTTTTTTAGAATAATTAATTTTTATATTTTATATTAGATTTTATATCTTTAAAAAAAAAGAAAATATATATATATCAAACATGCATGGAAGAAGTAAATGATTTTCACGTCCACATATTTTAAATTTTAAAAAAAAAATAAAACAAAAGGAAAGTTTACATATTTTTGTATAAAAATTATTATATTTTTAAAAATAAATAGTTAATTTATTGTCAATCAAAATCAGATGCTTTCAAAGGAATAACTTCCATGCATCTAGAGTACAGAATAAATTCTTAATTCTTGGCAATTTCTAAACAAGTGAAGCTTTTGCAGTTGATGATACATGTGAGAACCACATTGTATATGCTCACCTCCTTATTTCTTTGCATGTATTGAAATTAAACACACGATAAGGTTATCTTTCTTATAAAGGTAAAAGAGAATAAGATTTTTGATCTTTATCACTTCTTTCTTTGAAGGTTTTTTCATCTAAATCTTGGTGCACTTATATTTTTTGGGTCTTTTTTTTCTTATGTATTTAATATATTAGCTTATAATCTCGATTATTTATACATTACTTCTAACTAATGTCACTAATAAACATCACCTACCATGAACTTCTCCATCGGGTGGGTTAGAGTCCGTTCAATGGTGATTTTAGGAAATGTTTATACTCCTTATCACTTAAATATTAAAAATTTTAAGTATTAAAGCATGTTGGATAGTAATTCCTAAAAACGTTTCTAATTCTTCTAATACTTGAAAAATAAAAAGTTTTAAATAGTAAAAAAAATTGGAAGCGTTTATAAAAATTATTATCAAATAGACTGTTAAAAAGTTTAAAAGCACTGCTTAAAATTACTATAAAATGGACTCTTATAAAAGTCGATTTGACTGTGATTTTAGAAAGCGTTTTTAACTTTAAAAGAAAAAAAAATTGAAAAAAAAATCAAGTATTTAAAAAAGAAAAATGTTAAATTAAAGTTCGATTTAGTACTTACCAAACTTTCAATCTTAGACGTAAAAAATGTATGATAAAATTTAAATTAAATAAAATCATAGTATAAATAAATAAAATAAACATACATAAAACACCCTCTGATCGATCTCATTTTGTGGTAAGGATTCGATCGAAAGAAAGAAAAAGGTATTTTATAACAAGAACGGAATTCCTTAGTAATGTTGAAAGGAATGTGAAGTTTGAAATGACTCAATGAGACAACCCAAACTTCATGGATGGATGCTGTACTCCACTGTTGATGAGCGCAATAGGATGCTGTTTGCTTTTGGGCGTCTGCGAGCGGCAATGCCTCCCTTCGGAGCTTGCTCTACTCCCACCTGCACCCGCATCAAATGGTCCCATCCCCATCTTGAATGGTCTTTTCATTTTGGTTGTTCTTAGTCTCTTTTTCTTACAACCCCTAGGCGCCGTGGCACCTCCCAAAGAAAATTTGAGATTCCTTACGGTCGCATGTATCCTTAAGTAGTTTATTTTACAGTACACGTTGGCAAATAAAAAAAATACAAATGACGCCGAACCTTATTTTTCACAATTTTCTATTATTTTTTTTATATTTTACTTTAATAGGTGTCCATAAAGTTGCAGCGTGACAAATATGCCACTCTCGTCGTCATTTCCACGTCAAAAATAAGATGACAGGACTCCTCAAAGTAAAGGGAAAATTTATGTTTAATTTAATTCAGCCAAAAAAATTAGCTGCCTTCTCGGTGCATGCCATTATGATATGACCAAATTTTGATGTATACGCATAAATTTCCTGAAAATAAACAAAATAATTTAAATATATATAAAATAAAATTTATTAAATAATGGGATTAATTTTTGGATAATATTCTTTTATAAAATAATATATCATTTCAATTCTTTCACCTTAGTCAATTGGAATGACGATGATGAAAATATTTCCTTGATTTTATAAATTAATCGAGGATCATAAATGACTTTTTCTCGAATGAATTTATCGAAAAAGAAGATCATCGTGTATAACACTTTTGTCATTTCTTAGATTTGTAGGTAATTATAACGTTTTTTTTTTCTTTGTAAAATCTATTTTCTTACGTGGAGTCGTTTTGCTTATTCGAAAAAGTCCCTCCATATTGAAAAAAGTTGTCTCTATTTATAGGTGAAATTAGGAAATTAAATTTTAGAATTTCTCAAGATTTAATTATTTAATTCAAAAAAATTAGTTTCTTAATTTTAACAACTCATCTTTTTCATAAAAAAAATTCGTCAACAAGATATTGTTTGTTTATTTATTTATTTTCTTTCCACTTCGAGAATATTTGGTTTTTTTTAAAAAAAAAAAATTGTTAATAAGAAAATATTTATTTATTTTTAATTCTATTTTGATAATTAAAAAAAAAGATTTGATTTTATTTATAATGGTAAAGTTCATAATTTTTAAAATTTTGTCAATTTGGGGTACCTTCCGCAACAAGATTATGTCATTGGGTGGGTGCCATCTACCTTACTAGAATAAGGGCTATAATCACGATATGATGAATTAGGAGATTTCAGTCTATATAAATGATATGATCAATAAATGGAGGAAGACCATATCGTTCGTCTTCATTAATTAAAGGACTGGTTACGACGGTTCTATGTGACCTAATTTTTAATGAATGTGACTTCGAAATACACGTAGTAAGTACTACTCGTGGATATCAAATTTTATTGAATCGGGAGTCTACACTCATAATGTAAGGATTAAAATAAAAGGGTGGAAATGGGTGTTTGGGTGAGGGTTAACAGAGCCAGGCCAGATGCACATGGAGAATGACGTGGATCCACGTCTTCCCATGTTTTTTTATTTCGTTTCTTTCACTTCGGGGTTGGGTCATGGTCCTATTCAATAATCCACTCATTGGGTTGACATATAAAAATGAAGAGAGAGAAAGAGAGAGGGTCCAACTTGGCGTTTAGGGGAAGGCATAAGGAAGCTACGTTCCAGCACCACCCAACTCCATCGTGGCTGCGCATCATCTTCCCATTAATTTTGCCTTATCCCCTATCCTGCTTTTGCCCTGCTGGCTCTACGTGTTTGGTGTCTGCATTACAATTCCAACCTTGATGATTTCAGTTTTTTTCCTTTTTCTTTCGTTCACATTGAAGTCAGTCTATGAAAAACGCACTTCCTTTTTTTTAATTTTTTCCTACTCCTCAATGCTGGCCAAAAAAGTAAAGTACAAACCATTCTTGAATTCGCCCGCCATGGGCTGTTTGTAAAAGGCATATTTGCGGGATATTCCTCTTGATTTTGAAACGTATTTTTCTCGGATTCGACTTCTATTTGTGAAGCCCATGCAGGTAGAATTTCTCTAGAAGCGATTTTGACTGAGACACGACGCACGACACACGACAAAGGACAAACGGACACAGGACACCCACCCAACGCCCTCTCCATCAGCAGCTCAGATCTTGACACGTGGACAAAATAATTTTCAGTGCCCTCCAAAATTAACAGTAATCGACAATGGACCTGAAACCGCGGAGGGAAACGGGCGTTAAAAATGACGGAATATGTCACGGGTGGTGGGGAGGGTGAGAAATTGAGAATATCCGAAGGCATATGACTGGAGAGGGGTGGAGGAGGAGGAATATTCGGTGCGAAGATCCCGTTCCGTGGGGTGGTGCCCCATAAATACCCCTCTGGCGAGCTCCATATCGTCGACAAATATCGGAAACAAGCGTTGTGTCCTTCCCCTCCGTGGAAAACCAAGCATTCTCCTACAATGGCTCTCAAGGCAGTTCACGTCTCCGACGTCCCCTGTCTCGATCAGGTGCCGGAGAACGCCTCTCTTGGCCTCTACTCCACGCGCTTTTCAGCTGGTGATTTCTTGTTTTTCTTTATAATTTCCTTTTTTGTCTCCGTCGGATTATCTTTTCTTTTTTTCTTTCTTGGTTGTTGTTGCTGATCTGGTTTTCGGTTTCAGGCGTTGACGTAGGTCGGTCATCGTTCAGAATTCCAAAGTTTCTGGTGATTGGGCACAGAGGGAGCGGCATGAACATGTTGCAATCTTCAGATAGGAGAATGAAGGCCATTAAAGAGAACTCCATCCTCTCCTTCAACACTGCCGCCGAATTCTCCGTCGATTTCGTCGAGTTTGACGTTCAGGTGAGGTTCCCGGCCATTCCGTCTTATTCGGTCCTCTTTTTCACCTCCGAGAGTTTCCCGGTCACCGGAAAGATCTGTGTATCCATCGACTAGGAAACACGTCGTGCTGTCGGTGCGTCGTACGCTCGCCGCGTAATCTTTATTTTGTCTGCATTCATGGTTAAGATTAAATCTCTGGACACCTGTCTCCCAGGGTATTTTTAGTAATTTCATATATCTTTAGCTCGCTCTAGACCTGGGCACCTTTTTTAGGGAGGGTAAATCTTGGATTCTTTGCCCTAAAATCAAGGTCACCTCCAATGATCTGATTAATCGATCTTTTGTTTCTTTATTTATTTTTGTTTCATAATTTGTAGAATTTTCTTGCATTCCAAGGTACTGATGTGTTTATTTTGCCTGGGGCTTTTTTTTCTTCCTTGGGGGTTGTCTTTGTTATTTTAGTTCTTGCGTTTCAAACAATAGAAGTAAGGTGGTGAGGCAAGACCCTTAGACGGGAAAGTAAAAAAATGAATGTGAATTTTGTAGGTGACGAAAGATGACATCCCTGTTATTTTTCACGACAACTTCATCTTCTCCGAAGATAACGTAAGAATCTCCATCCCATCTTTTTCTTTTCTTTTAATTTTGTTTTTATGTTGGGGAATTTGATTAATGTTGTTGGGAATTGTATTTTCAGGGTGTTGTGTACGAGAAGCGAGTAACAGAGTTGCTCCTCTCTGATTTTCTTCGCTATGGCCCCCAAAGAGAGCCTGGAAAGGTGGTTTACTTTCTCTCTCTTTCCCTCTCAATCGCTCTCTTTCTGTTCTGTGGAATGATTGGACTGATCATGGAAAACATGCAGGTGGGAAAGTCAATGTTGAGAAAGACCAAAGATGGGAGAATTGTGAACTGGAATGTTGAAGCAGATGACTGTTTGTGTACATTGAAAGAAGCCTTTGAGAAGGTGGAGCCTTCTCTGGGCTTCAATATAGAGTTGAAGTTCGATGACAACATTGTCTATGAGCAAGAGTATCTCACCCATGTTCTTCAAGCCATGGTGGAGGTGAAAACAATTACTCAAACAACCCCAGCATGCATTTGTGTAGTCAAGTGGGCTCATGGGATTTTGTATCCATGCTCATTAATTTCTCTTGAATTCTGTGGTCCAGGTTGTGTTTCAGTACGCCAAAGACAGGCCAATAATCTTCTCCACTTTCCAGCCGGATGCAGCTCAGCTTGTCAGAAAGTTGCAGAGCTCCTACCCTGTAAGGACTTTATACAAATCCCCTCTTCATTGTCCTTGTTGAAAAAAGTTGGATTGTTAATACTGATGGGTGATGGCCACCATTGACTGAAACCAGGTTTTCTTCCTGACTAATGGAGGGACCGAGGTTTACTACGATGTTAGAAGAAATTCCTTAGAGGAGGCTGTAAAGCTATGTTTGGAGGGTGGGTTGCAAGGGATTGTCTCACAAGTTAAAGCAGTCTTTAGAAATCCAGCGGCTGTAACTAAGATCAAAGAGTCCAAACTTTCTCTCCTGACATACGGTCAATTGAAGTAAGTTGCTGATTTTTTCTATCAGTTGCTTATTCATTTCCCCATGTAGGGTATCGCACAATTGACTTATGCCTGGTTGAATTATTTGGTGTTTCAGTAATGTAGCAGAGGCGGTTTACATGCAACATTTGATGGGTGTGGAGGGAGTGATAGTTGATTTGGTTAAAGAGATAACGGAGGCAGTTTCAGATTTGATGAAGCCATCCAAGGAGGGTGATGAGGAGAGCTTGCCGGAGGGGGTAGGACAGATGCAGGTGAAATCAAAGCCTCAGTTCTCACAGCGGGAGCTCTCATTTCTTCTTAAGCTCATACCAGAGTTGATACATTCCTGAACTCCGAAACGAGCTTACTGTACACTACCAATTTACAGGATGATTTAAGTTGCAATTTTATAACAAAAAAACTTTTGTGTCTCAGTCTGGGTCATGCCCCGAATGCATAATGTACATAAATTGGTCTTTTTTTGCAGTGAGGGTATCTTAATCTGTACTCTGTTCCTGTATTAGTAATTTGCAGTAAAATCTTCAATTTATGTTTCAATCTTTTGCACTGTCCACACCGATGAAAATTTCGGAATATTAGTATGGGTTTTTGCCCATTTTATACGATTTTGGCTTGTTGTAGGTGCTGCGACTCGAACCCAGCCGATTTATCGGGCGATTTTATACAATTTTGGCTTGTTGCAGGCGCTGCGACTCAAACCCGGTAGCTTGGATTCAACACTGGGTACAATACTTACTCATTATATTATATGCACCAGAATAAACATATACTAAAACCTTCGTAAAAACGAAATATTAAAAAATAATAATAATAAACAAATAAATTCTAATTCTTTTATTTTTAAATTTTATTTAATTGATCACTAAAAATATAAAAAATTATTGTGATAATTTTTTATATAATTTATATATTAATTAAATATAAAAAATTAATTTTTTTTTCATGTATCATTATTTATTTTATATCATTTAATACAATTAAATTAAAATAAATCATAATTTTAATATTAAATATATCATAATCAAATATCATAATATTATTATCAAATAATATCTGATATAATTTAATAATAAATATAAACTTATAAAATTCATTTTTTTAATCAAGCGTATGTCATATTATTATTAAATATATATATATATATATATATATATATATATTATAAAATAATTTTAAAATATTTATTATATCATTTAAATTTTTTTTATCGATATTTTATATTAAAATATTAAAATCCAACCACCATACTTTCATCCTTTCTCCGCACAACCTCCGCTGGAAGCGTCTAGGTCATCCCCAAAGTTTCTGGTTGGGTCCATGAGCAAATCCTTCAAAATAGCACGAGTCCAAAACCCTTTCTGTGTTGGGGCCCAATAATTTGGTGGTACCACCACTTCAAGCTGGGTGTGACTGAGCTTTAATCCAATAAATTTATATTTAATATTTATATTTAGGTGTCACTTGATGATACTTTTATTAAAGGTGGTAAGGAAATTGAACTTACTAAAGCAATAGATATTGTCTTCAAAATCCATGAATCAAAGAAATAAATTAAATCAGGTAAAATATGGAAAAAAAAAAATTGGATCCGTCTTGTACCTACTATAAATTTTGCAAGATTTTTTGTATTGCCATAAATGCATTGTTTGGTACAAATTTATGTTTTTTTCCAGATTTTCTTAGCGGGGCTGCATATTCAATTAGTTCCATTTTGGATTATCATACCATTAGGACCGATGATAAAATATCGGTTTTATCAATATATTAATATTTAGATTTTACAAATATATTAATGAATATTTTGATATAAAATATTAGTATAACGAAAATGAAACAAAATTCATGAAAATATAAAAAAAAAAATTCTAAAAAGTGATATAAAAAGTAATAAATAGACATTTTGAGATTGTTTTGTTAAAAAAATTAATACATGATATATCGTGACATTCAATAATAATATTTGGAATTTAAAAGTATATTTTATATAAATTTATCTAATTTAGATGCATTCAATGACATGATAAAAATAATTATATATATATAAGTATTTTTTATTTTAAAATATTAATAAATAAAAAATTTATGCTTATCTGGTCTTTAAACAGTATAATTAAAATTAATTAATTTATAATAATTTTATTCAAATAACCTTTTGTAGACCCTCATTTAGGCATGAGTCACTTTTTTTCTATTTGTTTTTGCAGATCACATTTTTAATCAGGTGTCACTATCCCAGTGGGCCACGTGTCACATCCTTTGTGGTCATAAGGAATCAACCTCGCTTTTTGAAGTTGCAGTAGGACTTTGACACGTGGAGGAACTTTATGGAGGGGGGGTCCCACAGGTCATCAGGGGGCGTGGATGAGAGAGAAGAAAAGGTGACTGCAGAAGGAGTGGGGCAGAAAAGGTGGCTGTAGAAGGCCTAGGGCAGAAAAAATGTGGTTGCGGCAGAGATCGTTGGGAAGAAAAAGAAAAGGAAACGGGAGAAGGTTTTCTGAACAGAAGAGGGGACAACATTGTAGAGGAAGAGAGGAGTTATTCTGAGAGTTTTGAGAAAAAGAAAAGGGGTTGAACTTGAGTAGGAAGTTAAGAACGGAGGAGCGTAGGGTTGTTGGGAAGAATCCAGGACACGGAGTTGAGAAGGGAGATTTCCAGGTATGACCATTTGTTTTTTTTGTATATTTCCCATTTTTTTCATACTGTCCAAGGCTGATTCTCAGTGATTTTTCATTTCTGCCTGTTGGGTTGTTCTGTTTTGATGATTACTGATTAAATATTGGAAGAGCTTGCTGTGTTTTATGCCCTATTCTGACGAGTATTTTCCATCTTAACTCACTGGATGTTGGACCCATGGATGAAAGGATGAAATGGGTCCGATATACTGGTTAAAGTCTTCATGTTTTTCTTCTTGCGACTATCCTGTTATCTCCTTGTTTTCTTTTCCTCCCTGAGTACATACTCAAGGCTCCAAAGTTGAGGGAAAGTTTGGGTTCATCTATCCACCTCTCTCTCTCTAGGTCGTCATACCCATTTCCTCACTCAAGCTTGCAGAAATCAAGCATCCTTCACCACACCCATCTTCCTCTCATTCATTCTCCATCCCACTCCCTCGCTTACATGGAGTCTCACGGGTGCATATCATCCTTCACTCCTTCACATACCCATTAAAACCACTTCCCCAAGCCCCCATATCCATACAACCCATACCTATCCTTCATGCTACTCATAACCACGTTCTACCTAATTCGGATGTCTCACATCCGGAATTCTTCTCCGTCGACATTCCACTCGGATGCCTCACATCCGAAATTCTATCCGACCAATGTTCTACCTTATCCGAGTATCTTACATCCATAATTCTTCTCCGTCGACATTCCACTCGAATATCTCACATCCGGAATTCTGTCCGGTCGACGTTCAACCTTCTCCGGATATCTCACATCCGGAATTCTGTCCGACCGACGTTCAACCTTCTCCAGATATCTCACATCTGGAATTCTGTCCGGCCGACGTTCCACCTTCTCCGGATATCTCACATCCGGAATTCTGTCTGGCCGACGTTCAACCTTCCCCGGATATCTCGCATCCGGAATTTTGTCCGGCCAACGTACCACCTTTTTCTTCATCCTTAGAGCATTTTCTTGAGGTTCCCAAGATCTCATTTTCAATAAATTTGGCCACCATTTTCTTTTTGGCGAGCAACTTTTGATTTTTTCATGATTTAAAATAAGCATGAATTTAAATTCTGTAATTCCGAGTAATGGAGTTCACGAAATTAATTCATGCAAAATAAACGGGCTTTGGTGGGGGCCCTACATCAATAAATTTTCTTCAAAATAAAATGAATTTGAATGAAATGTCATGCGTGCTATTGGTGATTCTTTCTGTTTGGTGATATGAGTGACATACTTTATGTTCATTACTATGCACTAACCCTATTTTGTGATAACGCGTTGCCATTTGCTGATCAAGTATGCATCCACTTCCACTTTGGTTATTCTCTATGCATATTCTAATACTCATACGTGCATGATAGATTCGGGTACCCATTGATCTCCTTATTAGATGTCATGATTGTTTCATTTTATTAGTAGAGACCTGTTTCTAGGGACTTAGAGGGGTGCTACGGTCTCCACCGTACCTTCCCGATAAGTAACCTGACCCCCGAACCCGATAAGATTTTTCGTAAACCGACCTTTTCCAAAACAAGGAGTCACACTTAAAGTTTTTCTTTCTTATTTTGTTTACTCTTTAAAATAAAACAAAAATAAGTGGCGACTCCAAGTCATTTTCTTAATCAATAAAAATCAATTTTTTGAAATGAAAATCGAGCTCGCCATCGAGTGGGAAACGCATTGAACCGAAATGCGGGGTCCACACCCTTATTTTTATCCTTTTATCAATTCTATTAATGACACAATGCATGACAAAAATACTCATTAATATTGTAAAAATTTAAAAATAATCATTTTAATTAAATGTTTAAAACATTTTCCTCCATAGATAATTGTACAATATACTTTTATTAGATTCACAAATGTTTAAAAAATTTGATTCATCCTACCTTCATACACCTTATCAAAGAACCAAGAAAATAGCAAGTGGACAAAGAGATTGGAACCTAGAGAGTAGAGACTCAAAAACCAAAATTCAAAACTTTATAGATTTTAAATAAGGTAAGAGGTTTTGAAATTAGCCCTGTTCATATTGTATTGCATGGATATGGGCCATGGCTGCCCTGTTTGAAGCTGTGAAGCAAAAAACATGCTAGGCTTTCTGGGGACACCCACAATGACTACCCTCAATACAATAAAAGAAAGAGCAACACCCTAGTTTTCTAACCAGTTCTTGGAATTTTGATATTTGTACGGTGTATTTAAAATTAATTTTTAAAAATACAGTACAATGAAAAATATCTCTAAATCTACTGTACTTTATCCATGGAAAAGATCTTTCATCATTTTATATTAATGATACACGATACAAAAAAATTAAATTTACAAGAGACACCTTTTATAATTTTTATATCAATAACATACATTAAAAAAATTTGAATTTACATTAAAAGTGTTTTTTCAAGAGGCACCTTTTATAATTCTACAAAATCGAATATGTATTAAAAGTGTCTTTTAAAGAAACACTTTTCACGATTTTCATATCAGTTGCATAATGAAAAAATTGAATTTATACTAAAGATGTTTCCTTAAGAAATATTTTCTACAATTTCACAAAATTAAATTTATATTAAATGTGTCCCTTGAAGAGACACTTTTAATAATTCTTGTATCAGTCATTCATTGAAATAATTGAATTTATACTAAATGTGTGTTTTCAAAAGACACCTACACAATTTCATAAAATTAAATTTATATTGAAAGATTTCTTCAAAAGACACTTTTAGTATAAATTTAATTTGTTTAATAGGTGACTAATATAAAAATTATGAAAAAAATTTATTCAAAAAACACTTTAGTATAAATTCAATTTTGTGAAATTGCTGAGACACCTTCATTGTAAATTTAATTTTTTTTTTCACTATGTGAGTAATATGAAAATTATCGAAGATGTTTCTTCAAGATATACCTTTAGTATAAATTTGATTTTATGGTATTGTGAAAATGATATTTCTTTAGTATAAATTCAATTTTTTTTTAACGTGTATGACTAATAAAAAAATTATGAAAAAATATCTTTTGAGGAGATACATTTAATATAAATTTAATTTTATAAAATTATAAAATGTGTCTCTTCAAAACATACCTTTTAGTGTAAATTCAAATTTTCTTTTAACACGTATGATTAATATAAAAAATATGAATGGTGTCAAAAGTGCGATAGATTTGAAAATATTTTTATAATTATCATATTTTAAGAATTTTTGTTCAAAGTACCATTTTTTTAAGAATTAATTTTTAAAATTGCAGTAAAAGTTAAAAAAGCCCCTTGGAATTGTGCCTTAATCAGAACACAAAACCTGGTTAATATTCTGTGTTTGTATTTATGGTGGGTGTACCAGAGAATCAATTGGGGAAATGGGTTGAATACCCAATCATTTTCCCCAAAGAAATGGTCATACTCTGATGCTCTTACCCAGAAGAACAAGAAGATGATAGAAAAATAAATGAAGGAAATGATGGCACCCCCACTGCCTGCCCACCCCCATTAAGGTGAATTTGTGGCAGTGCAGTGTCAATTTCAATGACAGAAACACCAGCTACATCGCCCATTTTCTTGTTATAAGGCTTACTTTTTGTTCCTGAGAAATCAAAATCCATGTGTTCAAACACGCATCTCTAGACTGTAAGAGGAAAGCTTGAAATTTCAAAAGAGGAAACGTGAGATGGGGTGCGTGTGCGCAAATTGTGATCATCATCATTGTCGTGTTTGACTCGTATGCTCGCATACGGATTTGGTACTTTGCTTTGCCTCCCTTCTCTACCCTATTATTCTTCCTTTTTCTTTTCCTTTTCATTCTCGCCTCTCTTCTCTTGTCCTTTGCTGCTACATCCCCTTCACACCAAACCAAACTTTGTTTTTAAAATAACCCTTTCTCCCTTCCCCTCCCCTACCCATTTTTTTTTTTGGTTTGGTTCAACGTTCCCAGACGCTGTTCCACTCATGTGACGCGTTTATTTGAAAGAGCAGATGGGTCTGTCTTATAATATCAATTGTGAAGAGAAAAAAAAATGGTTTAAATGGGTTTGAAGTTGACTTTCTTCTTCTTTATATTATTTGGGTTTCTTCTTCAAGTCTTTCTTCTGTTCCCACAAGCTTGTCAATGGCTAAGCCTTTTACTTCAGGCTATCAAACGCCTGACTTATTCTTCAAAGATGCATAAAAGTTTCCTTTATATATTGTTTGAACAAATGTCTTATATCACATTTCAAATAAGGATGAAGGAAGACGTTACTGACATTATATATATATATATATATATATATGTACTCTTTCTTTATCATGTAAGAACGTTTGAAAATCGTAAAGGAATATTAGATTCAGAATGAAAAATGTTTATATAAAAGGAGTAGATTTTACAAAAAATTTGGGAATCGATCTCACACAACATTTGAGACTCTGTTTGTTTGAATTATCTCATAATATTGTACAGGAAGACAAAAAGATAGTTCAAGAACATGGATTTTACATCGAAATTATAAGAATTTTGATATACCATTTCCAATTGGTAACTAACTGGTTTATTAAACACATGGTTTTATAAATGAAAGGTCAAAAGACGACACTAATTTTCCAAATGGTAATCACGAAAATCATGAAAATCATGAAAATTTGAAGGAAGATGGAGAATGAGGGAGTCAGGGATGGTCAATGAGCGCATGCTTATTGACCGAGCACAGGCCGTGGCCCATGGATGTGTCTTACACGTTTTGGGAAACGAGTGTCAAAAAAAAGCAGCCCAAGTCAAGAAAGGGGAGTTCCGAGTTCCTAGTAAGAGCCAAGTGGTGTTTGGAGTTGAGGAATTTCACATTTCTTTACTCCCTTCTCCTCCTCCCCCCCCCTCTCTCTCTATATATATACCCTGTCCTTTCTTCTACTTTCCCCCACAAGCCCACAACCCCTTATCCCTCCTTTGCAAAGCATTTTGCTTTTGCTTTGGTTGTTCTCTCTATTTGATGCACTATAAATATTCCAACATGGGTTGCTTGCTTCTTCTACTCAGCTGAATAAAAACTCCGAGCTGTTATCTTTGGGTTTATTTAGTTATTTTTCATCCTTTTTGGAGATGGAGAAGCCAAGCTTTGTCAGGAGTGGAGGGATGGTGAAATTGCCTATTGGGTTCAGGTTCCACCCCACTGATGAAGAGCTGGTGGTGCACTATTTGAAACGAAAGGCCCTCTCTTTTCCGTTGCCTGCTTCAGTCATTCCTGAGTTTGACGTTTTCCTAACCAATCCTTGGGATTTGCCTGGTTAGTTTGGGCTACAAATTTTGAGTTCTTTTGGGGTTCTTTTTGTTCATAAAAATTGCGCTTGCCCGCATTATGTATGAAGTATTTTGAACGTTTTCTTCTTGTTTTATTGTTTCAATTTCTTGTGCGGTTTAGGTGATGTGAAGGAGAGGAGATATTTTTTCAGCAGTGGGAAGGGTTTTGGGAACAAATGCAGAAGAGTAACCGGCTGTGGTTACTGGAAGGCTATTGGCAAAGACATACAAATTGTAGCTTCTGGGAGCAGCAGAGCAGTGGGGATGAAGAGAACTCTGGTTTTCTATGAAGGAAAGCTTGGGGCGGGGACGAGAACCCAATGGGTGATGCATGAATATCGCCTTGTGGGTCTTGGAACAGCTCCAAGTTCAACCCAGGTACAGAGTGGAATAGTATTGAATTTGGAACTCTGGTGATTTATTTTACTCCTTTTTGAATGCTCTTGTTTTGTTTCTGAATTCCATCTGCAGAAATGTGTGGAGGAAATGGAAGATTGGGTTGTATACAGGATGTTTCAGAAGAGGAGAAGACCAAAGAGACATGGGGTCAGTTCCCAGCCCTCTACCAACAACAAAGCTCAGAGCATCATTGATTTGGTGGTGGAAAACAGCTCTGATCCAGGTCCCCCTCAACCTTATTCACCATCATCTTCAAGTGAAATCAGTGAGCTCTCTGGTGTGGGTTTAGATCAGGAACAGGAAGGGAGCAGTGCTTACTCATGTTTTTCTTCATCTTCATATATGAGAGAGCACTGAACACCACTTTGATAGGCTGCTTGTATCAGTTGATGTTCAGCTATTGTGCCACCAATGAAATGACCACAAAATGAAAAGACATTTTAACTGTTCTAGAGGTATTGTGGTTTGCAAGCAAACCCAAGATTTCCAATCAATATTATTATTCCTTTCTTATGTGCTTTTAACAGTTCCATCACATTCAAGACAATCATAGTGAGTGAGAAAGCAGTGGCACTGATTGCTGCTTAAGTATCTGAGCTTTTATTAACAAAAGGCAAATGATTTTTGAGAGAGAAAAGATGATCCAAAGCAAATAAACAAAAGATAGGCATCCAAAGAAAGAAGAAAGAGAGGGTCTATGTTATCTAATCATGGCTTTTGTGAAAAATTAAAGGAAAAATACCAAATGGGTAAGCATACAAACATGCCCACAAAGATGATGGTGGGATAGAGCATCTGCACATGGGGCTACTTGGCATCTTTCTTTCAATATGTGGGAACTTAATACCTCTTCTCTAGGAAAAAAAGGCTTCCCTACATCGAATCTCCACTACTTTTCTGCATTTTTTGTTTTTGTTTTTTTGGGTTTGAATTATTGGTTTGGGTCGAATATAATAGCAGAAAGATTCGCTGTTCTCCGATTTTGCATAGACATTGTTTTAAACTGCTTGATCAATAAATGATTCCAATAAACAATCTGTTCTCTCCTAAAGAATGGTGTTGGTTATGTTGGCGGAGGGAACAAGGCACAAAAGGTCTTGTAAATTACTTCCATTACTTGGATTAGGCAAACCCCTCATGGAAATGAGAATAAGATTCGTTGTGTCAGCTGATATAGCCTAGTGTTATGGATCTACCCACCTAATGTACACTTAGCCCAACACCCATTCTTTTATTGTTTCTATTTCTTTAATCTGTTGGTAAATACACGAGGGGAAAATGCCAGACCATTGTATTAGCTCAATATCTGGGAAATGTATGATTGTATTTTGGCAGGACCCATTCTAATTTGGGGCACAGACACCTCACATGTGCAACCACATGTAATGCACAAATACAAGGAACCCCAGAATTCAGTAATTGATTCTTACCAATTAAGTTGTTGTCAATTGCCCTAGCAGAGCAGGAATGAAGAAACAAACAAAATGGGAAGAGAAAGAAAAGGGGGAGAACTGCAGACCACAGTTTCTTGAGGCGGTGGTTTGGTATTCATCCAAGGCTATCAGTATTTCCCACATCATCTTTCTGAGACGGAAGGGGACGAGTAGGACTCTGGCGTAGAATGCTGACTTATTGGCTCCATTTTGGTCAATGAAATGGACAGCTTGGGGGCAGTATAGGCTACAAATACATCTTCCAGAGTATCATTGATCCTGTCATGGAACATGGTTGATGTGGTTGGGGGTATTGAGTAATTGTCATGCAAAACTTTACCTTCCAGTCAAGGAGAATGCAATGCCCATGTGGTAAGGAACTGAGCTGTTCCATTCATGGAGTTCAAATCCAATTTCCAACTACTGCTCCAAGACCCACCAACAAAAAGCATCCCCATTCACGGAAATAATCAGAGACGTGCTTAATTGCTTACAGTCATGGCTGCATGTTATCTGTATTCAAGAGAAAAATAATCTGCTAACATGTCCTAATGATTACACAATGAGACATTTGAACTGCCATGTTCAGCAACATCAATACTTGAAAGAACTCCAAAATCATAATTGTGGGGGAAATTTTTTTAACTTACAATCATAAGTAAAGATGGGGATTATGACGCTATTATGATATTCCCTTGAGCAGTGTCCAACCATTTCATGATAGGTTGGGAAATCATGGTTACTCTTCCATCTACTAAGACACCTATTGATCATATCCATTATCCGAATGAAGCAAGTATCATGACAGTTGATAACTTCAATGTAACGTAATTAATACAGATCATTATCTCCTTCAAAGGAACCTTTAATTCTGGCACATCCGCCTATAAAATCCAAATCCTCGACGAGAATCACCCTATATAGTGCCTCAGATGCTGTTTTGAGTGGTGAGTGATGGAATGGAATATAATGTATGGTCCACAGTTGTAGAAAATCAAGGACGGATCCAAAACAAAATGCCAGGTGATGCAATACCATACAGTGCTGAAGATTATGCGAAACGAATCACAAATTTTTGCAACCGAATTTGATTGAGGAGCTGCCGCCATGATGTAAGGATGAAACAGATTCTTCTCCAATAATAGAAATTCTAATAATAGAAAAACTAGCAAAGTGCCCCGATGACTAGGTGATCTACTTGGCCGGGCAGTGGTGGGTTTGGACATATCACATGACATTGATATCTCAAGCTGGATGATGGAAAAAGTTTTTATAGTTATATATATGAATAAACTTCTCTTAATTTTGTAGACGTTTTTTAAAGTCTTGAAAACTCATTAAGCTCAGAGCAATAATATCTACATGATTAAAAGTGAATCATTATAAATGATATTAAAACCGACCTCGATTTAGGAGTTTGTTTAGTCCTACAATGAGTGTTTGGCTTACACTCAGAGGAGAAAGTTCCTAGAGCCTTGACTTGATTTAAGAGTTTGTTTTTCCTGTAGTCTTTGGGAGTTTGTTTAGTCTAAGGGATGCTTATTTTAGGCTTAGAAAAAATTCATGAATCTATATATAAATAAACTCCTCTTGACTTCCTAGAAAGTCGTGAGTGTCTATTGGCCCAAAGGGACAATTTAAAAGTTTATATTAATTTTGATTCAAATTTGGCACAAAGTTGGAAGGAAGCAGGTTGATGTGTGTGGGCTTAGCTTTATGCCATGTAAACTGAAAAAGTCTTTGTTTTGTTCTAAAAATAAGCTATATTTGTAAAGGAGAGGCTTCACTTGAACCAGAGGGGAGCAGATGCCTTGGGGCCAACACAGGCATAACCGTTTTAACTGTAAGGAATTTGGGACAGAAATCCACCGCCATTTTCCCTTTTGTGGTTACTCCGAAATAAACGTTGCATCCTGAATTCGTTCAGACGTGTAACCACCAAGCCAACCCTTCCTCCTCAATGTTTTTCCAATCATATGCTATTTTTCTATCAAATGGGCTGCCAAGCTTCCAGGTTGGAGCAAGATGAGGAAGGTCAGCCAGCCAGACCCGGCCTGTTGCGTCGATTCGAGGACATTACGTGGCTGCGCAGAAGCGAGAGCATTGGGAAGGGCACCCTCTCCACAAAGCAACTGATTGAGGAACAGGGTGGTGAGGATGAAGAAGGTTCTGCACCCAAACATAGTGATAAAGATGTTTCTCATATCCCAGTTGTGAGTATTGGGCTTGTGGAGGCACCTTCCTTAGATGAAGTGAACGTGAAGATAGTAGAGTCTAGAGACAAGAAAGAGGAGAAAGAGGAGGAAAGGGATAAGGGGAGGGTGGACGATTGGGATGACAGCGGTGACCAAGACGATGAAGGATGGCTTTCGGACAGGGAAGATCACCTCTTTTATCCACGGTCACCAAGTTTTAGGGAGTACTGTATCAACTGCTACTCGAGGGAACTAGACAAGGATGATGGTGAGATCTTTGGCCTCAAAAGTAAGAGAATGTTAAGGGACAATGCCATTTTGACCCGTGCTTAAATATTTTATGATATGTAAAAACTTCTTGTGGGTATTTTGGATTCGAACAATATCTACGCTATTAAAAGTGAACCATTATAAATAATATCAGAACGATCCTAAATCATTCTTGACACCTGTGTAGATGCCTGTTTGTTTGGCCATTATAAATGACGTCAGAAATGATTTATCCTGATATTGTATAGTTCAAATGGTATCAAAACCGATCATTATCCTTGATGTCGATGTCTTCCTGTTTGATCCCAAGGTTGTGTCAACGATGAGAGTGGGATAGATGCTGTCTACCCAGTTGGGTTGTTACACTTTTGATCTTTATTGCTTTATTATAAAAACTATAAATGAAAAGGGGAGAACGAAAGAATTTTAATCCAAAAATAAATACCTTATGGTTTACTTATTGGCAGGTCATGTTAAAGGAGCGAAGAGGGAGAAGAAGAAGTCACAAAGGAAGGAGGGGGCTGCATCTCCAATTCCGAATGAGGTATATGTATATATATGATGATCCATTCACAACTAGCAAGCACTGGTCTCCCTGTTAATCTCACAATACATAAGCCATTATAATATCAAAAGGATATGAAGTTAGCATTTAGAAAACAAACAAGACCAATTTATTGTCCTGTTTATCCTCTGCCAGTTCACAATATCTTTCTCCTCTTCTTTTCAGGGATCAAGACCAAAATCACCCAAGAAAGGATTAAAACGAAGGAGTTTCAGGAAGGTGTTAAAAAAGGATGGGTCCATAAAAAATCTCTGGAACGTCAGCGCATGGTATAACCCCAGTTTTTCATCTTCTCAAGACGGGCCCCAGAAAGAGGGTGCAAAAGCCTCCTAATGACTGAAGACATTCTTCACTTCATTAAGTTTTCTCTCACTCATTTTCTTAATCTCTTGCAAATTCTCTGTCAATTGCCTGTATTGGATGAGATGATCTTGTAGCCTATTGGTAAGAGAAACAGTGCAAGGTATATATGCTTGGTCTCTGGTGCAATTTCTCTTACTCATAATTTTGTTGTGTAATATATAGTATATGATTAGTTGTACAATTAGTGTAAGAAATTCTAGCATGTAGTTCCATTGTTTTTGCATTACCACAAATTCATTTGAGATCATCAAGGCTAGGTTTGTTTCCCCGAAAAAATTTAAGAGAAAATGTTTGAAGAAAAAAAATAGATATGTTTGAGGCATGTCAAAGTATTCTTAATTATTTTATACATGTGAATCGAAGACTTTATATTTTTTCCACTACTTCAATTAACTTCGTCAATTTTGTTAGTAATTTGACAATCAAATTACCTCTAATTTGTGACGTATCGCTTAATATAATATTATGAGTGGCAAAGAGTGACATTGTCACGTAACCTAATATGATGTCATGATGGGTAAGAATTGATATTGTCACTTAGTCAAATATGATATTATCTTATAAACTATTTGTTAGTCAAATATGATATTATCTTGTAACTACTTGTTAGCGTTTAAAAAATTTGTATGAATTGGATAGGCCTTTAATAAATGGAATAATCTTTGGCATATTGGATTTGAATATATCCATTGATTGATAGAGGAAACTCCCTTATAGGATTACAAATCTTAATATTTATAGGTTTTAGAAGACATTAATTCCCTATCATTCTAGCTAGTAGGTAAATTTGTTTCACTTAAGTCCTATTTTTATTGATTCTATTAAATATTGACCTCGATAATTTAATTAAAATAAACTACCTAATTTGACTAATATCCACATTAAGAAATTAAGAAAAATAAATCACTTCTAGATATTATAGGTTCCCTAGGCTCATGAAGATCTCCATGTATTTGTACCTTTCAAGAGGATTGAGATCTTTCGATCCACGTATGTGTGTGAAGACAACTCAAACAAAGAAGGGTGTGATTGGTATGAATTAAGACTTTGGTTTGCCTATTTGTTCTTGGGTCTAGAATGGCATCAATAGGCCACCACCATGCCCCACTACTCTATTATGGTTCACCCTTGGACTATGGAAAAGAATAAAGTTTGGGAGGTCTTGTCCATGGTGGTTCACCCAACCTTTGATGATTGACAGAATAGATAGGCCTAGATCTATGCCCCTTAATGAATCAAACTATCATTTAACCTTTATTTGATTTTGACGATTGACATAGATCTAATGAAACCCGCTCCCTATTATTACAAAAAATGCCTTACCCTTTTCCTTTTCTATTAGAAGAATATACAAATTCTATTAACATTGAATTTGGATTTGAATTGATCATGTCTCTATATTGTTTAGCTATGCCTTTCTAGTTTTAAGTTTTTTAGATAGATTTAACTGATAACCCTTATAGCACAAACACTCAAGTTGCCACATTTAAAGTTCTCCCCAAGATAGTTTTTTATTGGTAACCTTTATCCTTAAAAGGAAAGTAAGACAGTTTAAAAGGAGCTAAAAACCACTTAATATAAATTATCAATGGTCATAAAAAAAAGATACTACATACAAATAAGAGGTGATTATTGGTAGTTGAATACCGATGGTAGTTTCTACCCTACATGGTCGCTTTATACAAAAATTTATGAACAAACTAATAAAAACTAACTTTTAATCCACTTAACAATTATCTAAAAACAGTTAAGATACATAGGTGAAAGAAGGTGAAATGAAGATCATGTTGATTCATTGATCATTTTGGTTTAGGAAAAGGAAGACAACTCGTAAATAAGGATTATTGAGATATTATCTCAACTTTCAAATAAATTTCATTTATGTTAGGAGCATATCAAGCCTCACTTGAAGTGTTCAAACCATGTCTCATATAATTTGCAAATATATGTTCCAAGCAATGTAACCTTTAAACTCTAAAGGGCAAAAAAAATGGCAAAAAAAAAATCTCAATGGTTGGAAGAATTCTTTTTGTAATTTTATAAATATGGATTTCAAGGATGTAACTTGACTCGAAGTCTTTGTACACATAAATTTCTCAATATATATAGGTATAATCTTTATTTTATCATCTAATTCTTCATTTTCTAGTTATTAATCAAGGGTTGGAAAAAGATTCATCTTAATAGGAGTTTTAGTTTGATTTAAAGTCCATTTGATAGTTATTTTGAAAAGCACTTTTACCTTGAAGAGTGTTTATGGAAAAAAAAGAAAAAAAGAAAAAAAAAGGTGTTTGGTAAAATTTAGGAAATATTTTTAAAATTTTAAAAAATCATTTATAATGTTGAAAAATTACTTGTGTTTCTTGAAGAAACACTCAATAAATTATTTTCCTAAAAACACTCTTTGAGAAGACACTTCCCTTGAAAACATTTTGAGTAAAAACACTCTTAAACAAGTTTTTATTTTAAGTTTTAACTTGACTGTAAGTTTTGATTTGATTTGGGATTTGGTGTAATTTAAGTCTTGTCTTAACTAAGACCTGAGTGTGTGATTTGAACCTTGGCTTAACCTACACCTATGTGTAATTTGGATCTTGATGTGACTTAGACTCTAAAAAAACTTGGGTCTTGGTGTGATGCAGGCCTTTAAGGTAATTTAAACTTTGATTTTAAGTTTAAATTTGGGTTTTGACTTGATAGAAGGCTTACGTATGTCAGATCATTTGTTTATAAATCTCAATTTTAAAATTTGAAACTTGAGAATTCAAAGATCTTGAAAATTAATTTGAAAAATCTTTGAATTGCCTTATAATTACTCCTAAACTTTTGTACTCATATTTTAAAAGTTTTAAAATTGAACCTATTTGTAGCACGTGGATAATTTTTAAAATTTTAAATTTTTTTAGAAATATTATTTCATAATTAAATTTAAGATTTAGGAAGATTCAAAAGACCATATTAAATAATCTTGATATTTTGAAATGACATTTTTTTTATTAAAAATAATATTTGAAAGATTACATTTGGTAGTCTTTAATCCTTTGTCAACATACTCACCAAAATTCAATAAATACTTTTTCAATAGTCAAATTTATCATTTTTCTAACTTATTCTAACAATTATATTTTTATCAAAGACAATTCGGGCTTTACGTGAGACCCATCTTCATGCCATGTACCAGTCCATCTGCTATGCTACCAAAGACACAACACAAATATTTCCTCATCAATGGACCCACTCTGCATATGAAAAATCTTTAATTTCAAGCTTCAAAACTTAGACTTTATTCAGTGAAATGGAAGGTGGGAAAGATTTTCAAATGTATAGTTTACTGCTACCATTGAATACGTCACAGTAGCCATGAAGACTTTTGCCAACCCAAATTGTGTCACGTGACACCTACAAGTATTTGCTCTAAATTTCGTCACGCTTCCACGCTTGAGCTTGAAGCAACACGCCTCTTTGACCAAGAGAAAATCTGGATTCAAACGACAAAACCTCTGGTTTCTTCCCTGTCGCCATCGCTCCATAATAATTCTCCTGGCCTTTTGCTGGACTTTTTCACTTTAAAAATCTCAAAATCGAAACTCATAATTCAACAAAAACAAAAGTAAACAAGTGTTGAATGCCCTTCGATTCCCAACAGTCCAGTCTCAGCTCACTGAAGTTTCAACATAATTTTTTTTTATAATTATTATTATTAAAATAAATCAAAATTAATAGGGCGTTGGTAGGAGAAGCATGCCTCATGTAGCATGGAGAACGTACTTATTATGCTATTGGAGAAAAATAAAAAATAAAAAATAAAAAATAAAAAATGATATAATTACCTTTGACTAGAATGATGGACTACCATTCGTGTTGTGCAATTTTCCTCTTTTGTTTACGTGATGACCCAATGAACCACGGTGGAATGATGTTGATTTTTAATTCAGGGTCCATTGACACGATGGGATAAAAGATTTTTTTTGTAAAGGGAATATGCGATGATTTTAATATTTTATGTTAGTTTGTGTTGTATTTTTTCTTGTATTTTTTTGAATGGGTAGAGGGTGAAATGGTAATTGTAGAAAAGATCGGTCGTGATACCACCGTCGGGCGGTGGTCAAAGCGGAGACAGTGCGTGTTCTGGAAATGCCTCTTTCTATGTCAGCAAAATCTGACTTTTCTGTTTCCTTACTGAGAGCATCTGATGTCTACGTGTTATTTTGTATGACCAATCACTATCTGCCACGAGAGACCGCTTTGACCGTCCGAACCGTCACAGTCAGCAGTTCATGTCACCTTCGGTGAATATTGGCTACAAAAGTCCATTTACCACAGCGAGTTCCCTTTTGTTCTTGCCCGCGCGAGTAGGGTTCTGTTTTTCAAAGCATACAGCGTAGGATCTCCGACTCTGACTTCCTTCTAGACACCGGTTCCCAGTCATGAGTAACCCACTTCCCAGCCTACTCGTCACCTCATACTCGCTCCTTTGGAAGCCCAGCTGTCCCTCAGATCGAGGTTGTACGTACGAAAGACCATCCTTCCCTGTTTAATTACCAAATTGACCTTTACTGCCACGCGTCACCGCATCAGGAGATGCTTGCTCACTTCGGCGAATAACGTTAGAATTTTCTCTCTCTTTCTGTCACTTTAATTTTTATTTTTTCTTGCCTTTCCATTTTCGCTTATTTTCTCATTCCTCACTCCTCTCCGTCTCCTTATTTCGCTTCGCCTCTTCTCTCTTTTCGGCTTTGATCTGTTACGAGTGTTTTGACCTGGACATTGAAGTTCGAAAAATCGATTCAATTTCAGTGTTTGCTCATAAATTTGGCTGTTCGCATCTCTATTTCGCAGATTGGGGAACAGAGAGTCTTCGATTTGCTCTCTCATTTTCCTAGGGTTTCTGGAGAATGAAGTCTCTGGGAAAGCTTCGGAAATTTGCGCTGCCAAAGAACGATGCTTCCAAGGAGAAAAGAGATGCTCAACTTTCGGCGCACGTGGATGAGCTAGCCCAGGCCTCGCAGGTACTCCAACCTTACTGTGTCTGCTCTCGGTATTCTCAATTTTTGGCGTCTGAAACAGAGCTCGATGTTGATGTATTAATATTTTGAGCTTGCGTTTAGTGTTATTTCTGTAAATTCGTGGTGACGATGGTTGAAGGCTTGAAGCTTCTCTGATTCGTAAAATTGGGAAACGAGTTTGGGTGCACTATCCTAGTCTGAGTTTCAATGAAGTGAACTTATTTTCATGTATGAGTAGTTATCTCCATCTGATTTCCTCTTTAAAGATTGATCTCTCATTTATTGGGGACTCTGTACTCAATACAACAGAAGCATAACCTTTTTGGGTATCCATTTCTAGGAATTCATTCTAAAAAAAAAACCGTCAAAGTTAATTATAATTACTTGCTGAAAATTTTCTTAAATCAAACATTTAAAGTTGGAGTAGAATCAGTTTGTCAAGCAACATGTGAATTCAGTTACGCTAATCTGGATCCCAACACCATCAGGAAAAGGAAAAAAATCAGAAGGAATCTTAATTTTTTTTTTTTTGGGTTGCAGTGGACGATACAAAGGAAAATAAAATGTAAAAAGATCATTTGAAACTTCATTTATTTTCAAACCCTTAATTGAGTTGGACAAAGAATTAAAAGAATTTATTAAGCTCAGTTTTTCTTTCCTTTACCTTACAGTGTTTGCCTTCCAAATAGAGTGTAAGAATTTTTTATTGTTATTTGATTAGGATTAAACTTTCAGGAAAAGAAGAGTTAGAGCATTAGGGTCATTTGGTAACGTGGGCAGTGTTTCATTCTAGTTCCAGCATAAATTCATTTTTATTCAATGACTTAAAATGAATTTTACAGCATCTTGTTCTAGAGGTTGAGTATTTCTATACTTTCCTGAAGCTTGCTAGGTATAATGAATGACGAAAGAGAAAGTCTCTAGCTTATCAAAAATCTAAAAAAAAAAAAAAAAGAAACAGAAAAGAAAAAGAGAAAATCTGACTGTTTTGATTAAGCAGATCAAAATAAATGTTCACTAGAGTGTCATTGTTGTCTTTGATTATTTCAATTTTGTAGCACATATATCTGTAAGATGAGAAGTAGAAAATATGCTAAATTTGGCAATTGGCCAAGAAAGAGCAAATATTAATACTGGGCAATGGCCTGCACGTCATTGCCTAAATCACTGTTAGGAAACTTTTTCATGCCCTGGTTTTCTTCTTAATATTATTCCTTTGTGTGTTATGTGTGTGGAAGAACAGTGTTGTATAGACTAAATTTCACTGTTACGTCCTTTGATTATACAGATTATGTAAATTCAAATACTTGTGGAAGGGAGAGTAGGAAAAGAGCACCACTGGGATATTAACCATCGAATTTAGCAAGGTTTTCACTTTTCATTAATAGTTTCAGAATGCTGTTCACTATTTGAATTTTGGAGTTGAGAGCCTTTCATCCCCATAATCATTTCAAAAAGGAAAAAGATTGAAATAGGTAATTGAGGTTCAAAGGAATTCACCAAATTAGATAACAGAGTCAGAAAAAGGAAAAGATACAAGTCAAAATTTTTATTTGGTACCCTAAATTAACTTACAAAAAGAAAATAAACATGAAAGATATTAAGGAAATTTTGTTTCAGACAACTTGGCTTCTTGTAGTTGGATTCTCAAGTTTTTGGAATGATATAAATTCCACTTGATTATCCAAATCTGTGGGGTCAATACCAGTATAAGTGTCTCTGAACAAGGTTAAAGCACCATGCCAAATGTGTCCAAAGTAACGGAGTAGAGCAAATGAAGCATGTGCAGAAGTAAACTAACCCCTTGAACAGGTAAAGAAAACTCCATCAGATTTCAAAGCAGCACAATCTAATTCAGAACTTTCACCTAATTGAGCAAGTTTAGCATAGTTTTCCAGTAGTATGATCACTATAACTGACTCCATTGAGTTCTGTGAAATGGAAATTAATTGATCTTTTGTGTTCTTATGGGCTATCATTTTCTTTCATTTAGTTAATGACTTTTGAAAACTTGGTAAATATTGGTTTTTATGCTATTGACCTAGGCCCTTAAAAGTATTACTATTTATTTTCTTTCTGTTCCCTGCTTTCACAGGATATGCAAGAAATGAGAAATTGCTATGATAGCTTGCTTTCTGCTGCTGCTGCTACAACAAACAGTGCATATGGTACAAATTCAATTTAAGTTCATCTGCAGGAATTTATATTGATTATCAAGTTAGTAGATAGGTTCTTAGGGCATGGATCTTTCTCGCTCATGCGCATGTGCATGCACATGTCTTCTCCCCCTTGCTTCCTCTTTCATTAGGATATGGAAGAAGTTTGCCATTTAACTCCAGCTATGCTTGCAGAATTTTCAGTGTCATTGGGGGAAATGGGCTCTTGTCTAGTGGAAAAAACCTCAATTAATGATGATGAAGAAAGTGGTAAGGATTGATATACCTTATTTAATGCATGCATGACCTAACTCTTGATTAACAAACCTTACAAACTTATGATGGTTTCCATGTGTATCTCACTTGATGTTTAATTTCTTAAAACACCTGGGTAAAATTACCTAATTAAGATTTGGCATGCATCTTTTAGCCAAAGCACAAAGCCCTCATGTGTGGCCCCTGGCAGGTTGTTTGGGTGTATGTGCCATTAAACATGCCATAACTACAGTGATGAAGGTGATCTCCTGTTAAGAATATGAGGCTGCCTACTTCTTAGCCATAAATGCATTTGAGATTGTTCAGTTTCATGTGCTGTAAATTACTAAATTAACGAGATCATTACTTGATATTTGTTGAGAAAAGCAAAAATTTTGCTTTGGCTTCATTATTTTTCTTTTGTGTGTTTGGTTGGTTTTCATTTTTTTTTTCTCGTGTGTGTGTGTGTGTGTTGAGGGTGGGGGTCGTTTTGGAGTGTGCGGGAGGTTTTCATTAATTCTGCCTCTATTTAGGAGCAAGCATCTTATTCAAATTTTAATCATCATATAAAATTTGGGATGTTCAACTGGTACTATAACGCTTTGTATTTATTTGCAGGCAAAGTTTTGTTAATGATGGGAAAAGTGCAGTTTGATCTTCAGAAACTTGTTGATAGCTATGTGGGTGTGGATTGTTATGCAGTCAACTTTAAACACACAGTCATTTTAGAATATTGCCTTTTACTTTAACCTAGTAATTACATGTTTTTTGTCCTTCAGCGGTCTCATATTATCCAGACAATTACAAACCCATCAGAGTCTCTTCTCAATGAACTTCGGACAGTAGAGGTTTGTCTATATGGTTCCTTTATTTTTTTTAGCATATCATAATCATATATTTTCTCATAAGTCCCAATTGGATGCCATGATAATCATGACCCATATTCTGTTATTCAAACTGGTTTATATTTGGTCTTATTGTATCCCTAGAGCTTTTGATCTTCTATTCTAATGTGCATGCTGTTGTCCTATGTATCATCTTTGTCATGGTTTCTAATTTGTGGTGGTTTTACTTGAACGCATAATACTAATTGAGTCGAGAAACTGTACCAGCATAATTTTTCCTGAATTTTTAGAAAGTGAAAAATGTCTCCTTATGGTAATTTATGTAGTTGCCTTAATTTGAAAATTACCATGACATGTTTTGATTTGAAAAGACAATAAATTTTATCTTGTGTCAACAACAAAAAAAATGTTTGAAAATGTAGGGCCCATTTGGTAGCAGGTGTGGAAATGACATCTTAGAAAATTTTCCTATTTGCAGAAATGAAAATGATGAGCATGCCAAAAAACTAGTCATTTTCAGTTAATGGTCAAGTTTTATGAAGTGCTTTCATTTTTTTTTCCCCCAAAAATGAAAAAACAGCATTTGATGTTTTTTAAAAAGCGCCCATGTTTTGGACATATTTTTTAAATGTGCTTGTGTTTATGGACATGTTTTTGTGTCTTCTGAAAATAAAAAAGTTCTTATTTTCCTTACTAGACAGCAATGGAATCTTTGAAATTTGTGCTGTATTAGAATTATTATTATTTTTAATATAAATGTGAAATGGATAGGACCCATGGATTCAAACAGTGTCTTCCCACCTCCTTTGTTTTTCCTTTTCCTCATGTCATCAAAGCAGGGAGTTCATTTTTAAGTTTTTCCTTTTTTTTTTTTTGGGGTGAAATACATAGGCATTTATACAATTATTGGTGCCAATTATTCTGAGGCCTTTCTTTTGTTTGCTTGTGTAGGAAATGAAGCGGCAGTGTGATGAAAAGAGGTCTGAACCTTTCTATTTTAAGATATTTTGCCTTTGGTTGAAGTAAATTTCTTCTTAATTGGGTATATGATCTTCAGAAACGTGTATGAATACATGAAGGCGCAACAGAGAGAAAAAGGAAGGTCAAAAAGTGGGAAAGGAGAAAGTTTGCAGCAATTGACAGCAGCTCATGATGAATTTAATGATGAGGCAACCCTATGCGTTTTTCGGTTGAAATCTCTGAAACAAGGGCAGTCCCGAAGTCTTCTAACACAGGCAGCTCGTCATCATGCGGCTCAGGTTTTGTTTCTACCTTAACACAAATTTCAAATGTCAAAACATCTTATTTTTCTCAATGGGATGGATGTTCATATTCTTTCCATTCTCAATTTTGTCCTGCTATTTGAACAGTTGAATTTCTTTCGAAAGGGACTTAAATCTCTTGAGGCAGTTGAGCAACACTTACGAGTGGTTGCAGAACGACAACACATTGATTACCAATTCAGTGGACTTGAAGATGATGATGTGGAAGATGGAGAAGATGATGGCGAGAATGGCTATGATGCAAGTGAGGGTGGGGAATTGAGTTTTGACTATAGACAAAATAAGAGGGGGATTGAAGTTGTGTCTGCAACAAGAAATTCTATGGAGGTAAGGAACTAATGCTATAGGAAATTTGTTTTTTGATAAACAGTGATCATCATTTTGCTGAGCTTTTAGACAGTGACTAATTTCTTATGCTGTATTTGTACTTCTGCCATTCCTTATATTTGTGTCTATAACATGGTGGCTTGCTCTGCAGTTGGATCAATCAGACCTTTCTTTTCCCCAAGCTTCAACGGTGGAAACGGTGGAGGTAAAATCGTGTATAACCCTTGGATAATAGATTTAGGTGGTGTTTGTTTTTTTACTTAATTCTAAATAGAACCTTAATGCTTAATAGTATTAAATATTAGGTTGTTTGTTTTTATAGTATTTTATTTCTATTAAGTA